>NC_063177.1:25336399-25636399 GCF_023159225.1 Perognathus longimembris pacificus | reverse complement strand
CCTTGATTCTCAGATCTCAGCTTCCTAAATAGTGAGGATTCCAGGCGTGAGTGCTGGATGCTGGGGTGGGCAGCAAAGGGATGGAGAGGAGCTGCAACCTTATCAGACTCTAGCAAGGAAGGAACCTTTCTTGTCTTTCCTTTCTTTTTCTTTTATTTAATTTTATTGTTATTGTAAAGGTGATGTGCAGAGGGGCTAGTTACATACTTGTCTTTCCTTTTCATTGCCAGACTGGAGGGTAAGCAGGCACCAAGGGACACCTGGAGTCCTCAGTAACACTCTGTGATTGGGGGAAGCTAGAAGGTCAGGAAGAGGCTGGGGTCCTAGCATGGGAGGAAGCGGAGTGTGGCACCGTATGTGGAGTGAAAAGCCAGGAGTTGTGTGCCAGTCCCCCACTCCCGGCAGATGAGCTATTGCCCTGTCTAGGTCTCAGCCTTCAAGGCGATTGACTCAGAGTTAGCTGAGCTCCAGCATCCCAAATCACATGATCTGCACTGGATCTGTGTTCTCTATCATGGTGGCAATACTGTAAGTCCCAAAAAACAGGCCCATCTCTCTGGCTTCCAGTATAGTCTGTCCCTCTTTTCTCTCTCCTCTCTGTCTCTCTCTCTGTCTCTGTCTGTTGGTTGTGGGGCTTGAACTCTGGGCCCTGGCACTGTCCATGAACTCTTCAGCTCAAGGCTGAGCCACAGCACCACTGTGGTTTTCTGGTGGTTAATTGGAGATAAGAGATAAGAGTCTCAAGGACTTTCCTGCCCAGGCTGGCTTTGAATTCTCTCTCTCTCTCTCTCTCTCTCTCTCTCTCTCTCTCTCTCTCTCTCTCTCTCTCTCTCTCTCTCTCTCCCTCTCTCTCTCTTTCTGGGGCTTGATCTCTGGGCCTGAGCATTAGTTTGTTTTGTTTTTGTTGCCAGTTCTGGGGCTTGAACTTAGGGCCTGAGCACCGTTCCTCGCTTCTTTTTGCTCAAGGCTAGCACTCTGCCACTTGTGCCACAGCACCACTTCCAGCTTTTTCTATATATGTGGTGCTGAGGAATCGAACCCAGGGTTTCATCTATTAGAGATGAGCACTTTACCTCTAGGCCACATTCCTAGCCCCAGGGCCTGAGCCTTGTTCCTGAGCTTCTAGCTAGCACTCCACCACTTGAACCACAGTGCCACTCCTGGCTTTTTCTGAGTAGTTTATTGGAGATGAGTCTCATGAACTTTCCTGCCCAAGCTGGCTTCAAACCATGATCCTCAAATCTCAGCCTCCTGATTAGCTAGGATTACAGGCATGAGCACCAGCAGCCTTCCTCAATTGTCCAATGTCTGGCTCGGAGCTGCCCCATGGGTTCCTGTATTTCTATCTGGGGATAATGCCATTGCTGTTAGGTAACTGTACTCACACCTGGCCATTGTGGTGCAAATTTATTGAGCCTTAACAGCCTAGCCCTGTACTAATTCCTTTATATGGCTTCATCTCTTGCAAGCCTAAGGAAGTAAAAACCACAGCTCAGAGTTCAAAGTAAACATCAACTGTCTTTGATCCAGCTGAGATAACATAGATAAGGCGGGGCTGCACAGCCCAAGGAAGCAATATCCCTTCTTTCCAGCAGAAGCTGCAGCTACTGTGTTTGAAGCACTTATTTGAGTTATTAGTGTTTTCTAACTGACAGGATTTTTCCCTCTAAAACTAGGATATCAGAAGGTTTGATTCTTTTCTTTTTTAACTTACATTTTTATTCTCTTTAAGTACTTGTACAAAGGAGTTACCATTCAACAAATCTGTTTAATGAATGCAATGCTGTGTGTGTGTGTGTGTGTGTGTGTGTGTGTGTGTGTGTGTGTGTGTGTGTGTATTGTAACAGTCTTGGAGCCTTAGCTCCATATAGGCTGTTATGCTCAAAGCTAGTGCTGTACTACTTGAGCCACAGCTCCACATCCAGCTTTTTTGGTAGTTTAGAGGAGATAAGAGTCTCATAGACTTTCCTGCCTGGGCTGGCTGCAAACAATAATTCTCAAATCTCAGTCTCATGAGTAGCTAGGATTATAGCCGTGAGCCATACCTGCCGGGCTTACAATGCCTTTTCATTGACGTCATCCCTTTCATCATTGCCCCTCACCCTCCCAACCCAACCCCTCCCTTCAAGTTTCTTAATTTTGTAGGATGTACAATGAGTATTATGACTGCATTCTCCCTACCCCCAAGCTTTAATTCTTGAAAGTACATCAGTCAGAATGATGAAACCCACTGTGACCCAGAAAAGCTGCCTTGATGCCCAGCTGGTGGGGAAGTTCAGAGAAGACGTTTCTGAACTCAAGACTCCACATTTATCTAGTTTCCAAGAAAAACAACATAGGGAGCAGTTCACCATCCAGCTTTTTGCAGACACCCCTAGTTTGCTTTTGTCTATTAAAAGACTTATTTGAATTTGATCTAAACTCTACCCTTCCTCCCAATGCTCTAGTCACTTCCTTTGCTTGGTGCCAGGTTTCCGGGCCCGCTGTGGGTGAGCTCCTCTATCACAAAGAGCCAATCAATGGCCCCGTGTTGGTCAAAATACCCACCAGCCCTTAGGTGCAGTGCACTAGGTCTTAGGTGCCGTGGGCTAGGACACTCCTAACCACAACCCTGAAGGAAGTCCTGTTGTAGAGCTGACTCCATCTTGATTAGGGAAACAGGGTAGGAAATGTTGGAGGGAATAGAGCTGACTCCATCTTGATTATTAGGTCAGCCTGACTCCAAAATTCTGCTTCTGTAAATGGCTTGCTTAACATGTTATTTACTCTACTTCCTGTGTCAACTTCCTACATCTGTGCCACACTTGCTTTGGTATGTGCTGTTGTGAAGCCTGAACAAAACACAGTCTAAAATAATCAAAAGCAACTCCACTTTTACTAAAAGTTAGTTAAAGTTAAAATGTCCTAGCTTACAATATGCTTCATTGCCTTGTTTAATATGTGTTTCTCATAAATGTTTTGCTAAACCCGACCTAAGGTTGACCCACTCAGCGACACAAAGGGAGTGTACGGGAATGCGGTCAATGTGTTAAAAAGACCCGTTCCTGAGGAGTGGATCTCAAGATGCATGATTTCAGATGCCACCTGGGAGGCTGAAGGAAGCCCTCATCCATCCCCAGCTACAGAGACTGGAATTTGTAGACTTTCCCTGCTAAGACCTCAAATTGTGTTATTGAAAAACAGAAAGAAATTTTGTGAAACGTTGAAATAATTTAAACCATCTAAGACTAAGGCATATATAATGAAACAACTTATACTACTTGTATAAAAAGGACATGTACTTGTAGACAACAGTAGAATATCAGGACTTGAAGTTCAAAATGTCTCTGCCAAGCCGACAAACATCTATCATGAACACCCCGACATCAGAGTACATAAATTCTAAGAAAAATGGGTGATTGACCCATCAGTTGCAGTACCTACAGAAAGTTGTCCTAAAGGCATTATGGAAGCATAGTTTTTCTTGGCCTTTTCAACGGCCTGTGGATGCTGTGAAAATAAAACTGCCTGATTATTATACCATTGTAAAAAACCCAGTGAATTTAAACACAATTAAAAAGTGGCTGGAGAAAAAATACTATATGAAGGCTTCAGAATGCATAGAAGACTTTAATACAATGTTCTCAAATTGTTACTTATACACAAGCCTGGAGATGACATTGTTCTAATGGCACAAGCTCTAGCGAAGTTGTTCATGCAGAAATTATATCAGATGCCACAGGATGAGCAAGTTGTGGGTGGTAAGGAAAGAATAAAGAAAGACATTCAACAGAACACATTCATTTATTCTGGTAAAGAAAATCATCCCCCAAACCAACAGAAAAAGTATTTAAGGAGCAAGAGATCCCCTCTGGACTTCCCGAAGCATCTATCTCTCCCTTAAACATGGCACACGGAGCTCTGTCCACCTCTGGCTCTCAGACTATGCTCCAAGTTACAAGGGGTGTGAAGAGAAAAGCAGATACAACAACTCCTACAACTTTCATAGTTAAAGCAAATAGTGAATCTTTTCCGATACTTACAGAAAATAAACCAGGATGAATACCACCAGTAAGGTCTGGGAGGTAGCTCTGTGGCAAAGTGCTTGCCTTGCAAGTACAACATCCTGGGTTCGATCCCCAGTACCAAAAAAGGAGACAAAAAAAAAAAAAAGAATACCACCAGTAAAAGCAAATGTAGTGAAGAATGTTTTCCTGGAGTCTCAGCAACAACATAAAGCTGTCAGGAGTGTTAAAGTAACAGAACAACTGAAGCACTGTAGTGAGATTCTTAAAGAAATGCTCATGTCCTATGCATGGCCCTTCTATAACCCCATCAATGCTAATGCTCTGGGGCTCCAGAACTATAACAGAATCATCAAAAACCCCATGGACCTGGGCACTATCAAGAGGAAAATGGACAATCAAGAATATAAGCATGTGGGGCTGGGGATATGGCCTAGTGGCTAGAGTGCTTGCCTCGTATACATGAGGCCCTAGGTTCGATTCCCCAGCACCACATATACAGAAAATGGCCAGAAGTGGCGCTGTGGCTCAAGTGGCAGAGTGCTAGCCTTGAGCAAGAAGAACTGGCCAAAAAAAAAAAAAGAAGAAGAATATAAGCATGGGGGCTGGGAGTATGGCCTAGTGGCAAGAGTGCTTGCCTCATACACATGAAGCCCTGGGTTCAATTCCGCAGCATCACATATATAGGAAATGGCCAGAAGTGGCGCTGTGGCTCAAGTGGCAGAGTGCTAGCCTTGAGCAAAAAGGAGCCAGGGACAGTGTGCTCAGGCCCTGAGTCCGAGGCCCAGGACTGGCAAAAAATAAAAAAATAAAAAATAAGGATGCATATGAGTTTGCTGCAGATGTTAGATTAATGTTCATGAATTGCTACAAATACAACCCTCCAGATCATGAAGTAGTGGAAATAGCTAGAATTGCTTCAGGATGTTGTTTTTTTAAATTTTATTTATTTATTAATTGAATACAAATTTTTTAACAAGGTGTTGTACAAAAAGGGTACAGTAACATAGTAGGGCAGTGTATACATTTCTTGTGATATCTTACACCCTGTTTTTCTATCCCTTTTCTAGGTCAGGTAGACATATATACAATATACAATGTATCAAGAACATATACAGTAGCCACGTGGCCACACCCAAGGAAGTTCACCTAGGGCTTTAAATGTAATGTCGATATTAGACCATATGTCCACTGTAGTCTTATATGAACGTACATACACAGCTTTTGAGCTATTGTATTCCCCTGAGAGGTCAATTTTTGACCTTTATATGTTGAGTAATTGTTTGGTTTTAGTTACATACTAAACTATGTAGTTACATACATACTGTTGGGTTGCTGCCCCAATCCTGTGGGGAATACTATTTGACAAGCAGTTTTTGGTTTCACAGACTTGGTCTCTACTGTCTCTCCATCTCCCATTCTTTTTTTTTTTTTTTTTGGCCAGTCCTAGGCCTTGGACTCAGGGCCTGAGCACTGTCCCTGGCTTCTTTTTGCTCAAGGCTAGCACTCTGCCACTTGAGCCACAGCGCCACTTCTGGCCGTTTTCTGTATATGTGGTGCTGGGGAATCGAACCCAGGGCCTCATGTATACAAGGCAAGCATTCTTGCCACTAGGCCATATTCCCAGCCCCTCCATCTCCCTTTCTTGTTTTTTTTTTTTTTTTTTTGGCCAGTTCTGGGCCTTGGACTCAGGGCCTGAGCACTGTCCCTGGCTTCTTCCCGCTCAAGGCTAGCACTCTGCCACTTGAGCCACAGCGCCCCTTCTGGCCGTTTTCTGTATATGTGGTGCTGGGGAATTGAACCTAGGGCCTCGTGTATCCGAGGCAGGCTCTCTTGCCACTAGGCTATATCCCCAGCCCTCCATCTCCCTTTCTTAACAGTCATATATCAGGGAGATCATGCCCCTTTGTTTTCTGTGTTCTAGGCTTGATCGCTCAACATTATTTGTTCGAGTTCTGACCATTTCCCTGCGAATAACAATATTTCACCATTTCTAATCGCTATGTGGTATTCCATTGTGTATAAGTACCATATTTTTTGGATCCATTCGTCTGTGGAGGGGCATCTGGGTTGTTTCCATATTTTGGCTATTGTGAATTGTGCCATGATAAACATGGAAGTACAAATGTCTTTTAGATATCTTGGGGTTTGCTGTTTAGGATAGATGTCTAGGAGTGGTATGGCTGGGTCATAGGGTAGGTCTATATTGAGCTTTTTGAGAAACCTCCATACTGTATCTCCAAAGTGGTTGTACTAATTTGCACTCCCACCAACAATGGAGAAGGGTTCCTCTTTCCCCGCACCCCCTCCAGCATTTGTTGTTGCCTGAGTTCAGAGTATAGGCCATTCTAAATGGGGTGAGGTGGTACTTCAGGGTTGTTTTTATTTGCATTTCCTTTACTACTAGGGATATTGAGCATTTCCTCATGTGTTTCTTTGTCATTTTTATCTCTTCTCTTGTGAAGTCTCTCTTTAGCTCCTTTGCCCATTTCCTAATAGGTTTATTGGGCTTGGAGGGGCTTAGTTTTTTGAGTTCTCTGTAGATGACAGATATCAGGCCTTTGTCTGTTGCTGTGCTGGTAAATATCCTTTCCCATATGGTTGGCTGTCTTTCTATTTTGGTGGCTATGCCCTTAGCTGTGCAGAAACTTTTTAATTTGTAGTAGTCCCATGTGTCGAGTCTTTCCCCTATTTGTTGTGCCCCTGGGACTATATTCAGGAAGTTCCTTCCTGTGCCTATAAGTTCTAGCATCTTTCCTACTCTGTCCTTCAGTAGTTTCAAGGATTCAGGTCTGATATTGAGGTCCTTGATCCATTTTGAGTTGATCTTGGTGCATAGTGATAGGCTTGGGTCTACTTTGAGTTTTCTGCATATGGCTGCCCAGTTCTCCCAGCACCAGTAGTTGAAGAGGCTATGTTTATTCCATTGTATGTCTTTAGCTCCTTTGTCGAATATCAGCTGGCTGTAAGAGTGCGGTTTTATTTCTGGATCTTCAATTCCAATCCATTGGTCTTCCGATCTGTTTTTATACCAATACCATGCTGTTTTTGTTATGATGGCCTTGTAGTAGAGCTTGAAGTCTGATATTGTGATACCTCCTGCACTGCTTTTTTTTGCCTAGCATTGCTTTGGCTATTCTAGGTTTTTTGCTGTTCCATATGAATTTATGGGTTGGTTTCTCTATTTCAGTGAAGAATGTGGCTGGGATTTTGATAGGGATTGCATTGAATTTGTATAACAATTTGGGCAATATGGCCATTTTCACTATATTGATTCTGCCTACCCATGAGCATGAGAAGTCTTTCCATCTCCTTGTGTCTTCTTTGATTTCCCTTATTAGATTTTTATAGTTTTCATTAAATAGGTCCGTCACATCCTTGGTTAAGTTGATCCCTAGGTACTTTATTCTTTTTTTGGCTACTCTAAATGGAATTGTTTCCATAATTTCCTTTTCTGTTTGTATATTGCTGGTGTACAGAAAAGCTGCTGACTTTTGTGGGTTGATTTTGTATCCTGCTACTTTGCCAAATTGGTTTATTAAGTGTAGGAGTTTGGGTACTGAGTTTTTTGGGTCCTTCAGATATAAGATCATGTCATCTGTGAATAGGGATAACTTGATTTCTTCCTTGCCGATGTGGATCCCTTTGATGTCCTCCTCTTGCCTTATTGCTATGGCTAGGGATTCCAGCACTATGTTGAACAGAAGTGGGGAGAGTGGGCATCCTTGTCCTGTTCCTGAGTTTAGGGGGAATGATTTAAGTTTCTCTCCATTTAATATGATATTAGCAGTTGGTCTGTTGTATATGGCTTTTATTGTTTTGAGGAATGTTCCATCTATTCCTGTTCTCTCCAAAGCTTTTAATAGGTATGGATGTTGTATTTTGTCAAAGGCTTTTTGGGCATCGACTGAGATAACAATGTAATTCTTAATTTTAGATCTGTTTATGTGGTGAATTACATTGATTGATTTACGGATGTTGAACCATCCTTGTGACTGTGGGATGAAGCCTACTTGGTCATGATGTATGATTTTCTTGATCAGTTTCTGGATCCTGTTAGCTAATATTTTATTAAGGAACTTTGCGTCTGTGTTCGTTAGTGATATTGGTCTGTAGTTCTCTTTTTTTGTTGGGTCTTTGCCTGGTTTGGGAATGAGTATGATATTAGCTTCATAGAATGAGTTTGGGATTTCTCCCTCTGTTTCTATTTCGTGGAAGAGTTTGAGGAGTATTGGTATTAGCTCATCACTAAAGGTTTTGTAGAATTCGTTGGTGAATCCATCTGGGCCTGGGCTTTTCTTTGTCGGGAGGTTCTTGATTACCTCCTATATCTCACTGTAAGTTACTGGTTTATTTAGTTGATTTATTTCTTCTTGGTTCAGTTTGGGCAGTTTGTACTTCTCTAAGAATTGATCCATTTCTGTAAAATTACTGTTTTTTGCTGAGTAGAGGTTTTGGAAATAGCTCCTTATGTTTGTTTGAATATCGTGTGTACCTGTTGTAATTTTTCTGGTGGAGTCCTTGATTTTACGTATATGAGTCTCTGCTCTTCTTTTTTTGTAAGTCTTGCGAGGGGTCTGTCAATTTTATTTATTTTCTCAAAGAACCAGCTTTTAGTCTTATTTATTTGTTGAATGGTCTTTCTATTTTCAATCAGATTTATCTCTTCTTTAATCTTTGTGATCTCTCCCCTCCTAGTCGTTTGAGATTCTGTCATTTCTTGTTTCTCCAGTTGTTTTAGTTTCATCGTGAGGTTATTCACCTGCTCTGCTTCCATTCTTTTAATGTGAGTGCTGAGGGCAATGATCTTGCCCCTCAGTACTGCCTTAGCTGTGTCCCATAGGTTTCTTTGTGATGTGTTTTTATTGTCATTGTGGCTTATGAATTCATTGATTTCATCTTTAATTTGGTCTGTGGCTCAAGTGTTAGATAGCAGTGTGGGGTTTAGCCTCCAAGAGTGTGTATAGCTTCTGTGGTATCCTTTGTTGTTGAGGGTTACCTTTAATCCACTGTGATCAGATATAATACATGGGATGACGTCAATACTTTTGTATTTGCTGAGGTTCTTTGTGTGGGCTATGACGTGGTCTATTTTGTTTGTTTGTTTTTTTTTGCCAGTCCTAGGCCTTGGACTCAGGGCCTGAGCACTGTCCCTGGCTTCTTTTTGTTCAAGGCTAGCACTCTGCCACTTGAGTCACAACGCCACTTCTGGCCATTTTCTGTATATGTGGTGCTGGGGAATCGAACCCAGGGCTTCATGTATACGAGGCAAGCGCTCTTGCCACTAGGCTATATCCCCAGCCCTGACGTGGTCTATTTTGGAATATGATCAATGGGCTGCTGAAAAGAAGGTGTACTGTGTCTCTGTAGGGTGGAAGATTCTGTATAGGTCTGTCAGATCCATTTGGTATATGGTGTTACTTAGGTCCTCAGCTCCCTTGCTAATCCTCTGGGTGTTGGATCTGTCTCTTGGAGAGAGTGGGGTATTAAAGTCACCCACTATGATTGTGTTTGCGTCTATCTTGTTCTGTAATTCTGTGAGAATTTGCTTGACATATGTAGGGCCTCTTTTGTTCGGTGAGTATACATTTATCACCATGATGTCTTGATTCTGGATTTTTCCTTGTATTAATATGTAGTGTCCTTCTTTGTCTTTTTGAGTTGATTTTAATGAAAAGTCCAGCTTGTCTGAGATCAGAATGGCTACACCTGCCGTTTTGGTAGGTGCGTTTGCTTGGTAGATCTTGCTCCATCCTTTCATTCAGAGCCTGTTTTTGTCTCTTGCTGTAAGGTGGGTCTCTTGTAAGCAGCAGATGTCAACTTTTTTTTTTTTTTTTTTTTTTGGCCAATCCTGGGCCTTGGACTCAGGGCCTGAGCACTGTTCCTGGCTTCTTCCCGCTCAAGGCTAGCACTCTGCCACTTGAGCCACAGCGCCACTTCTGGCCGTTTTCTGTATATGTGGTGCTGGGGAATCGAACCTAGGGCCTCGTGTATCCGAGGCAGGCACTCTTGCCACTAGGCTATATCCCCAGCCCAGATGTCAACTTTTTGTTTGCGGATCCATCCTGCCAGTCTGCTCCTCTTTATCGGAGAGTTTAAACCATTTGTATTTAAAGAGATCAGGATAAGGGTGTTTTTTTCTCCTTCCATTTTCTTGTTGGGCTGTTTTTTCCTTTTTTTTTTTTTCTTGTCTTTAGTGAGCTGTTCTTTCTGGTGGGCTTTGGCTATTGTAGTTTCTTTCTGTTTCTGTCTCTGTGTCTTGTATGATCTCTATTGGGTGGGGCTCCCCTCTTAGAATTCGCTGTAGGGCTGGTTTTTTATTCACATACTCCTTTAGCTCCTCTTTGGTGTGGAAAGATCTGGTTTTCCCTTCGAATGCGAACTCCAATTTCACTGGATATTTGATCCGAGGTTGCATATTGTTAGCCTGAAGTACTTGGATGGTGTTCTTCCACTCCGTGCTTGGTAAGTTTGTGTGGATAGGTCAGCTGTTATTCGAATCCTCTTCCCATTGTAGAAAATTTCTTTCTTCGCTTTGGCTGAATTCAGAATTTGCTCTTTAATCTTGAGATCTGAAGTCTTGAATATTATGTGCCTTGGGGTGGCTTTTCTGGGGTTTGGCCTGCCAGGTGTCCTATAGGCTTCGGTTACCTAGATGGGGTCCCTTGTGAGATTGGGGAAGTTTTCTGCAATAACTTTATTGAGAACATGTTTAAGCCCTCTGCTCTGGTATTCGGCTCCTTCTTCTATTACAATTATGGGCAGATTATGTCTCTTGTCTTTGTCCATTAGTTCCTGGATTAGTCTGCCCTGAAGCTTCACCGTTTCTTGGAGTGTGGTCATTTTCTGGTTGTTGTTGGCTGCTTCATCGTCCAGGCGAGAGATTCTGGATTCCATATGGTCAACTCTTTGTATTGTGGATTCAATTGCGGAGTTTATGGATGTCAGAGAGCTATTTATGGTTGTCATATCAGCTCTGATCGTGGAAATTTCTTCCTTTAAAGAGTTGTATTTTAAATCTATTTTTTCATGCATTTCAATTCTCAGGATGTTAAGATCTTCTTTAAAGGAGGCTTGCATTGTATCCATTTTTGCTTCCATTTCTTTAAAGGAGGCTTGCATTGTATCCATTTTTGCTTCCATTTCTTTCTTGGCTTCCTGGGTGTCCTTCCAGATTTCCGCTCTAAACTCCTGGAATTGTTTTCTGATTTCATTCCTGACGCTTTCCATCATTCCTGTTAACATGGCCTCATTTGCTTTTTTAGTCTCCATCTCCTCTTCAGTCGTGCTGCTTTTTGGAGGTGGTGAGTTGGCTTGCTCTTTGATGAACTGTGTTATGTTTCTTTGTGATTTGCGCATCTGGAGATCTGTGGATAGCTTCTCAGGTTTGGTTTATAGCTCTTCCCTCCCTCCTGTGTAGGCATGTCTACCAGAGCAGGTGCTGCCGCTGTGGCCCCACCCACCTGTGTGGGGTACGCCTACCAGAGCGGGCGCTGTCACTGAGGGCTCTGCCCACCTGTGTGCTGTGCGCCTGCTACAACAGGCATTGGTGCTGTGGCCCCGTCCACTTTAGCGGGGTACGCCTCCCAGAGCGAGCCCTGGGTTGTTGGGTTGTGTTTGCGCCCTCCCGCAAGTCCGTTGTGGGAGACGGTATGTGTGGGGCCCAGTGGGATTGACTGTCCAGGTGCGGGTTAGCACCCTCAGACCTCGCCTCCGCTGCGAGGGGGGGGACGTGATCAGGCCCAGGTGTCCCGGCTGTGCTGGTATTGCCCACCAGCACCTGTGATTTTAGTTGTAAGAGTCCTCGAGGTCCAGGCGCCTTGGGTGGGGCTTGCACTGCCGGCCGTCCCCCGGCCCCTATTGGGAAGGGGGCAGGGCCGATTCGGCCAGTTCAGGGTCCTGTGTGGCCTTGGGGCTGCTCCGCCCTTCCCCTGCTAAACTGACTTCTCAGCGCCTGATGGGAGCTTCCTGCCTGATTTGGGGATTCTTTGTTCCCTCGGGGTGGGGAGGGGGAGGGAGGGAGATCTAGCTTCTTTGTAGGGCTTGGGTCTCTGATAGCTGGTCTCCCATTGGGTGAGGGGATAATGGGGACTCACGGGTCCTGGATTGTGTGTGTGTCCCGTGCAGCCGTTGGTCCCGCAGGGGGTGCCGAAGTGTCCTGGTGGCTTCCCCAGCTCCCCCTTTCTGCCGCGCTGGGTTCCCCAGCCGCCGTCCATCCGAACCCGGTGTGGACCCGAACTTTTCGTCACTGCCGTTGTATGTCTTGGTCCACACCCTCCCTAGTGACTGTGGGGTCCCGCTGTCTGGATTCTGTGCTCCCGGTAGCCTGTCTGCTGATCGCTGGGTTCCCCTTTCCCAGCCTGGCCCTGTTTGGGCCAGGGTCGGCTGGTGGGGGGAGGGAGCCCTGCAGATTCTCTGGCTCCATGTAGGTTTTCGGCTCTTCTTTTTTACTCCTTTGTGTTTTCCTGTGTATCTCCACTGCTTCTGGCTGCTGGTTTTGCTGGGTTCTTGATGGGGTGTTGGGTGTTGGAGTTCCCAGCTCGCTATTCAGTTGGGGCGAGTCGGGGTGCCTCCCTACTATGTTGGCGCCATCTTTTCCTCTCTCTTTCAGGATGTTTTTGAAATGCATTTTGCAAAGATTCCTGATGACCCTGTTGAGACCACTCCTGTATGTCACCTCCCACTAAATGCTACCAAATCTCTTGGTAAAGGAGGCAGTAGTGAAGCGTCCTCTGAAGATAACTTTTCTGGGCTGGGAATATGGCCTAGTGGCAAGAGTGCTTGCCTCATATACATGAAGCCCTGGGTTCGATTCTCCAGCATCACATATATAGGAAATGGCCAGAAGTGGCGCTGTGGCTCAAGTGGCAGAGTGCTAGCCTTGAGCAAAAAGAAGCCAGGGACAGTGCTCAGGCCCTAAGTCCAAGGCCCAGGACTGGCAAAAAAAAAAAAGATAACTCTTCTGAGGACTCTGAAGATGAGAGAGTCCAGCATCTTTTAAAGCTTCAGGAGCAGCTTAATGCTGTTCATCAACAGCAACAGGTTCTGTCCCAAGTGCCTTTCTGTAAATTAAAGAAAAAGAATGAAAAGTCAAGAAGAGTGAAGACAAGAGAAAGAATTAATAACAAAGATGAAAATCCAGGGAAACTAAAGGAAAAGCCCAAGACCACTCAGCCAAAGAGAAGGAAACAGCAAGTTCTAATGCACAGAAAAAGCAAGAACTGGAAAAGCGCTTACAGGATGTTAACAATCAACTGAATTCTAGAAAATGCCAAATAAAACCTGAGAAAACACCAGCATTGAGAGCAATTGAAAATGGGTTCCGCCTGAGTGATGATAGCAGCAGCAGTTCCTCCCAGTTGGGAAACAGCAGCAGCAGTGATTCAAGCTCATCAGACAGCAGGGATTCTGAACCAGGTTAGCGGTCCCTTACATGTCTGTGGAACGTTTTTTTTCTTGTAATATTGAGTCTTAACATTTTGAAGAAGTATCTGTTTCTTGCCCAGAACCTATGGTTTGAATACCATCCTTATTACTTAGTTGCATGTAGATTATTTTAATATTTCCCTTTAAAAAATGTGTAAAATAGGCTGGGGATATAGCCTAGTGGCAAGAGTGCCTGCCTCGGATACACGAGGCCCTAGGTTCGATTCCCCAGCACCACATATACAGAAAACGGCCAGAAGCGGCGCTGTGGCTCAAGTGGCAGAGTGCTAGCCTTGAGCGGGAAGAAGCCAGGGACAGTGCTCAGGCCCTGAGTCCAAGGCCCAGGACTGGCAAAAAAAAAAAAAAAAAAAAATGTGTAAAATGAAATGCATATTCTACAGGTGTGACTTGAAGGCTTGGTCCTTTTGGAAACCAACTTACTCATGGTAGAATAATCTCTTAGTAAATAACATCAGACCTTAAGACTAGAAAATGTCCACTATAAAATACTGATTTTCACTTTTTTTAGACAATAAAAATAGTACTTGAAGTCCCTCTCAATGTCTTCTCCATGATACTTCATTCTAATATTACTAAGTAAGTCTTGCTGTGATGCTGTGTTCTGAATTCAATAAGAATTAAGAAACCAGGCATTTCAGAACCTGTAGATTTTTTTCTACTTGGTTATGTTCTTTACTGTAGAATATTACCCTCCATCTGTAGAAAAATAGATGGAAGTACGATATTCTCTTACATAATTTATGAGTTGTGGCAAACTTAGATCATCCATGTTTTCCTTATGTTTTTTCATTGACAGTTACATAGCTGACAAGTCACTACTGCCCCAAAGACACTAGCTTGGCAGTGATGCTAATGACCAAAAAGCAAATTCATAACATAGGCCACTTTGCAGCCTAAAGTTTACTTTATGTTAAATGAAATTTGGTTCCCTTTTTTTAATTAAAAAAAAAAAAAGATCCCACATGGCTACTCTGACTTCAGGAATCCATACCCTTTGTATGCATGGAAATCTCTCTTTTCTGCCTAGTAGTCAGGGTCTGCTGTTTTTCTTTTGGTTCTATTTAATTTGCATTCCTGTGGTGCTGCTGCTTTTACATTTCTAAAGTATATAGCGATAAACAATTTTGTAAGAATAAACAATTTCTACTTTTGTTGGAATTTGTCATACTACTAAATTTTAAAGTGAATCTAGGGCTGTGGATATTATACAGCATTTCTTTATATTTGACATCTAAGCACAAAGCAATACTGGAAAAATCTTGAGTTGCCTTTAGTATTTTAAATTGTAATACCAATTGTAATTTCATCTAATAAAGCATTTATGGTCTAATTAAAAAAACAACAACCCTGTTTCTGGCAGCTGTGTGGTGAACAACCCCCTTTTGTGGTAAACTCCCCAGCTTCAGCTAATCAGCATGTCCCTGACAACCCTATAAAAACTCTGTCAGTTGAAGGGTTGGGGCTCTCAACCCAGATCTGCTGAGTCGGTGAGAGTTGTGAGTCCAGGCTTGAGCTTGCAATAAAGGCTCAGGTGTGCTTGCATCGGAATCGGCTCCTTGGTGGTCTTTGGGGGCCCCAAATCTGGCCATAACAGTCCTGTCTTTACTCCATTTTCCAGATGAGGGCACTGAGGCCGAAGAAGGTGAAGGCGCTGGTCACTGTGTTGTACGTGATGTGAGCTCAGCACAGTGCTGTCAAATGGGTCATGCCAGCCTTCTCCCTGCAGCGCTTCCTGGTCCAACCAACCATCAAGACATGCTGGGCTAGGCTTTTTTTTTTTTTTAGGCTGAGTGCTAACTTTCCTTGAGCTACCTGTAATCAGAGTGTGGGCCTTGTTTATATCCTGCATCTAGACTGTGTTCTAACAGAATGGAATCCCAATCTTTCATTATCTGGTCCCAAATGCTTACCCACTCACTGCCTCCCCACTTCTGGGCTCTAGGGGTCTGGAAATCCTCAGGCACAAATGCAGATCCTGCAGCCATCAGTGGGGCTTGACTCATGTATTGCCAGTCACACAGATCACGCTATTAGAAAAGATGGTTGGGCACCTGTAAATCTAGTGGCTTGGGAGGCTGAGATCAGAAAGATCATGGTTGGATTTGAGGATAGCCCAAACAGAAAGTTTTCCAAGACCCTATCTTAACTCCCAGCTGTATATGGTGGCACATACCTATCATTCTAGCTACTTGGGAGGCCAAGATTGGAAGGACCACAGTTCAGGGCCAGATTGGGCAGGAAAGTCTGAGAGACTCCATTTCAATAGAAAAGGCTGGGCATAGTGGCACACCCCACCCCCATCATCCCAGGTACAATAGGAAGCCTAAAATAGGCAGAACACAGTCCAGATACGAGCTTGGGCAAGAGGAAAGACCCTATCTAAAAAAAAAAAAAAAAAAAAAAAAAGCACAAAAAAGGACTGGAAGCTTGGCTTTAGTGGTAGAGTGCCTGCCTAGCAATTACAAGGTCCTAAGTTCAAACCTTAGTTCTGTTAAAAAGGAAATCAGGGGCTGGGAATATGGCCTAGTGGCAAGAGTGACCAATACAATTCTTCCTGGAAATTCTAGGTCCTGGTCAAAGGGCAGATTTCTAACTTGAAGTCGTGATTTTAACACCTAGCCTTGCCCCCTCCCCCAGCATAATGCACAAGTTGGGGGAACCTGGCACCTTTACCACAACCCCAGGCCTCAGTATCTCCTCTGTAAAGATGACCTCTGATAGGTTAAAAACAACTGGTAAAGTACTTGCTTGAAATTAGCTGGGTTACCAGAGGAAAAAGGATTATTGGGGTTGCCAACCTCCTGTTTATTGGCATCCCATGGAAACAAGAAGAATGCTGAAGATAGTGTGAGGGTGGGCAGAGGAGACCAGACCGAGGCTCCTGGGTAGTGGAGGCCTCTGGGTGGCTATTGTAAGAACATAAAGTACGAGCCAACCTGGAGGGGCCCACCTGGTCAGGAGGGAGCCCTGCTCCGCGCTCATTCACACTCTAGGACTTCTCCCCTTACTGTACTAAGGGCTTCCTGCTCTAACTCACTTTTTCCTTACAGCTGGTATTTTACCACTTGAGCCATGCCTCCACTTCTGGCTTTTTGCTGCTTAATTGGAGATAAAAGTTTTGACTATTTGTCTGCCTGGGCTGGTTTCAAACCACAATCCTCAGATCTCTGCTAGGGTAGCTAGGATTATGGGCATGAGCCACTAGCACCTTACGACACCTTTGTCTGGGAATGCCTTCTGACATGGATTCAGGAGAGAGCTGAGCTCTGGCCCTGTGCCAACAACCCTGAGAGGTGAGGCCACGCGGGGAAGGTGGACAAAGCGTGCATGGTGACTCTGCTAGAATTTCTGGGGACGCTCAGTCCTTCACAAAGGGAAAGATCTGTATGCATAACATGAATAGCATGGTGGTGGGGCTACATGAGGAGGGACAGACACCCCCCCTCCCAAAAAAACACATTCTTTTCTCAGGATTGGACTATGACTAATATTCATTTTGTAGAGTGATGAGAATCTGCTTTGTTCTCCTAATTCCATGTGGCTCCCTGGCCCAGTGACCACCATCCCCTATAGATCCCTCCTGCTTCTCAGGAAAACTTCACCCCTGACCTTCTCTGAAGGCCCAGGGCTGGCCTTATCTGAAAGCGCAGGACTGCCAGCCTCAGGAAGATGCCCCTACCATAAAACCCCTAGCAGGCCTGTTTACATTGGAGATTCCAAACAGGACAGTTCAGACAATAAATCCCCAGCGGGACAGGACAATGAAATTCCAAAGAAGGACCTACCTCATCTTAGCATGTATAAAAACTGAACACTCTCCCCCCCACCCCCGCCCCCGCCACTCCCTGCTCTTTGTCTCCCCTACTCGGCTTGTCCCATGGAATTCCTCCACCCTCATGATTTAAGCCTGTTCTGGGTTGCTGAGGTCTCTGCCTCATCTCTTCTTTCTTCTGTTTGACTCAGTATCCTAGCATACAGAAAGGAAAGAAAACACAAGCTGATTTGGTCATTTCAATTGAACATATATTCCAAACTTGGAGTGGATATGTTTCTTCTTGTCCTCGACACAGGACAAATTCTGAATTTTACCACACTTCTCTTTTACCACTGAATTTTACCCATCCTGCAAGTCTACAGCTCCATGATGGGTCAGGAACTTGTGTTCTGCTCTGTAAAATCTGCCAGACAGTCTCCCTAGCTTCCAGCTGGGCAAGGTGTTTTTGACCAAAATACCTGAGAGAACAATTGGAAGGGATGACTTGTTTATTTTTGGCTCAGTTTCCTCAGTGTCAGTACTACCATCAATGGTAGGGAGGAATAGCAGAGCAGAGCAGTTCACAGCATCTGGGAAACCAGAGAAAGAATACAGGGATCAGGGCAAAATACTCTCCTCTGGGCCTTCTAGGCTTGCCCTATGTTACTGCCTCTCAATAATACCTTCACATTATGAATCCATCAAATCATTAATCCATTCATTAAGTCAAGGCCCTGCATGGTGTAATTACCTCTGGAAACAACCTCAGGGATACTTATCTAGAAGGGTGCTTCACACCTTTTGATTGTGTCCCAGGGAATTTAAGGTGGGAGATAAGGAAGGTGTGAGGTGATCAGGTAAAGAAGACGACTTCTCTTGTGTGTGTTCTCCCAGCACTTATGTGATTGTGAGGAATTCAATTCTCAATCTCCTTCATAGTTTGGAAATTCTCTCTGAAGTCTGATGGCAGGTCATACTATCATTGCCTAGAGTTGGAGGATGGGCACAATTTCTTTTTTTCTTTTTCTTTTTCTTTTTTTTTGCCAGTCCTGGGGCTTGGATTCAGAGGCTGAGCACTGTCTCTGGCTTCTTTTTGCTCAAGGCTAGCACTCTACCACTTGAGCCACAGCACCATTTCTAGCTTTTCTACATATGTAGTGCTGAGGAATCGAACCTAGGCCTTCATGTATGCAAGGCAAACACTTTACCACTAGGCCATATACCCAGCCCCACCTTTTCTTTTCTTCCCCCCCCTTTTCTTTTTGTGCCAGCCTGGGGCTTGAATTCAGGGCCTAGGTGCTTTCCCTGAGCTTTTCTGCTCATGGTTAGCACTTTATCATTTGAGCCACAGCTCTACTTCTGTTTTTTTTTGTTTTTTATGTGTGTGTGTGTGTGTGTGTGTGTGTGCGCGCGCGCGTGTGCATGCACATGCTTAATTGGAGAAAAGAATCTCATGGACTTTTCTGCCTGGGCCAGATTTGAGTGTCAGTCTTCAGATCTCAGTCTCCTGAGTAGCTAAGATTTCAGGCCTGAGCTACTGGCACCCAGGATACAATTTCTGGATGATGAAATAATATACAAAGAAAGGGACTACTTCAGCCTACCCCTTGAGAGCCTCAGGGCTTCCACCTGCAGATTCACTCCCTTGACCATGTGAACTACTCTGTCCTGTATACACCAGAGTAGAAATGGAAAACAGCTGGTGAGAACGTGCAACAGTCCCCCTCCTGTAGCCCCTAACAGGCCCATTGTAGCCATTTTTTTTTCTTTTTTGGCTAGTCCTGGGCCTTGGACTCAGGGCCTCAGCACTGTCCCTGGCTTCTTTTTGCTCAAGGCTAGCACTCTGCCACTTGAGCCTCAGCGCCACTTCTGGCCGTTTCTGTATATGTGGTGCTGGAGAATTGAACCCAGGGCCTCATGTATATGAGGCAAGCACTCTTGCCACTAGGCCATATCCCCAGCCCCATTGTAGCCATTTCTAATGTTGCTCCCTACTGCCTCATGACTTGGGGAAGGACAGAGGTGTGAGAGTTGCAGGAAGGAGCTGAGATTTAGAAGGATTTACTTCCATCAGCCTTAGGCTCCTGCTAAGGGCAACACGCATGCATGCATGGGGGAGGTTAGATAGATTTGCCCACCCAACAGGGCAGGGAAGCCAGGGAATATATAAGGGCTTTTAGTAACCCATTAGGTGAATACAAGTCACCCCACCCTCCTGAGGGTGAGACTCGTGTTGAGGAGCACACAGCCATGGGGGTACTATGAGGAGCCACCTGCCCCCCCACCCCCCAATAGCCATGGCATCTGGATGCCTGGTTTGGTGTATGTGCTTCTTTTCCTGCCCATCCAATCCCCGCATCGCTCTCCGGAGCGCAGGCTCATTCCCGGTACCTGACAGTGTTCAAGGTGCTGGCCAGCCCTGGTTCTTGCAGAAGCTGACAGCCGCCCCTCCCTGTGCAAGCCTGGGTTCCGCTGCCGGGGCGAGGCTCGGCCCGCAGCGCCCTCTGGCGGTGGCCGCTACGGGGTGCGAGGCCTGTGCTCCCGGGCTCAGGATGCTCTCGGGGGCCTCGGCTGGTTTCCCAGGCCCGGGACAGCGCCGACCACACCGCGCAGCTCCGAAAACGTCCTTCGTGACCCCTCCTCGCCCCAGGTCCTGCGGCCCTGCGGCCTCGGCGCGGACGCCCGGCATGCCAGCAGGTGTCGGAACAGGTGTGGAGGGGACGCAGGGGGAGCTGGGGGCTTCCAGGGGCAGCTGCGAGGGTGGCATGCGCTCGCTGGGTCTGCGGGGCGGCACGAGGTTGGGGGCCCCTGTGGTGGGCCGGCGGGTCGGGCAGTCAGCGTGGTGAGCACGCCAGTGGGCGAGGGGAGCCCCTGAATACTGAGGGGAGCTCTCCCTGGCCCCGGCCTCGCCCTAGCTCCCAGGATGCAGCGAGCTGGAGAGGTTCGTGGTCATCATCGCCGCCCCGGGGCGGATTTCCACCTGGGGCACCAGCACCCACGGGGGCCCTGGACGCGTCACCGGCCTTCCCCGGCCTTCTCAGACCAGCTGGCACCTGCTGGGGCGCTTGGGGCTCGTGGCGAAAATGGTAAGGAATGTGCGGAACGTCTCGGGCTATTGGGTCAGGGTGGACACGGCTGGGATTCTCGGGGGGCGGTGGGGGGGGGGGGCTGTAAGGGACCCTGGGCCGAGAATGGGGATTGGCAACCCCGGGCGGGCTGCGTGGCCTGCGGCTTCAGCACTGGGAGCTGGACAGCGTCCTGTGGCCGCTGGAGCGGGAAGGGGCCTCGCTCCCTTCCCGGGTCTCCTACTGGAGGCAGAGCAAGGCTGAGCTTCTGGAACCCAATTCTGAAATTATTTTCTTCTCCTCCCTCCTCCTCTCCTCCTCCCCCTCATTCCTCTGCCCTCTCCTCCTCTCCCTCCCCCTCCCCTCTCTTCCTCCTCCTCCTCCTCCTCCTTTGCTGTCCCTGAGCTTCTGCTCAAGGCTAGCACTCTAACACTTGAGCCACAGCGTCAATTCCGGCTTTCTTGAGTAGTTTATTGGAGATAAGAGTCTCATTGAGTTTCCTGCCGGGCTACCTTTGAACACCATCCTCAGATCTCAGCCTCCTGAGTAGCTAGGATCACAGGCTGTGAGCCACCAGCACCCAGCTCCTCCTCCTCTTCTCTACGTCCTCCTCCTCTTCTTCTTTTTCCTCCTTCTCCTTTCTCCTTCCTCCTCCTGTTGTACTTGGAATTGAACCTAGGGTAGGCAAGTGCTCTTCCTCTTGAGCTAGTTTCTCCAACACCCAGCGCTTTAGTTTTTGCGCTTTGTCTTTGAAATAAATCCAGCTAACTTTGCCTGGGTGGGCTGTTCTTCAACTATTAGTCTTTCCTTGCTTTTCAGATCGCTGAGATTACAAGTGTGCATCACTTTTGTAGTAATTCTAATGACAAAACATGTGTGTGTGTGCACGTGCTTGCGCACACTAGCTGAAGCTTGAATTCAGGGCCTGGATATTGCTCCTGAGCTTTTGTGCTCAAGGTTAGTGCTCTACCACTCTGAGCCACTAGCACCTGGCACAATGAAAGTATTTTACAAAACCTTTACAACAGCACTGAAAAGCAGGCCTAAACATCCACTGTAACAGAGGGAATAACCAACTACCAACTTCTCTGTCACACAGCAACCACCTAACAGTGTAGTAGATCTACCCCCACACCTGGATATCTTAGTGAGGCACCCTTATTGAAACTGAACAGATGACACTAAAGGGAAGAGTCTTGGGGGTGAAGATGATTTAAGGCCTGGGAGAACCAAATAAAGCAGGGTAAGAGCCATGGTTAGGCAGGGCCACACCCAGGGCTCTTAAAATGCATGATTATATACACCTAAACTCTGATGGCATTCAAGTCTCATCATAGCCCATCTATCCAGGTTCATGGGTTCCATCTTTGGATAGGAGGTCACTCATATGTTCTCTGGTCAATCTACTACATCAAGGTTGGGACTAGGATGAGGCCAGAGAGCTGCCAAGGCGGTAACATTTAAGGAACACTGATTTTCAGTGTTATGCTAGTACAATAGCATCCTAAGAACCAACTCATCACTGGGTGCTGGTGGCTAATGCCTGTAATCCTAGCTACTCAGGAGGTTGAGATCTGAGGATCATGGTTTGACACCAACCTGGGCAGGAAAGCTGGTGAGACTCATCTCCAATTAACCGCCAGAAAACAGGAAGCAGTGCTGTAGCTCAAAGTAGTAGATCTCTAGCCTAGGCCCTGAGTTCAAGCCCCATGACTGACAAAAAAAACAAAAAGAATGAACTTCCCTCTTTTCCTTCCTATACTGGGAAAAAAGTGATTTTATCTGCTCTTGCTACACAAGTGCTCTGTCACTTGAGCTATACTCCTCACCCAACTACCTTTTTTTCCCCCCCTTTATTTTTCTGGTAGAGTCCATGTTTTGGCCCAAAGCTGTAGACCAGAATTGGCCTATCTATGGTTTCCAAAGTAGCTTGGGTGGCTTATCTGTCGAGATAGGGTCTCATTGACTTTTTGCTTTGATGGCCTTGGTCTCCACCTTCTGAATAGCTAGGATTACCTTCTAATCTCCTGAAGTCTCTAGCACCAGGCCAGTGCAGAAATCAGAATTGGGAGCTCATTTGTTAGTGCCAATCCTCAAGGCATTTCTTTCCCTGGGCATAGTGACACATAGTATAATCCTGACATTTAGGGGGGGCAGAGGCAGAATGATTGTGAGTTCAAGATCAGCTTGAGCTACCCAGGGAGGTTTTGTCTAAAAAAAAGAAAAAAAGTCTTTCCTCTAGGAAAAGTGACTAAAGCAGGGCAGAGCCCTGTGTGCCATATGATCCACCTGATTCGGTGTGGATCATGAACTTTTCATTTGCCAAAAATAATAAGATTGGATGAGAATTCAGCAGTGCCTGTTGTAAGATTCAGAAAATCCTATGGCAACACACCTGAAGAGTAGGCAATGATTTATTTGTTTTAAGTCACACAGCCATGTAAGGGCAGGGACAGGGTTTACATACATTCTTCCATGGAGAGGCAAAAGTCAGAAAACAACAATAACCACAGCAACCACAACCTGGGCCATAGCTGCCTCACGTACATCGAGTGTATCGGCGCTCTACTTTTGAGGTCTGGAAGTCTGGGCAGGAACGCTAGATTTCTTTTGACTGCCCGTAAGTGCCGAGCGCTGATTGGCTCTGGTTTCTTACACAAATCAGTGGGCGTGCCCGGCGCTGACGCGCGTCGCTCGTCGCGTGGAGCCGGCGCGTGGTGCGGGGCCATGGCGTCGCTCCGGTGTCGCACCGTGGTCTGCGTGATCTGCTTGGAGAAGCCCAAATACCGCTGCCCGGCCTGCCGCGTGCCCTAGTGAGTGGGGAGGGCGCGCGGTGCGGTGGTGGGAGGCCGGGCTGGGGCCGGGGCTGGGGGCGGGCGAGGGGCCCGCGGAGCCTCCGGAGCTCACGCGACCCGCGGGGTCTCTTGTCGTTGCAGCTGCTCGGTGACCTGCTTCCGGAAGCACAAAGGTAAGGCCCCGCTGCCCCGACCTCGCCGGCGTGGCCGCCCCCACGCCCCCCACGCCCCGCCACTGGCCTGGGGGTCGCTCGGGATCCTGTCGGAGCCCCGCCCCCCGCTGCTCGCTTATCTTTCCCGCCTCTTCAGACCACTCTCTGAAAACGCTCTAGACCTTGGTTCTGCCCTGTCCCTTTTATGTGCCACACTCGTTTTCTTGAGAAATATTCTCCTAATTGTAATCTTTAAAGTGGTAAGAAATAAGGACTGGGAATATGACCTAGTGGTAAAGTGCTTGTATACTTGTATACTTGAAGCCCTGGGTTCGATTCCTCAGCCCCACATATATAGAAAAAAAGCCGCAAGTGGCGCTGTGGCTCAAGAGGTAGAGTGCTAGCCTTGAGCAAAAAGAAGCCAGGGACAGAGCTCAGGCCCTGAGTCCACGCCCCAGGATGGCTCACGCCTGCAATCGTAGCTACTCAGGAGGCTGGGAACTGAGAATCACAGTTAGAAGCCAGCCCGGCAGGAAAGCCTATGAGACTCTTTATTTCCAGCTAATCACCCCCAAACCAGAAGTGGAGCTGTGGCTTAAGTGGTAGAGTGGCAACTTTTTTTTTTGTAATTTATTTATTAATTAAAGAAAAGTTTTTTTTTTTTTTACAAGGTGTTGTGCAAAAAGGGTACAGTTACATAGTAGGGCAGTGTGTACATTACTTGTGATATCTTACATCCTGTTTTTCTTTCCCTTCCCTAGGTCGGTAGACATATATATATATATATATATATACAATATACAATGTACCAAGAACATATACAATAGCCACGTAGCCTACCCCGAAGAAAATTCGCCTAGGGCTTTAAATGTAATGTCGACAATAGACAATATGTTGATAATAGTCTTATATGAATGTACATACATAGCTTTTGAGCTATTGTGATCTACTGAGAGGTCAATTTTTTAAATTTGTTTATTAATTGAACACAAATTTTTTGACAAGGTGTTGTGCAAAAAGGGTACAGTTACATAGTAGGGCAGTGTGTACATTTCTTGTGATCTCTTATGTCCTGTTTTTCTATCTCTTCTCTAGGTCAGGTAGACATATATACAATATACAATGTATCAAGAACATACACAGTAGCCATGTGGGCAGGCCCAAGAAAGTTCGCCTAGGGCTTTAAATGTAATGTCAATATTAGACCATATGTCGACAGTAGTCTTATATGAACGTACATACCTAGCTTTTGAGCTATTGTATTCCCCTGAGAGGTCAATTTTTGACCTTTATATGTTGAGTAATTGTTTGGTTTTAGTTACATACTGTTGGGTCGCTGCCCCAATCCTGTGGGGAATACTATTTGACAAGCAGTTTTTGTTTCACAGACTTGGTCTCTACTGTCTCTCCATCTCCCTTTGTTAACAGTCATATATCAGGGAGATCATGCCCCTTTGTTTTCTGTGTTCTAGGCTTGTCTTGCTCAACATTATTTGTTCAAGTTCTGACCATTTCCCTGCGAATAACAATATTTCACCATTTCTAATCGCTGTGTAGTATTCCATTGTGTATAGGTACCATATTTTTTGGATCCATTCATCTGTGGAGGGGCATCTGGGTTGTTTCCATATTTTGGCTATTGTGAATTGTGCAGCGATAAACATGGAAGTGCAGATGTCTTTTTGATATCTTGGGACCTGTTGTTCAGGATAGATGCCTAGGAGTGGTATGGCTGGGTCATAGGGTAAGTCTATGTTGAGCTTTTTGAGAAACCTCCATACTGTTCTCCAAAGTGGTTGTACTAATTTTCACTCCCACCAACAATGGAGGAGGGTTCCTCTTTCCCTGCACCCCCTCCAGCATTTGTTGTTGCCTGAGTTCAGAGTATAGGCCATTCTAACTGGGGTGAGGTGGTATCTCAGGGTTTTTATTTGCATTTCCTTTACTGCCAGGGATGTTGAACATTTCCTCATATGTTTCTTTGCCATTTTTATCTCTTCTCTTGTGAAGTCTCTCTTTAGCTCCTTTGCCCATTTCCTAATTGGTTTACTGGGCTTGGAAGGGCTTAGTTTTTTGAGTTCTCTGTAGATGACAGATATTAGGCCTTTGTCTGTTGCTGTGCTCATAAAGATGAGTGGCAACTTTTGAACAAAAACAAAAGCTCAGGGACAACGCCCTGGCCCTGAGTTCCAGCCCCAAGGACCGCTTGGGTACTGGGACTTCAGGGACTTGAACACAGAGCCAATGTACGCACTGTTCCTTAGCTTTTTCTCTCCTAACCCTCTTCTCCCTTTTTTTTTGGCTCATGCCTGTAATCCTAGCTACTCAGGAGGCTGAGATAAGAGCATCATGCTTTGAAGCCAGGACAGGATTTGGGGAGGAAGGTCCATGAGACTTTTACATCCAATTAATCACCAGTATAGCTGGAAGTGGGGCTGTGGCTCAAGTGGCAGACCACTAGCCTGGAGCACATGAGCACAAAAAGCTCAGAGACAGTGCCAAGCCCTGAGTTTAAGCCCAAGGACTGTCACAGAAAAAGAAAGGGAGGAAAAAAGCCAAGTAATTGGTATATGATGTGGCCATATATATGTATGTATATGCATACATACAGTTATTGGTATTTAAAGGTTTAGCACTGTGACACATACTGGTAATTTGTTACTTAGGAGATTAGGAAGACCCCCTCATCTCAACTTCCAAGAAGTTGGGTGTGGTAAATTTCCTCCTGTCATCTGAGCTTCGTGGGCGATATAGATAGGAGCCTAGCAAAAACACAATACCCTGTCTACCAGGCGAGCACTTTACCACTAGGCCATATTCCCAGTCCTCAAGACCCTGTCTAAAAGGTAAGAAAGGGCTATGACATGACTCAAGTGATAGAGAGCCTGCCTAGCAAGTGTGAGGCCCTAGGTTCAAACCCCAGAACCACCACACACACACACACACAAATAAAAAATTTAAAAAAAGGAAAAAAAGTACAAGAAGATAGGCTAACATTCTGTTACTTTGAACCACAGCTCCACTTTGGTTTTCTGGTGGTTAATTGGAGATAAGGGTCTCACAGACTTTCCTGCCCAGCTGGCTTCAAACCATGATTCTCAGTTTTCAGCCTCCTGAGTAGCTAGGATTATAGGCATGAGCCAATGGTGCCTGGCCTCCACTGTTAATATTAGCTAGCTGGGAAGGTAGAGTCAGTGGTAGAGCATTTGTCTGGCATGTGGGAATCACTGGGTTTGGTCTTCAGCACACAAATTATTGCAAGATATATATATATATATATATATATATATATATGTTTTTTTTTTTTTGGCCAGTCCTGGGGCTTGGTCTCAGGGACTGAGCACTGTTCCTGGCTTCTTTTTTTTTTTTTTGCTCAAGGCTAGCACTCTGCCACTGAGCCACAGCGCCACTTCTGGCCATTTTCTGTATATGTGGTGCTGGGGAATTGAACCCAGGGCTTCATGTATATGAGGCGAGCACTCTTGCCACTAGGCCATATCCCCAGCTCTATTGCAAGAATTTCTAATGGTCACATCTGTTCATCTGCTAGACACTTTCCATTTGTATTTTTACTTATTTATTTTGAAATTTTCAGCAAGAATTTGTAATGGGGATATAGTAGGAGAAATTTATGGGAGAAATAGAAAAACATTTGGGAGGGAGTAAAGACTCTTCCATTTGTCTTTGTGTGTTGATAATGGATTTTGAACTTGGGGTCTAGATCTCTTGCTCACAGCCAGAGCTCTACCACTTACTCATGACTCCAGTCTGACTTTTTACTAGCTAATTGGAGATGGAGACTTGCAGACTTTTCTGCCCAGGTTGGCTTTGAACCTTGATCCTCCAGGTCTCAGCCTCCTGAGTAGCTGTAGGTGAGCACCATGGGCATCTGGCTGGACCAGTTTCTTTATTACAGGAAAACTTAACTCTTTGTGTAAGTGAAGCTAAACGGCCTATGTCCGTGAGACTTGTGTATCTCACTAGGTATCTAGTGCAGTGCTTCATACTTAGTCACTGGCAGCTGTTGGAAATGCTCTGACTAGACCCCTCTCGCCTTTTCACAAGATGCTGCTTACTAATTGTGTCATGTCTGCATTTGGAGTCTTTCTCCAATCTGCTGTTCCCACTTGTTACGTTGTGTCTGCATTTCGAATCTTTCTCCAACCTGTCATTCCCACTTGTTATGTTGTGTGCTTGCTGTTGACTGCTGTTTCAAAGTTCCTTGTGATTGTTTTCACCTTTAGTTTCATCCTCTAGTCTGGTTTTTCAGATCTCCCTGAAGCATTTTCAAAAGTAACCTTACAGGGCTGGGAATGTGGTTTAGCGGTAGAGTGCTTGCCTACCATGCACGTAGCCCTGGGTTCGATTCCTCAGCACCACATAAACAGAAGAAGCTGGAAGTGGTGCTGTGGCTCAAGAGGTAGAGTGCTAGCCTTGAGCAAAAAGAAGCTAGAGACAGTGCTCAGGCCCTGAGTCCAAGCCCCAGGACTGGCAACAAAAACAAAACAAATTAACAACAACAAAAAAAGCCAGAGACAATAGCATGGCTCAAGTGGTACACTATCAGTCTTGATCAGAAATGCTAAGCAAGAACATGAGGTCTCTGACTCACTGGCATAGAGGGCAGTATTCTCTAGGGAGACATTGTCACAGTGTTTTATGTTGTCCCATGGTGGTACTACCGATAATGGGTGCTTGGGCTCACACTGTGGTGTGTAGACCATGAGTTACTGGTAAAGATCTGAGTGCTAATCATGCTCTTGTTGAGGCCCTAGTGGGGAGATTGTTTTGCTCTGGTTTCTTTCTCTTGTGAACCAAGTTCCTGCTGGGTCTGGCCTCTCAGTCAGTTGGCAGAGTGCATAGAAATGTGGTGTCTGTTCATTGAGCTTACTAATTCTTTTGCCCATACTAGGACTTGAACTCAGGACCTTGAATTTGCAGAGCTTGCTTGCTTGGCTACTGCTTTGCCATTTGAGCCATGCCTCCAGCCTGCAGATGTGCTGAAAAGATCATGTGGAGTCGACTTAATCCGTAATGAAAACACTATGAGATTAGGCAGTAGAGGGCAAGAGGGGACAGAAGCCCCGCTTCCTCATCTTTCAGACCTTTTTCTGTCCCTTAATTTGATCTCTTCCTATTTCCCACCCATCTTTACCTGATACATAAGCTTCCCTTTGGCTTGGTGGGGAGGGGCAGCCTTGTTGCTGGAAAGGAGGGATTTATGCTTGAGATTTGTGTCCATTTCAGAGCAGTGCAACCCTGAAAATCGTCCCATTGAGAAAAGATCAGCAGTGCCTGTAAAACTCACAAAGCCTGAGGACAACAAAGGTAGGTTGTTGCTTTCAAACACACAAAAGTCAAGGGGTTTCAGAGAATAAGAGGGAGGAAAGAAGGTGGGCTGGGCAAAGAGTGGAGAAGGATGTCTTTATTTGGAAGTGGCAGCCTCCATCCCAAGAGTATGGAATAAGTTTTCTTAGGTGGTGCTGAGGGCAACTTGAAGCTTCTAGTGTGGAGAGGAAGCATACAGGAGGCAGAGGGAGAGGAGGCCATGGACATGGCCTGTGCAGTAGGCCTGGTGGCAGGAGCCTCTTTTGTCCTTGCTGTGGGTTTCCCTGCTGAGGCCTGGCTGATCAAGTGGGCTCTCACATCCTATCCATCCGTCCATCCATCCATGCATGCATTCAGGCATCCATGCTTTCAGTTTTCCCAGTGCCTCCTGGTATCCTGCATTGTGCCAGGCTTTGCAAGCAGTCACTAAAGAGGTACTGAAGATGGTTCATTTGTCCTTGGAGAAACTTCCTGGGGTAGGTTCAGACATGCCAGTACTTTTTTGTCTGTGCTGAAAGCACAGGGGATTCTATTTGGCAGGTTTTTACAGAGTACCTAGTTCATTGGCCCATCACCAAGGTGATAGGAGGAAAGTGGTAAGATCTACTACCAGGCTCCATCCCAGAGACCACAGGAAAATGGAAAGTGTGAACACTAGAATAAAGAATTGGTATTAGTGAAATCCCATTTCTAGTGCTCATACTGAGGCTTAAATTGAGGGCTAGAGCATGCTCCCTTAGCTTGTTCACTCAAGGCTAATGCTCTACTTCTTGAGCCACGGTTCCACTTAAACTTTATATTGGCTAGTTGGACATAAGAGACTCATGGACTGTTCTGCCCAGGCTGGCCTTGAACCATGAGCCTCAGATCTGTCTCTTGACTAGCTAAGGTTAGCTAAGGCATGGAGTCCTGGCTAAATAACCAATTCTTACCATTTATCTTCCATTTTTTTCAAGAACTAATATTTTAGTGTGATTGTGAATTTCAGAGTAGATGTTAACTTTTGTTTTTTATTTTTTGCTCCAAACCTGGGGCTTGAACTCAGGGCCTGGGCACTATCCCAGAGCTCCTTTTGGTCAAGGTTAGCACTCTACCACTTGAGCCACAGTCTTTTGTTTCTTCATAAGTATAAAAGCAGAGTACAAGCCGGGCACCAGTGGCTCATGTCTGTAATCCTAGCTACTCAGGAGTCTAAGATCTGAGAATTGCAGTTCAAAGCCAGCGTGGGCAGAAAAGTCTGTGAGACTTATCTCTGACTATCAGGAAATAAGATGTGGCAGAGCACTGGCCTTGAGCAAGCTCAGGAATGGTGACCATGCCCTGAGTTCAAGCCCCATGACCAATAAGAACAAAATCAGAATCCTGAGCAGTTGCTTGTGCCTTGTGTCCTTCAGATGATGACTCTATAGCCGATTTTCTCAATAGTGATGAGGAAGAAGACAGAGTTTCTTTGCAGAGCTTGAAGAATCTAGGTAAGTGTATGCTGTGCTTTTTTTCTTTGTGCCAGTCCTGGGGCTTGATCATGGGGCCTTGTGCTTTTTTTTTACTCATAGCTTGTACTCTGCCATTTGAGCCACATCTTCATTGCCGTTCTCCAACCCTAATGCTGATAATCTAGTCCAGGGATTCATGCATGCTTTACAAAGCTGTACATTCCTTTCTTTCCCAAATGATTTTCAAAAGCTTATTAAATATTTGATATGGCACGCAGTGCCTTTCTTCTCTAGCCACACAATTTTATAAACGTTTAAGTTTTCCTCCTTCCCAGCCTGCCCTTAACATCCACTATTACTTCTTCCTGGAATCCTGCTGATCTTGCAGATGTGATTCAAATGTTCTTAGCTAAGCTATTTTTGATCTATTGCTTCTCTCAGAATTAGGCACTTTTTCGGATTTCTCAGTGCCTTAGATTTATTGGTAATATATATACCACTCCCCAGTTAATGTAATTTGCTTCTCTCACACAAATCTGTAGGGTAGAGACATGTATTCCCTGTATTCAGTGCTCTAATTGTAGGCTGGTAACCACAAGATTGGACCTTTTTAGGGAGAAGTAGCCCAGCACTGGTGACTCACGCCTATAATCCTAGCTATTCAAGAGGCCAAGATCTGAGGATCAGGGTTTGAAGCCAGCCCGGGCAGAAAAAGTCTCCAATTAACTACCAAAAACTGAAAGGGGAGCTGTGGCTCAAGTGGTGCAGCACTTGCCTTGAGCACAAAAGCTCAGGGACAGTGTCCAGGCACAAAAACAAACAAACAAAAAAACCTCCTTTTTAAATTTTTCTTTGTCCTGAGTATGGACTCAGAGTCTGAGCACTGTCCCTGGCTTCTTTTTGCTCAAGGCTAATATTCTACCACTTGAGCTACAGCGCTACTTCTGGCTTTTTCTGTTTATGTGGTATTGAGTAATTGAACCCAGGGCTTCATGGATGCATGGCAAGCATTCTACCACTAGGCCATATTCCCACCCTACCCCCCACATATTTCTGTAGCATTCAATCTTATTCAGTCCTTACCTTAGTTCTGTTTTACATATATATGTGTGTAGATATACATATATATACACTAATGAGCTAATATAGTTGTAAAGATTATTTCATTTTTATTCTTCCATGTCATGCTGAAAGTCTATGGTTTGTACTTTGTCTCCTGGTAGTAATTATACAGAATGAAAAAATACTGAAAAGCCCTAGACAGGTGTTGGTGTTCATTCACCCTGCATGCTGGCTGCCCTTCATCATGGAGAACCTTCATGCTACACTTAACAAAGCAGTTGTTTTGTGGGCTGTTTTATTTTTTGCCAGTCCTGGGCCTTGAACTCAGGGCCTGAGCACTGTCCTTGGCTTTTTTTTTCTTTTTTCTTTTTGCTTAAGGCCAGCACTCTACCACTTGAGCTGCAGCATCACTTCTGGCTTTTTCTGTGTATGTGGTGCTGAGGACTGGAACCCAGGGCTTCATGTATTCTAGGCAGGTACTCTACCACTAGGCCATATTCCCAGCCCAGTTTTATTTATTTATATTTCTTATAGCTGAAATGGCATAGTTAAAATGATCTAAGAAGCCTACATCTGTTCATTCAATTTAACTTGTAAGGGCTGGAGGCATTGCTTAAACTTATATGGTAAGAGCACCTGCCTAGCAAGTGCAGAGCTCAGTTCAAACCCTAGCATGACCATAAAAAAAAACTTATTAATATTGGGAAGATTTCTATACTGATTTCATATAGTTCTTAGTGAAGCAGTGGGATTTTATTTGTGGGTCATCAGCTCTTTGGCATTGGGATTCCGGGACCCACTCCCCCACCCCCAGTATGCTCAAGTCTATAAAATGGTGTTATATATGCATATAACCTAGGCATATGCTTCATTTCTTGAGTTTACTATGTAAATAATTGTTTTAATACTGTATTGTTAGTAAGGAAAAAGTCTGTACCTGTTCCAAGCAAAGGTTAAGGAGATATAACTTATTGATTGTTATATTAGAAACATTAGCTTTTAGCCATCTCTAGGGATTCTACTTGAACTTTGACTTTTTACTTTTTAAGGGGAATCTGCAACGTTAAGAAGCTTATTGATGAATCCGCACCTTAGACAGTTGATGGTCAGCCTTGATCAGGGGGACAACAAAGCAAAGCTGATGAGAACCTATATGCAAGAGCCTTTGTTTGTGGAGTTTGCTGACTGCTGTTTAAGCATTGTGGAGCCGTCCCACGAGGATTCATAAAATGAAGTCCTGTATTCCTGGCCCAGGAATATGCTTCACGTCCAGTACTTGTTGGGTCCTTCTCCCTGGAGGCTGGGTAGTGTTTACCTAGACAGTCTGGCTGCTGGGTTCCTTAGGCCTTTGGCCTGCATCCACACCTCCGCAAGGTGCATGCTTCAGATCCATAAAAGCTCAAGGTGCCGAGACTCTATGAAGAAGGTACTTGATAGTCAAATAAGGTTGGTTTTACATTTTATTTTTTGTACAGTTTGGATACATATAAATATCAAGTTTTTATCCCTTTCAGTTAAAACTGGATCAGTGTTATTAAACTAAATGAAGATGTGGTTCTCTTGTATACTGCATTGTCCTTGGTTCCTAATCTAATATTTTAAAATCACTTTAAATAAATCAAGAACTTATTAAATATCCCCTCCCCCAACTAAGTGTCAAGTTTTCCTCAGCTATTACTGAGCCAACTGTAGGTTGACTTTGCCTGTTTTCTTTTTTAAAGTGCTTGTGACTGCTCCACTCTAGTAACAGGTAACACTCAGTATGGAGAGCCTCCAGTTGCATTTGATCCACAAAGGTAGTGAAATGGGAAGGTCTCTGCGGACCCTGCGGATCCTGGCACCCTTCCAGTGCTTGGTAGGCTGGTCCACTGGCGGGAGAGCCCTGGCTTGCAGGCTGGATCTGTTGGCTGTATGTGCGTGCATTTGGAGTTGCTTTGAGAATCTTTGGAGTTGCCTTTAGAATTGTTTGGCACCTGTGTGCTAATTAAATGTCTTTGGCAAGGCAGCTGGCAAAAAAGGCCTTGTAGAAACAAAGGCTTTAAAGATTACCCAGCCAAGTAGGTGAGAAGAAGTCACCAGTGGATCAACTTGTGTCTTTCCAGCAGAATCTGATTAAAACCTGTAACAGTACAGGGTGAAGGTCCAGGGCAGATATCAGCATATGGAAGTGGGGACTTTCTGCAGTGAAACTTTACCGAGCCCTAGGGAGAAAGAAGAAGAGGTGTGAAGAATGAGGTGTAGCTTAACTTCAGTTCCCAGGGAAGGGTACTTCTCAGAACCCATGCTAGTAATGTGAGGTGTGGACTGGTACTGGCTACAGGATTGAGTTCATGTTCCCTCTCCTCTTTTGGTATCGGGGCTTGAACTCAGGTCCTGGGCTCTGTCTCAGCTTTTATGCTCAATGTTGGCACTCTACCACTTTAGCAAAAAGCTGCAAGTGTAGCTGTAGTTAATAAATTGGAGTTAAGGAATCTCACAGACATTCCTGGCCTAGGCTGGCTAAGAATCATGATCTGAAGATCTCACCCTCTTGAGTAGCTAGGATTATAAGGCATAAGTGCCCAGCTAGGTAGAGATGTGATTTCTGATTCTAAAACAGTGGCAGTCCAAAGTAATATTAAGATACCTCAAGTTTCACATTCATTCAGCGTGAGACACCAGAGTCACATTCCTATGGCAGCTCATAGCTAGAAGACCAGAACATTCACACTTTTGCTAGCTCATGCACTTTCATGTGAAATCTTATCTAGTAATTCCTCTGGTGTGGAAATCGTTTCCGTCTGCCTTGTCACTTTCACTCACTGTACCCAGGTACTAGGATAAGTATGGAAAGGAGGCTCTGAAATGATGTGCTAACACCACTGAGTGGGACAGAGCCAGGGCCCATATCCCAATGGGCTGCCTCCACATGTAACACCAGTCACCTTCCCTCAGTTACAGCAACTTCCTCAGTGTGTTGGTTGTCGGTCCAGTTGCTCATAGAAACAGAGGACTTAGACTACTGACTACCTTGCTTGTCATTTCTATCTCAATTGAGAAATAATAACCAAGTAGTAAAATGAGGAATGTCTGATGACAGATAAAGTGTCATTTGAGGTCACAAATGATCACCACACCTATTCTTATCAAAGCAGGACTTTTAAAAAGGCCTATGTTCCCAGAGGTGTTAGTGCCACTCTGCTTTTGCTGCTGTCCTGCAGGGGAGCTGCCTCATGCCCACCTGTCTGGCCCATGAAGACAGGTTCAACAGCCCGCCTGCATGGGGCTCTGTAGCACAGCAGCAGAGCCAAAACACTTAAGAGGCATTTTTGTTTTGTTTTGTTTTTTAAATGAAGGCTCTACACGGTCCCTAATTCGCAGTTGTAACAGTGGAAATAAACTCCTCCTAGAGCTGTTGGTGGGGCAGGCTTCTGACTGACACAGCAGAGTCAGGGAAGGGCTTTAACCCAGCTTAGTCTTGTGCCCCCATGGACACCCAAGCTTTGCTGCCTGCCTTCTCCAGAGAGGTGTGGGCAACCTGGAGCGTGGTGGGGCAGTACTGTTCCTGTGGGATCAGGTGACCACCATTCCATCACACACCATACCTGAGGCAGTGCTCGGATGGACGTGATGCCAGCCTGGTCTTGTTGTGCTGTCTGGATGTTGTAGTTACTGGGGCTGCTTGAGGGAAGCTGGAGGCAGGCACAGACCACTAGCTTCCTCTGAAAGCCTCGCACACCCACACCTGCGTTGGCCAGTACCAGTCCCAGGGGCCAGAGTCGGATGATTGCCCCCAGGAGCTTGGTCTGTGCTGGGGGCAGTGGGGAACAGCTCATGAAACCAGGAGCTTGCTTTTCTTCTACTCCATCCAGTTCTTTAGAAGCAAGGAAAGCCATTCTGGTCTTAAAAAGAAAACATCTCTTTATAGCTTTAAATTTGTTTGATACTCCCATAATCCTCCCCTCTTTTGAGATAATGTCTCATTATAGAGCCTAGGGCTGGCCTTAAAACTTCTAAGCCTCAACCTGGGCACTAGTGGCTCACATCTGTAATCCTAGCCACTCAGGGGGCTCAGATCTGAGGATCATGGTTTGAAGCCAGCCTAGGCAGGAAAGTCTGTGAGACTCTTTATTTCCAATTATCCACCAGAAAACTGGAAGTGGTGCTGTGGCTCAAGTGGTAGAGTGCTAGCCTTGAGTCAAGAGCTCAGGGACAGTGCCCAGGCTGAGTTCAAGCCCCATGAATGACCAAAAAAAAAAAACCCACCCCAAATCCACCCAACCAAATAAAAATACTTCTAAGCCTCCCAAGTGCTGGGATTATAGATGTGTACCACTATGTCTAGCTTTTGTCTAGCCTTCTTAATGGAAAATAGAAGTCTATTTTTCCTCAGTCAGCTTGACATAAATAAGTTGAAGGCTCCTGATTGCAAACAGCTGGTGGACCGGAACTAGGATCCTCATGCCCGTGATGCTTCAAAATAAAACAACCTGACCTAGACACCAGTGTGCGTTCCAAGGACAGTGTGCCTGGAGTTGTTTAAGCTATGCTACTTCTGCAGCTGCCCACCAGGAAATGCTCTCATCTGAGGTCACGAGGCTCCCCCGTTGCACTGCCTGCCGCACTTGACTCATACTCACTCTCCACTTCTGCCATGCACGCTTGATAACCGTAGCAGCTGTGTGCAGCCTCTGGATCTGTTTCCGAGTTAACCAGGAACGAACGGCTGAGGTTGGCAGAAACAGAGATAAACAAACAAATAGTCCTTAGAGATACAGTTCTGTGGCTACACCAGAGTTGTTGTAAAAGTGTAGATATTTTTTTCCCCAATGATGGCTACCATTTGATACTATGTAAAGCCCTAAAGTAAACATTAAAATCACTTGTGACACTGCCCACACACCTGCCAGCCTAGCAAGTGTGAGGCTCTGAGCTCAGAGCCCAGGACTGCCAAAAAAAAAATAGATTCCTTGAGTTTTCTTTGCTTACTTTATAAGTACACTATATGACATCAGCATATAGGCCCAAATACTCAGAGTAATTATTGTGTATGGGAATTTTAATTTTCTTCATGTCTCTACAAACTGACACTGTACGAGGTAGGATTGCACTCACAGTAGGTTTGGCATCAGGTCTGAATGTCACATTGGGAGCAGTTTTCTACCAAGTGTGTAACAGGCCTCCAAAGTATTGAGTTGTATCATAAGGAAGCATCCGCAAGTTAGCTATGACCTCACCACTGGCAGCTCTTTGGGGTTTGTGTTTTGAGGTAGTCTTGCTGTGTAGCCCAGCTGGCTTTGAACCTATGATCCTCCAGAGTGCTGGGATTATGACACCTATGCTTAGCTTGTTTCTAATATGTCTATTTTTCAAAGTAAGACTGCTTGCTGCAGGAACCGCAAATGTGGCTGAGATGATATAGTGCCAACTATGAGTGAAAAGCTAATGATAGTGCAAGGCCTTGAGTTCAAGCTCCACTACCATACACACAAAACTCCTGCAAATGTTGGCTATACATCTTTCCCTTTGGTGAATGAAGTCCTGTGGCTTTGACCTCTTCCCAGGCCCTGAAGCCTAGTAGGCATTTATTTGTTAAAAGGGAAAAACTGTTGGCATAGCCATCTACCTAGGTTTAAAGAAACAGAACTGGGGGCTGGGAATATGGCCTAGTGGCAAGAGTGCTTGCCTCCTACACATGAAGCTCTCGGTTCGATTCCCCAGTACCACATATATGGAAAAACGGCCAGAAGGGGTGCTGTGGCTCAGGTGGCAGAGTGCTAGCCTTGAGCAGGAAGAAGCCAGGGATGGTGCTCAGGCCTTGAGTCCAAGGCCCAGGACTGGCCAAAAAAAAAAAAAAAAAAAAAGAAACAGAACTGAAGGCAAACTCTGAGCCACCTCTGCCTGCACAGGCCTAACTTGTGGAGTGTGGCGAAGGCCAGGAGGATGGGGAATTGAGTCCCTGGGGACCAAGGGGACATGCTATCTGCCGGAGTGTGGGGCACTGCTTCAGCTGTGGATGGAGGGTGCAGTAGCTGACAGGAGGTCCCACCCCACTCACCTGCTTGGAGGAGTGTTGCAGCCTGCCTCTGCTGCTCTTGCTTTCGGTGCTGGTGTCGCCTCCAGCCACATTGGATGCAGCGGGCACACTGCTCCAGTACCTGAGCACGCCCACATTCCAGAAGCGCTAGCTGGGAGAAGGTCATTCCCTGAGTTCTTCAGGCACTCCTCCCCCTGCCCTGAGGTGTGCACACCCTGCCCAGGAACCTCATCCCCAAACCTGCTTACCACAGAGTCAGTCATGAACACCTTGGTCCTGCCGCAGTGTACTGGTGCTGTTGTGGCCTCAGCTGGGTCACCATGTGTGGCCGTGGTCTGCATTAAAGCTGGCAGAGTGTGGAGAATGTCTTGGAGGAGAGGCTGCAGTGTGGCCTCCTTGGCAGGTGGAGGCCATTCTAGGGGGGTGGAGACAGAGATCCATTAGAGCATGGTCTTTTCCACCTCTGTAGACTGAAACAACTGACTTTGGTCTCCCCAGCATTCTATAAGCCTCTGCTGCTTCTAGCCATTTTTTCCTCCTCCCCCCCTTTATTGGGGGGTGGGGGTTTGAGGCAGCCCACCTATTGTCTGTCAGGACTCTGCCTAATCTAGTCTCTACTGCCAAGGGTCTATTGCCAGGCTCATCTGGGGAACAAAATGCCTAGACAAGGGAATCTCAGGCTGCTTGGCCAGCATTTGTTTCCAAGGCCCCCAACACCTGTGAGCCAAACAGGGCAGTCAAGCCATTCCCTCAACCCCTGGCCCCATACGGGAAAAGGGAGAACCCCCAATCCTACAAACCAGTGGGTCCCCCTCCTGCCCTCCCATGCCTCACAGGGCGGACTCCTGTGTGGAAGTAACAATTACCTGAGGGCTCTGACTGCTTTTAGCTGCCCAGTACCTCTCTGCAGACAGAGGCTGCCAAAGTAGATGCCAGAGATGAGAGATAACCGCAAGATGGACCAGGGCCCAGAGGGGCTTGGACAAGAGACAGACAGGAGAGCAAACATAGAGAAAAGAAAGGAGAGATGTGAAAGGAAAGTGACACAGCTACCCAAGAAGGGAGGGAAACAAAGCTGAATTGTCTCAGGAGAGCCCAAGGTAGGGTTGGAGGTGGTGGAGCAGCTGTGGCCAGGAGCCTTGCACCTTCTTTCTCCTTGGCCTCTTCCCCCTCCACTGTCCCAGGGCCTGGCCTGGCACCTGTTCCCAGCATCAGGTACATACAGCAACATGTAAACCTCTACATGAGCCCTTACCAGAGTTTTCTGTGGTAACATTTGCTCTAGTGCTCAGCAGACATGTCCACTAGGCCACAGCAGGGCTCAGCTTCCTGGACCTCCCTTTCCTCCTGCTCTTCCCCACTGGCAGGGTCAGTCTCATCTCCTTTCCTCTTCCTCTACATCTAGTTACATGCCAAAAGTTGACCACTTTCTTCCATACACTTTCCTACTGCCCACACCTCTGGCCTTTCTCCAAACTCTTCACAAGGTCTCCAGAGTGGTTTCCAGAAAGTACAAGGCTCCTTCCCCAGTAGTGCCATCGTATCTGTATAGAGAATATTATATCCAGGTTCCTTGGCTAGGCCTCTACCTGTCACAGCCTTCCCTGCTACCATTCTCTGTCCTGAAAAGCCAGCAAGACTGGTCTGGAGTTCTCACACCTACACTGAGATCTCAAATCTGAATGCTTCTGTTCAGATTAAGGAAATGTGTAATGCCTGTCTCCTAGCTAATGCAATTTATCTTCACATATCATCTCCAGGTTGCCTTCCCTGGTCCATACCATCCCAGTACTGTCCACAGTATGTGCATAGCTCGGCCCCTCCACTCTATATTCAACATTGCTGAGTTGTTTCTTGAGTCTGTTTCCCCTCACTGAGTCCCCATCCCTAAGTGGCCATGGGTTGGTACTTGGTAACCTGTGGCTGAGTGAAATGGGCTCCACTCACCTGAAGTCCTTTTGGTAAGATAGTGGCTGTAGAGGCCAGAGGATGTGTGAGGATTGAGTCTTCTCAGTAGTGCATATCGCTCCACAAAGTTCTGGTGAGAGATCCTGGAAGCCAAAGCGGGCAGAGGAGAATGATTCCCATCACAAGCCAGCACAGCACCTGGGGCTCAAAGGTTCTGTTTAATCCTCCGAACAACAAAGCAATGTGCTAGATACCAGGGTCACTCATTTGGAAGCCCACAGAGACCATTTTAACATGGTTCTCTTGTTCTGCTGCCTAGGATGACCAAACATTACGTCTAGTACATTTAATGGGACGCACAGCTAATGGGAGGTGCAGCAGCTTGCCTCATCCGAAGGCCTCTGACTGGTCCTATCATGCTTGGCTAGCCTCATACCTGACCCCACAGCCTCCTCCACTTGCTCTGCTCCCTTTCCTAAATAGCTAATGACACCTCATATCTGCTCTTCCTCCTCCCAACCATTCCTCAGTCCCTTCCAACTCTGGATTCTGTCTTCCACACTGTTAGCGGAGCTCCTGTCATTGCCGTCAGCAAATATCCCTCAACCAAAGGCAGTGGCCAGTGTTTAGCCCTTTGGCAGCAGCTGACCCTCTTCATAGACTATTCTCTCAGCCTCCAAAACACCCGTGACCCAGTCCTCTTTCCTCATAATTCTGTCCAAGTTGTCCTTGCTCCTTATCTACTCTTTCTATTTTTTTTTTTTTTTTGGGCCATTCCTGGGCCTTGGACTCAGGGCCTGAGCACTGTCCCTGGCTTCTTCCCGCTCAAGGCTAGCACTCTGCCACTTGAGCCACAGCGCCGCTTCTGGCCGTTTTCTGTATATGTGGGCTGGGGAATCGAACCTAGGGCCTCGTGTATCCGAGGCAGGCACTCTTGCCACTAGGCTATATCCCCAGCCCTATCTACTCTTTCTAAATGTAAGCATTCATTGGGGAAGGGCTCACAGCCTCTTGTCTTCCCCAACTTCTTCCTTGCTCATGGTGTTAAAACCCAGAGGAAGGGGCTGGGAATATGGCCCAGTGGTGAAGCGCTGCCTCGTATACATGAAGCCCTGGGTTCAATTCCTCAGCACCACATATATAGAAAAAAAAACCCCAGAACTGGCGCAAGTGGTATTGAGTGCTAGCCTTGAGCAAAAAGAAGCCAGGGACAGTGCTCAGGCCCTGAGTTCAAGCCCCAGGACTGGCAAAAAAACCAACAAAACAAAACCCAGAGGAAGGACCCTGGTGTGTCTCTCTAGTTCTTAAAGCTCTGCTAAGTTCCAGCTTACAGAGTCTTTTTGAAATATATAAGGGGTTACAATTTCATAGGTCAAGTAATGAGTACATTTCTTTTCTTGGACAATGTCACCCCTTCCTTTGTTTTCTTCCAGTTTCCCCCTCTCATCCCCACCCACAAGTTACACAGTTCATTTTCCACATGATATATACTGAATAGCACAACTGCCTTTGTTCTCCCTCCCCTCCCCCCTCAGGCTAGCACCCTACCACTTAAGCCACGGTGCCACTTCTGGCTTACTCTGTGTATGTGGTGCTGAGGAATCAAACCCAGGGCTTCATGCACGCAAGGCCAAGCACTCTACTGCTAAGCCATGTTCCCAGCCCCGCAGTTGTTACTTCTTCATCTATCCCATAGTTTCCTTAAACCTGCCAGGGCCATGAGAAAATTCCTGACCCATACCTTTTCCCTCCCCTCACTCCAACCAAGCATGTGCAGAAACTGGCAGGTTGCTTCTGCAGCTTGAAAGCTGACTACTCCCTGTCCCACATCCCAAGCCATCCATCTCTAGTCCTCTTCCTATTACAAGCCATGCTCTCTCCCCTACTGCTCTCAGACTTCTTGCCTGGGTCCATCTGTTCACCCTCACCTCACTTCTATCCTAATTCTGTGTTCAGCCTCCTTACAGCAGCACAAAGACTTTCTGCTACTATGAATGAGACCCCACTACCACTGCTTATAACACCTATTGGTTTCTACCACATTCAGGACAAACTGCCAAGTCTGCTTAGGCCCTACAAGGCCTGGCTCTTGCCAACCTGCCTTACCTTCAGGATGGTTCAGTTCCTATATGGCAGCTTTATGGTGGTTGGTCCTTCAGTTTTAAACCTGGTTCCACTCCCCCCCCTTATCTTCCCACACTGATCCCTTCCCTTTTCATAGGCCTGAGCTGCTCAGAGGGACCTGTTCTGGACCAGCCCAAGGATCTCCTCTCCTGTTAGTCCATCTATTAGCATGGTTTGTTTCCTAGCACCAGTCACACTTTATATTTATTCTTCCTGTTTCCACAGGAATATATGCCTCAAGAGGGCAGAGCTTTAACTTCCTCATTCACTAACATCTTGGCAGCAGTGGTGATAGGTACAAAACAGTGTACCATAAGTGAGTGGATAAATGGCTAGGTGATGCTCCTGAGTTCCAGGTTGATTTCTACAGACCTGCCTTTCCTTTCCTGCTCTGGGTTGGGGAGGCTTTTGTCTGGCCCCGACTCTTGTTCTCTGCACTAGCACTGGCCCCGGCCCTGCGGTGGACACAGCTGCTCACTCACCGGATGGGGAAGCCAGCAGCACTGATGTGGATGCTCTCCACGAGGCCACAAGCCTCCAGCTGGCTCAGGACCTGCAGGGTGGGGAGACAGGTTAGGCACCTGCAGACCAGAAATGCCATCCATGCCTTCTGCCCTTCTCAAGTCCTGCACTACGAGTTGCAGGCTCTCCTGAAGCTCAGCTGACAGTAATTTTTTTTTAAGGGCAGCTGGGCACTGGTGGCTTACACATGTAATCCTAGCTACTCAGGAGGCTGAGATCTGAGGATCATGGCTCAAAGCCAACCCAGGCAGGAAAAGTCCATGAAATACCAGGAAACTGGAAGTGGAGCTGTGGCTCAAAGTGGCAGAATTCTAGCCTTGAGCAGAAAAGCTCAGGAACAGCGCCTGGGACCTGAATTCAACCCCCTACCTTCCCACCGCCACTACTAAAAAATAAAATCTCCCTGCTAAAAAGGGTCCTGGTGGTCCCAAGACCTGTCTGATGCCAGGCTTCTAATACAGCCAAGGCCAGTAATGGTTCTGGCTCTATCTCCTTACCTCCAGGCACACTCACTATTTGCCAGTACAGACCAAACTAAGTCTGTTTTTTACTGTTTGCAAGCAGTGGAGTGGCTTATGGTTGAAGATTCTTCTGCAGTCAGAACCAAGAGTTTTACCACTCAGCAAAGTGGGCCTGGCTACAAACTCGAAGGTCACATTTACCAGGTGACTGTGGACACACAGAACTGTCCAACACTCACCTGCCCAAGCCCCCCAGAGCCTGCTTCCCTGAGGAAAGGGCAGCTGCTAGCTAAAGAATGCAAATTTTTTTTGTGCAAATTAGAAAAAACACATCAGTGAACATGCTTAGTAGGAAGAGAGCAAGAGGAATGAAGTCTCCAATTGCCTCCTTGGCCGGGCCTAGTACAGTGCCCAGACCACACAACCAGAAGTGACTGCCCTGCCAGAGCAGTGAAAAGCAGCCCTTCCTAGTGTCAGGTCCAGCCTGAGACTCCACTAGGAACAGATGATCTGCCTTTCATTTCTCCAGGCCTTGGCCAGACTGGGCTCAATGCACTGCATTGTTGGCCCAGTGTCAATTACCTCCTCCCGGAGGAAGGTCTGTGGCTGGCTCTGACTGTTGGGCTTGATGCATCGAATGTAGTGGGGAGTGGTGCTGTGTAGGACCTGCAGGAGCTGCTCCAGTGATGCCTGCGCACAAGAGAGACCTAGGGTTAGGCAGGAACTCACAGCCATGAGCTGGGGTCATGCTTAGTTACTACATCAAATTCCTCCTAGGTGGTTCCCCTCTAACCTCTCACTATGATACTCATGAGCCCCAAACAACTACTAGATGTGATCACTGAGCAAAGCCCACTCACTTACTAATCTTCCACAGCTCCTCACCCACCTCCACAGATCTTTGTGGACCCATGACCCTCAACCCTCATCCCCAGAGTAATCTTCCAAGAATAGCCATAATTTCTTGCCATGCACTCAAGGAAAGGTCCCATTATTCAGCCTACCCTGTGTGCTGGGGGCCAAGCCAAGCTGGGAAAATTTGCCATCTCAGAGCTCACACACTCCAGGGCATATACATGTTGGATGGGCACCCTCAGTGGCATCGGAAGCCAGGGCAGGACAGGGCTAGTCAACTTGGGCTTTCCAGGGTGCCTCCTCAAGATAAGGACAAAGCAGGATTGATAATGAGAAGAAACAAGGTAAGAAAAGTGGTGTGGAAGGGAGGAGCAAAGGAGCTGAGGAAAGTTGAGGGACAGAAGACAAGAGGGCCCTGAAAGGTGAATAGTATGTGCATGGGCTGAGAACAGAAAACAGACTTCAGAGAGGTGACAAGTCTGCACCAGCCAAAGGGAGGATTTGAGCAGGACCAGGTGCGTGTAACTGCTACTCTCTTACAGCCATCCTATCAACAGTGACAACCTACCCCTTCTAGAAAAACCTTGTTCTCTGCCAGGCTGGCTGTGATAGTGCACATTACACACACACACACACACACACACACACACACACACTCTATTATACGAGATGGTTTATTGTTTCTGTTTTCTGTACTTAAGCAGAAACTCCATGGGGACTGGGCCCAGTCTACTTGACTTACTACTGCTCCCCAGAAAACAGTCCCATTCCACTAAAGTGCTGATAAGATCTGGAGGACTGGTGAGTGAACTGAGTTCCTCATGTGAGCACCACCACACCAACCTTAAATTTGGACACCACAGTCAATACAGGGGCCCTGCCCTGGCCAGAGGGCTCCTCCTGGGTCTTGTTAGGATTTGTAGGAAACAGCACTGTGAGCAGGGGATCCTGGGATTGCTGCAGGAGCTCAGTTAGCTCAGGAGGGACAGGATCCTATTGAGAAAGAGTAAGGCCAGCAGGTGGATTGCTTCCTAGTGTTGCCCAAGGCCTAGTAATCCTACCCACCCAAGCCCCAAAAAGCAGGGCTTCCAGATACAGGGCCTGAGTCCCATACAAGAATGGGTTTAGGGCTAGGAATGTGGCTTAGTGGTAGAGTGCTTTGCCTAGCATGCATGAAGCCCTGGATTTGATTCCTTAGCATCACATAAACAGAAAAAGCTGGAATTGGTGCTGTGGCTCAAGTGGTTGAGTGCTAGCTTTGAGCAAAAGAAGCTCAGGGACAGTGCCTAGGCCCTGAGTTCAAACCCCAGGACTGGCAAAGAAAAGAGACTGGGTCTACTCGCCAACCAGAGACCCAGTCTTCTAGGTTATTTTCAGGTAGGTCATCCTCAATTAGAGACCTCAGGTAAGTGAGCCAAGGATTTAGGGGAGTGGACTCCTCCTGGGAAAGCACTATGAGCACAGAGCAATGACTCAGCTTTGGGTTTCACACAGAGCCCCCCAGGCTATGGCCAAGCCTACCTTGTTCTTCTCTACCAGGCTGGCTGTGTGATATCGTACAGGCCCTGCAAAGTGCATCACGATGAAGCTGGGCTCTCTGCTGAGCTTATTGTGGCCCAGGCAGGGGCTACCTGCCAAGGCACTCTGGATGCGTGTCTGGAGCTGGGCTGCACTGCTTGGTCGATTGAGGCGGCATTCCTGTGGGATGAGTGTGGGCAGTTGGCCACAAAATTGGGAGGGTCTCATTAAAAAAAAAAATTGCCATTCTCACTGGCTAGCCCAATGGACAGCCAGAGTACAGAATAGTCATCCAAGCCTGAGAAAAGACCTGAGACCAACTGTAAGTCTCAGCTCACTAGCAGAATCTCCCTACCTCGTTTATGAGGGAGCAGATGCTGATGGGACTCCCTTCGAGGAGATCCAAACAGGCCTGGTTGTCCTGATAGTTGACAAACGACCACTCTAGGCCCTCAACTGCATATTCCTCCTGGGGGGGTGGGGGGCAAGAAAGGAGTGGGGGTGGAGGAGGCAGCTGTAGACTGAAACACAGATGGGTCACTCATGGCAGGCCTCCAGTGTGCTCCAAAACAGCATCACAAGAAGGGGGAAGAATCAAGACAAGGTGTACCTCATATATAGTTATTACTTGTTAATAAAATAAGGCTTCAAGTCAGAATTGGGCCGGGGTTGGAGAGCAAGAGGAGGCAGAGAATGCAGAAGGATGGTCCTGCCCCACCCTGTACCTGCTGGGCCTTTAAGTAGTGAGCCACAAAGTGCTGTTGCAGCTTCTCATTGGCATAGTTGATACAGAACTGTTCTAGACTGTTGTCAGGAAATGATTCAAAGCCGTATACATCCAGCAGGCCTGGGAAGATGGGTGAGAACCACAGGGCCATTGTGGGGAGCAGGCAGGGGACCATAGGAACCTGTGCTGCTGAGGTCTCATGCTGGACAGCCTAGGGATGGGGCTGTGATGTCCAGAGGTGAGCTGAGCATACTTTGCTGTCCTCCACCCGCGCCCCTCTAGGGTGCTTCCAATCTTCACCCATTATCCTCAGGGCAGAAAGCCAAGTGAGGTATAAGGAGCAGCCCAGGATATCAGGCTCATTTTAAAATTATAATCTTCTGGTTCCCATAGGCCCCTCTTTGAGGACACCAGGTTCTAGGGAAGATTTTTTGTTAACTCTAGTTTGGAGGACTTCATTCTTATGGGCAAACTGCCCTTAGTGCCTCTAAACAATGAGCTCCTTCTTTATCCAACTGTCCCACTCAGGGTTATAAAGATGTTAAATGTAGTCATGTCTCCAAATCTAGTTCTTCCATGTGTCCCTCACTGCCTTCCTGGGACTGGAGCAGGGGATAAAGGAGCCCTTATGAAGAAGGTACCATTTTAGTCTATGTGGAGTGCCTTGGCAAGTCAGATGCAGGTTTGGGGAGCAGAAATCTCACCCAGACACTGGTGGACAGATAGGAGAGAGGGCAGAAGGGAAAGAGGCTATCCAGTGTCACACAGGGGGACTTCTGCCTTGCTGTCCAGGGCTCTACTGCTTATTTTCAGGAAGGTCCTGGTATGGTAAATCCCTGCTACCTATGAAAGCAGTCCATGAGTCTGAGCTTGCACAGATGCTACTGTTGATCACTGACACCAGCCAGTCGAACAGCCTGTTAGGAGGAAGAGAGTAGAGTGTGATAAGGGGCAGTCCTTGGTGGCAAGATCGCTCCCCAGAAAGGGTTGTCACATACTGGTTAGCCCTGTATTCTGACCCTGATGGTCAAATGCTAAATACTCTCTGTTCAGTCTTGATCTACTGCATGTGGTTGTTCTCAGGTATACAGAGATATCTGGGCTGTCCTCCCAGTAAGCCAGCCAGCCAGACACGGTCCAATACCATCTGGTGTCATGACTCGAAGGGGTTGTTGGCAGGCCCTAGGAAAAGGTCGCCTGGAACCCAAGGTGAAATCATCCTTGACTATATGGCCAGAGGGTAGCATATCCATGTAGCTCTCCAGGAAAGATCAGGACCCACATTCCCTGCCATGCAGTGCTATGTGCAGTGTTGCTTGAGACTCTGAGCTAAGCCCTTGGCTCTACCACCTATGATGCCCTATGTGAATAACACACAGCCTTAAGTGCCAGAGTTTAGGGAGACAGAAGAGCCTATTCATCCAGTGGTCTGAACCTGGAACCACAAAGAAGCCAAATCACCTTTGGGCTTTGCTTTGGCAATGGAGACCTCAGTGATCATCCTCACCAACAGGTGAGCCAAGATCAAAGCTAACTCCTTTTCTTGAATAATGGGCTAAATGTAGGTCAGAATGTGGTAACTTCTCCACTCAGTACTCAGCAACTGCAGCCAAAGACCCTGTTCAGAAAAAACCTTGGAGCCATGCCTTCCTGCCCCTAGGGGTTTGAGGAATGGATCTGCTTTACCTGGAACTTCCCTGCTTTGAGCCTACATCTGTTAGCCTTGACCAGTGGTATCTGGTCCAACCCCAAATAGGGCAAGAAGCTGTGGGTAGGACATGGCTCCTCTAACAACCAGAATAATACTCACCGTGCGTACACCAGTTTAGCCAGACAGTCTCTACGAGTGTCACACTCAGCTTGGGAGCAGGGCTTCCGGAACACCTGTTGCTGCCTGCCTGCCTTGATGGTTCTGATTCTTAGTGTCTCCAGGAGCAGGTTCTCTTGGAGCTGCAGCAGCAAGGCTGATGTCCTGAGAGAGCCTGGGAAAGGCAAGTCCTCTCTAGGTAAACAGTTTCCATACAAACAGTCCTCCTGATAAGGCACTGAAGTGATCGCCCAAGTGGACAGAAGTTCTGATGGGAGAAGAGACTCAAACCCAGAACTTTTGTGTTACCTACACTGCCATATGCAGGCCAAATAAATCAGTGTAAACCCTCTGAATCTTGTTCTCTCATCTGTAAGATAAAGATGATGTCTCCCTTACCAGAGAGGGTGAAAAGAATAAATTATCCCAGGGAGAGTAGGGATAAGGAGAAAATTACCCAGGGCAGAGCCTGATAGCAATTGGTTTAATCAGGGAGAGCAGACTAGTTCTGGGTATAGTGGTACACAGCTGTAATCTTAGCTACTTGGGAGGGAAAAGTAGGAGGATCTGACAGGTCCAAAGCCAGCAAGAGCAAAAGTGTAAGCTCCTGTAGAAAAAAATCAAAAACAAAAGAATTGGTATATTGCTTTTCTACCAAGTACAAGGTTCTGAATTCAATCTTCAGTACCAAAAAAAAAGGCTGCAGAATGAAAAAAATGAATCCTCCAACTTCCCACCTAATTGCACTAATGCAGGCCACTTTCCTGCCAGAGTCCACCCTGCTCCCCACTCTTGCCCCTCACACTTGGCATCCTCCATCAGTTGGCAAGGCTGGGCTTCATCCTCTGAGTCAGCAAACCAGATATTGCCAAGATGCAGCAGCCCAGCAAGGACCTGAGGAGGCAGAAAGCATGGTCAGGTAGGTGTAGGAGACCGCAGTAGGCTGAGGCCAGCTACTGAGTGGAGTCATGATAACAGAAGAGTAAAGCTTCTTCCTACTGCCTACTGTGCCCGTAACACAGCTCTATACTAGCTACAGGAATCATCTCTAAATTTTTTTTTGGTGCCAGTACCATGTCTTGAACTCAGGGCTCAGGGTCTCATTCACTTGCTTGTTTACTCACTGCTGCATTCTACCATTTGAGCCATGCCTCCAGTCAGGTGTTTTGTTGATTGATTGGAAATGGAATCTCATGGACTTAAAGAGTCTCCATCCTCCAGGTAGCTGGGATGATAGCTGTGAGCCTCTGGTGCCCAGCTATTTACCTCTCAATTTTCCTTTTCAGCAATTTGTGAGGCATGTGTTGTAATGATGCCTATAGTAAATTGGCCTGAGAGAGGTTTAATCCCAAATCTGAATACAACACACTAAGACAAAGATGGGATCTCAGGCAGCCTGACTTCAGGTGCCTCCTGAGGCAGCTAGTGGAGTCCTCCTAACTACCATCTGCTCTTCCATTCCTACTTTCCAGGAACAGTGTGAGGAACACCCCTCCTGATGTCTACTGGCCATAGTTATTATTTCTGTGGTCTGCTAGGGGCTTGGTCCTAACTCCCTAGGGCCTTTTCTGAGCACTGTTAGGCTTAGGATGGCCCAGCTGGGATCTTGATCTCTGTACATGACGTGCTATCCTTCTGCATTTGTATAAGCTACACTGGGCTATGGAAAGGAGAACCTGCTCCAGACACAGTGACTTCAGAAACTTTGGACCAGATACTAGGCTACAACCTGCTGCTGAGTCCAAAGCACAAAATGTGGCTGTGGCAAAGGGTCATGCTATCCCCAAAGCAGCACTCACTCCCAGAATCTCACTCTGGTCAGGCTCTTACCTGGCAGTGTCCACATGGACATGACACATTCTCCCTTCCCTGCCTGAGCAGCCCCATCTGAAGTTGTCACTTTCCACTGCATTGCCATCTCCCTGCATTTTTCTTTTTTCTTGCCAGTCCTGGGCCTTGGACTCAGGGCCTGAGCACTGTCCCTGGCTTCTTTTTGCTCAAGGCTAGCACTCTGCCACTTGAGCCACAGCGCCACTTCTGGCCATTTTCTATATATGTGGTGCTGGGGAATCGAACCCAGGGCTTCATGTATATAAGGCAAGCACTCTTGCCACTAGGCCATATTCCCAGCCCATGCAGAGGCTTTCTTGCCCTTGCTGCCACACTATCCTGTCCATGCCCTCCCATTGCTCTAGGGGTGAGGTGGTGAATAGGGAGGGAAGCCGCCAGCCCTGCCTAAAGTTTTAAAGTATTAGACAAACATGATAGGACCGTCTCTCTATTCTCATCACTGCAGGATTAATTATGAGCCCCTTTTTGTCTGGTGCCATGTTCTGCACTCTAGCACTAGGTACCGTGTCACTGAGCTCAGCATCTCATCTCCAGGCTCAGCCGAACAGACCGAGGGTCGATCTTTGAAAATTGTATAGTGGGGCTAAAGTGCTAAATGCTCAGGGAAAGACTAAGTCACAAGTCCAGCGGAGACCTATGAATAGGGTTGCCCATCACCTCTGCTGAATGTAAGTGGTATGGCTTTTCTTCTGACCTTAAAGATGTTGTTCTGGGTGGGGGTGTCGATACCCAAATGGAGCATGGCCTCTCTGGTCACCTCAAAACAATCCTCTGAAAAAGAATCCATGTCATAGCCCAATGGTCAGCAGGGACAGTGTGTGTGTATGTTGGCAGGAAGGCAGGTTCTGTTTATATTCCATATGTGCTCTGGGCCAGAGCAGGGAGCCAGGTGAAGTTTCTCCTACCTTCCAAGGTCTTCTCTGGGTTGGGGAGCCAAGAGAAAGCAGCTCCCTCAGGAAGATGCCACTGGAGCCGCTCATCCTCGCTGGCTCCTTTGCAGATCTGTGGGGAAGGAATAGGTAGGAAGGTCAGGTCTGAGATTAGGACAGCAGCAAACAGTCCTTGATGTTTCCAACCCAATACAACAAACCCCACTGTGGGAAAACCTGTAGTCTGGTGGGGAACACCTGTCTTGTCTGGAGAAGCACATCTTTTACCTAAGAATGCTTCCAATCTGACAATAAAGGAGATCTCCTATCCATGTCCTGGAGATGCCCAGGCTAGGGAAGTCACATAAGTCCAGGGCACCCTTCATTCTGTTAGAAGAAACAGTTCCCACTTTATTTTATTTTTATTTTGGCCAGTCCTAGGGCGTGAACTCAGGGCCTGAGCACTATCCCTGGCTTCTTTTTTGCTCAAGGCTATTAGCACTCTGCCACTTGAGCCACAGCGCCCCTTCTGGCCATTTTCTTTATATGTGGTGCTGAGGAATCGAACCCAGGGCCTCATGTATACAAGGCAAGCACTCTTGCCACTAAGCCATATTCCCAGCCCAACAGTTCCCATTTTAAAATAGCCCTTAGACTGATGGTGAGACCTAGCCTCAAGGACTGTCTGGTCTGGTAGATGAGACAAAATACCCACCCAGGCCAGAAGCCCAGAAAGAGCTTGGTGCAGCCCTGGAGGCCAGGCACAGCATGAGCAAAAGTGTTGCATGTACAATTGACAGGAATAAGCAGTAGCATGGCTGGTAGCCAGAGATGGGGGATGCTGGGGATTGGAGACAGTCCCATTTTGTCCTGTACCTGAGCGCTATGAGTACCACTGGGCACAGACCTGGTAGAAGATGTGGAAGTTCCTCTCATTGGAGGCCTGGCAGGCTACACGAGTTTTCTCTAGGAGGTACGTCTGGACTGCAGCTCCCGTCATCTGCTGGGCCCTGATACACATTACAGGTTAATTCCATAACCATTTATTTACCACTAAACTATATGACAGTGTCACCTAGAACTCCTTGACAAATTCTTCTACTTGTGGCCTGGGAACCACTGAGAATGTCCTTAGGCGTTCTAGGACATTCCCCTGCCTGGGTGAGCAGGGGCAAGGTCTCTGTATCTTACTTTTGTCCCATCCCAAGGCAAAAACAAAAGCTCTTGCTTTAAGTTTGGAGTTATGGCCTGGAGGTACCAATTTAATAAGTTCCTAATCAAGAGTGGGAGCCAGGAGGAACACACAAGCCATAACAAGAATATTGCCCCAAAGAGAGCCCAAAGGACAGAGTAGTTATCAGAACCTCAGAGTTCACTGATCTAAAGAATCCGGGGCTGGGAATATGGCCTAGTGGCAAGAGTGCTTGCCTCATATACATGAAGCCCTAGGTTCGATTCCCCAGCACCACGTATACAGAAAATGGCCAGAAGCAGCACTGTGGCTCAAGTGGCAGCCACAGCCACTTTTTATTTTTTTTCTCAAGTGCTAGCCTTGAGCAAAAAGAAGCCAGGGACAGTGCTCAGGCCCTGAGTTGAAGGCCCAGGACTGGCAAAAAAAAAAAAAAAAAAAAAAAAAAAAAAAAAGAGAATCCTATACACATACAGAGCAGAACTGCCTATAGGGGTGACCTAGGCTGACAACTGCTCCAGCTGTTTACCACCCTGTCCCTGCCCTCCCATGGACTGGCAGAGCTATTACCTGTTCAGTTGGAGCTGAATGAACTTCCCAAAGCGACTGCTGTTGTTATTCCTGAGCGTACATGCGTTTCCTACAATCACATATATGTTTATTCCCCACCCCCCCTTGGTTTGCAAAGTTCCCACAACCCACCCTGGCTGCAGGTCTGACGGGGGCCATGTCTCTACCTGCTAATCAACCAAAGGCTGCTTCATTGATTTCCATAAGAGGGATAAAACTAGGGGGTTCAGGAGAGTTAGAAACTTTTTGACAAGGAACTAGAATGAGCAAGCTGAGGCAGTCAGAGACTTTCTTCTTGGACAGTAGAATGAAAAACAACAAGCTATGATTAATTGGCCTTAGATAAGCCACAATTTCTGGGCTCCAATCACGCATGGACACTGATAGCTAGTCATCCTTAGATTTAGACTGGATGAGCCACAGGTCCTCTGGAGCACTAGTATTACATGGACCGAGGCTGGAGAGAAAGAGGCTGAGGAGAAAGGTTTAGGATCCAGACAGTAAGGTTATAGTATTCCACCAGCCCTGAGGTGTGGGGTCACTGTCTCATCTCTCTCCCTGAAGGCAGCTAACCCTAAAGGAAACTGAATGGGGCACAGAGCTGAGTACGATGAGCTTACCAAAAGCTTCCATGACAGGGTTGGAGTTGAGGATTCGCTGTTCAATCCTCTCTGCAATCTTGTGGCTCTCCCATGAAGTAGGCGAGGCAGCCACCACAGCATAGAATTTCATCAGGCAGCGGGAGGTCCATGTCTATGGCAGATATAGCCCATTGGGGGGGTGTGGGTCTACATTTCTTTCTAGTAAGTAACATCCGAGGGAGCAGGGCATAGGGCTAGTTTTTACTATATGTGCTGCTGACCCAATGTTGAAGGCTGAAATTCAACTGTGATCTTGGGCAAAGCATTTCCTCTATGAAGTGGAGGTAAATACCTGTGCTTCCAGCTCTAGGGGATGCATTTAGAAATGAGGGGGGCGGAGGTAGAGAGGACAACTCTTCTAGCCCAGGCAAGCTACACAATGTCTCCGAGGCATCACAGCAAATACATTCTTAGAAACTAGAGATGCAGGTGTAATGAATACATCTATTTTTTTTGTTGTTGCTTTTTTGGTGGTACTGGGGTTTGAACTCAGGACGCTGCATTTGCTATGCAAGTATTCTACCACTGAGCCAGGTCTCCAGTCCTTTTTCATTCATTATTTTGTATGGAATCTAGCTTTTTGCACAGGTGTATATCTATACCACAATCTTATTTTTTGCTTCTTGCTAGATCCAGCTTTTCTACTGAGATGGAATGTCATAGACCTTTCTAACTGGGTTGACCTGGAATGATAGTCCTCTGAATCTCAGCCTCCCACATAGCTAGGATGACGCTTGGCAGCTATTGGTTAAGAAAGGTATGTCATGTGGTCTCAAATCTCAATCCTCTTGATTTCAGGTACCCAGCTTACAAAAGATCCCCTCCCCCCCTTTTTTTTTGGTGCTAGTAGTAGGGTTTAAACTCAGGATCTGGGTGCTGTCTCTTAGCTTTTTCACTCTAGGCTGGCATTCTACCCCTGGAGTCATAGCTCCATTTCTAGTCTTTTGGTAGTTAATAGGAGACAAGTCTCAAGGACTTTCCTGCTTACGCTGGCTTAGAACCTCAATCCTCAGATCTTAGCTACCCGAGTAGCTAGGATTATAGGCATGAGCCACCGTGCCTGGCATATACCTCTATTTTATTTTATTTTTTGTCAGTCATAGGGTTTGAACACAGGGGCTGGGTGCTGTCCCTGAGCTTTTTCACTCAAGGCTAGTACTCTACTACTTTGAGCCACAACACCACTTCCAGTTTCCTGGTGGTTAATTCAAGGGACTTTGGTGGTTAATCTCAGGGACTTTGCTGCCCTGGCTGGCTTTGAACCGCAATCCTCAGATCTCAACCTCTTGAGTAGCTAGGATTACAGGAGTAAGCCACCATGACTGGCTATATATCTCTATTTTTAAAATAATGAAACCAAAGAATGGGAAAAATTTATTAAAGGTTTCAAAAGCTAGTAAATGGCAAGGCTCTGATTTAAACTTAGGCAGTCTAATTATAAATTAGTTAAAAAACAAACAAACAAGAAGGGCTGGGAATGTGACTTAGTGGTAAGTAAAGTGCTTGCAAAAAGAAAACACCTTTGTTGGAGATAGGGCTGAATAGTAGAGTACCTGTGTAGCATTTGGTCAGAAGTTCAGTCCCTAACACCTTATTTTCTTCTGCTGATTTGGGGTGGGTTGATTTATTTATTTATGGATGCAAGTGTGCTGGTCCTGAGGCTTGAACTTGGGGTCTGGGCCTGTCCCTGAGCTTTTTTGCTCAGGGCTAGTGCTCTACTACTTGAACCACAGTGCCACTTCTGAATTTCTGGTGATTAATTGGAGAGAAGAGCTTTGTTGACTTTCCTGCCCAGGCTGGCTTTGAACTAGGATCCTCAGATCCTGAGTAGTTAGGATTATAGGCATGAGCCACAGTGCCTGGCTTGGGATTTTTTGTTGGTGGTCCTAGGAATTGAACCCAAGGACACATATATGCGAGGTGTGTGGTATATCACTAGCTACACCAACTCAAAATACAGACAAGATACATAGATGTGTTTTTGGTCAGGTTGAATACAGGGTAATTTACTCTTTTCTCCTCTAGTTTAAGTTATTCTATGGACTGAATTGTGTTCCTTCCCAAATTCATAACACTAACCTCTAATGTTCTTATACCTAGAAATAAGTTCTTTAGGAAGCAATTAACACCAGATGAGGTTATAACAGTAAGGCCCTAATTTGATAGAGCTGTGGCTCTATAAGATGAAGTCTTTTTTCTATATACCATATCAGGACATGGTTAGAGAACAGTAGACTACAAGCCTAGAAAAGAGCTCTTACTAGAACCCAACATGTTGGCACCTTAATCTTGGACCTTCAGCTTCTAGAACTGTGAGAAAATATATTTATTTTCATTAAGCCACCAGCCACTACTGTTTTGTTTTGGCAGCCAGAATTGACTGATAAAAGGAAGATGCTTATGATAATTTATTTGAGCTCCTATTCTATAATAAGCTTTGAATGCTATAAATCACCCCTAATTTTTTTCCTTGGTGGCTCTGGGGACCCTGAGCTCTGATTTGGCTTGTTTGTTCATGGCTGGGGCTCTATCTCTTGAGCTATGTCTCCAGTGCAGCTTTTTGCTGTTTAATTGGAGATGTAGTCTTAAGAGAATTTTCTGTCCAGGCTGGTTTCTCATGGTGATCCTCCAGGTCTCAGCCTCCTGAGTAAATATCTTATCTCCACAATACATATACATATTTTTGCTATAGTGACCTATTTTTCTTTCCCTTCCTTCTCTCTCCCCCCTTTCCTCCTTTTTTGTAGTATGAGAATTTGAATTCAACCTCACACTTGCTAGGTAGGTGTTTTACCACTTAAGCCACACTCCCAGACCTGAATTGGCTGGCCACCAAGCCTTTGCCCAAAAACTGGATGTAGCACTTTCATCTCTGATTCTCCAAGACACCCCTTAGCACCTAATCCACAGCCTAGGACCTAGCAGGTGCTCAGCAATCTCTCATATCTGAGTGTAGGCATTTATGGTCTAAGGTAGGGATTGATGGTCTAAAGAATCACATGAAATATAAGTGCTGCTTTGGAAAGGGTGAGGCAGCTGGGTAAGATTTGGCAAGCAGGTGCTGTGAGCTAGACCAGTAGCCTTCTCTGACTTAGCTGTAGCATAACTTGATCATCTTTATGCAACATTCTACCTCACTTGTGGTTCTGCCATCCATGAGGCTTCATGGACACCAGAATCCCCGAAGGGCTGTTAGACTACTCGAATAAATCATCTCCCACAGTAAACCCAGCTACTTTTGGAGGAGCCCTAGCTGCCTTATGCCAAGCATGCCACTAAGTAGTGCCCTATGTGCATTTTATTTTACTTTACATTATTTTGTTTGTTAAGACAGTCTTTCTGTGTAGTCTGGGGTGGCCTTCCAATCTTCCTGCCTCAGACTTCCCAGGGCTGGGAGTATAAGAATACATCACTATGCCTGGCAACACTGCCTCTTTAATTCTCACACAAGTCCAAGAGTCAGATGTTGATTATTTTCTCCCTCTCATTTTACAAGTGAGAAAACTCAAGTTTGCAGATGTAAAGGACCTTTCAGATATGCTCTTTCAAACACTATGCTGGAACCCCCAACAGCTGACTGTTCTTTCCAGTGGTACCGGAATTGGCAAAGATGTTTGATGAGAAAGTGAAGCTCAGAGGGGAAAATATCTCACCAAGCAAGGGTGAGAGCAGATAGGTAGAAAAGCCTACTTATTGGAACCTATCTCTTGACTTCTGGTCAAGTACATAGACCTTGGCATACCAACTCCCTGGTTTGGTTGCCTATCTGCCAGTGACAACCCAGCAAATGACTCCACAAGGAATTACCTCCACCTCTCTGCCCACCCAGCAGGGTGTGAGTTGACAGGGTGGTAAAGCGGCCCTCCTACCTTTCCAGCACCGCTCTCTCCACTGACCACAATGGACTGGTTGACTGGCTCAATCAAGCTCTTGACATTCCTATAGCTCTGTTCTCCCACAGTAAAGATGTGGGGCTTCAGTTTCTGAAACATCAAGGAGTAAAATGTACATAAGGGAACACAAATTTTCAGAGTGGTTGACTCAATGAAGGCTGAGATGGATAGGTTGCCAAGAGCAGTGCCAGCATGTTCCTCCAGAAAAACTTACTGAATTGAACAGTGTCAGGCCCAAGTATGGAATTCCTGTGGTGGAGTTACCCACTTGTTCTCTTTCAGCCTAGGGACAATGTCTGACCCAGAACACTCTGACCCTAACTTTTTTGCTGTTGAAGTGACCTTAACCCTTTTTTTTTTTTCTTTGTCAGTTATGGGGCTTGAACTCTGGGCCTGGCCCTCGTTCCTGAACTCTTCAGCTCAAGGCTAGCACTCTACGACACTAGCCACAGCACCAACTTGCGATTTTCTGATGGTTAACTGGAGATAAAGAGTCTCATGAACTTTCCCTGCCCAGGCTGGCTTTGAATTGTGATCCTCAGATCTCAACCTCCTAAGTAGCTAGGATTACAGGCATGAGCCACTGATGCCTGACTTTTCTTTTGTCTTCTTCTCTTTCTCATTTTCCTTTTATTTTGGTGGAACTGGGGCTTGAATTCAGGGGCTCACACTTGCTAGGCAGCTGTTCTACTACCTGAGCCATGCCCCAGTCCTCTTAATTTTCTTTATTGTCTTATTCTGCTGCTTGCTATTTTATGTTTTCATGCTTTGCAATTTGCAAAAACAAAAACAAAATACAAAAAAAAACCTTTTTTAAGTTAATGCTGAAGAAGTTTGTGCATTAGTTAAATAATTAGCCTTATTTAAAGATGAGTTGCTGGGCGCAGGTAATCTTGTACTACAAAGAAAAAAAATGGAGTTATCTGAGATTCACAAGAATTAAATAACCTTCTAAGGATATCCATGTGATTTATTTGAATTCTATTTTTTTTCTGTTTTTGGTTGCCACTCCTGGCACTTGTACTCAGGGCCTGGGAGCGGTCCCTGAGCTTTTGTACTGAAGGCTAGCACTCTACCACTTGAGCCACGGCTCCTCTTCCACCTCTCTTTTTTTTGGGAGGGGTGTGGTTCATTGGAGATAAAATTTTAATTGCTGGCACTGTGCCAGTGGCTCACATCTGTAATCCTAGCTACTCAGGAAGCTGAGATCTGAGGACTGCAGTTCAAAGCCAGCCTGGGCAAAAAAGTCCATGAGAATCTTATCTCTAATTAATGACCAAAAATCCAGAAGTGGAGTTGTGGCTCAAAGTGGTAGAGTGCTAGCCTTGAGCAAAAGAGCTCAGTGACAGTGCCAGGCCATGAGTTCAAGCTCCATGACAAAAAAGAAAAAAAAAAAAGTCTCACAGACTTTGCTGCCCAGGTTGTAATCTTCAGATCCTAGCTTCCCGAGTAACTAGAATTACAGGCGTGAGTCACTGGCACCTATATCAAAGCTGTTATTCTTTATTTTGAAAAATATTGTCTTCATTGTGCCCAGGTATCAAGCTGGGCACTGGAGAAACAGAGGGGACCATGATGTAGCTTTGCCTTTGAGACAGCAATTGGTCAGAGAGGGGTTTTCAGTACAGACTTCTTTTGATTTTCCTTGGATACTCCCCCACTGATGAATTTCTGGAGGGGGAGGCAATTTGCATGAGGCCTTACCAGCCTGGCTAGTAATGACCACTTAATTCTTCCTGAGGGAGTAGGAACCCCTTTGAGTGTAAGAGCTGTTTCTCTGTACCTACCCTTGTCCCCGCCTGTTCTCTTTGTCTCAGGGCTATAACAAAGCCTCTGTTTTCTCTGAACTCACTCCCAGAGTAATTACATTCCCAGTGGGATCTTCTCACAGTTCCACTTCTACACAGATGAAGCAGGAGAGTATTTGATCTCACTGTTGTGCTTCAGGCCCTATACAAACAGCTCCGGAATTCTCTTCCTACCCTCACTCACTGCCCTCTCCCCATAGCTTTCCATTTCACAAGTGTGTTCTTTAAGCGCTTTACAACTAATCCTGTTTCTGCCCATGTGACTGCCTCTAATTCATCAAATAACTTATTCTCTTCTCAGTAGAGATGAACATATAGAGAATATTATGTGCAAGATAATTTTTTCAAAAGGTAGTTATTAAATGTATAAATACAGCTTTGCAAATTCTTTCCTATTAATAAAACTACAATTATGGAAAAAAGTCCTTTGTTTTCCATGTCCTTATTTTAGATTCCAGTCTCAGTCAAATAAATGTTTACTCAGTTCTTCTTCATGCTTTCTGTTCTGTAAGTGTTCAAATTTCTGAGAGTTCTTGTTGGGCAGGGCCATGGGCCCACCACTCTTTGAATGACTATGGTTGATGAGTAGGTAGGCAAAAATAGTTAAACTGTAGGGAGGGCACAGGAAATAGCTAGGCCTTACCTGAGGCTGTGGTGCAGAATGGTACTCTCTCATTAGCTCTGGTGAGTACAGTGGAGAGATAGGCTTGAAGGGGTTCAGAGCTACCAGGGTACAGCCAGCATTGGTGTAGAACTTGTTTGCCATGTACCGGGCCTGCAGGCACCTCAGAACTGAGGCAAAGATGCAAAGTCTGCTCAAAATGCAGACACAACTGGACACACAGACACACACCTGGTGAACACGTCTCTCTGTAATTAGTAAGTGCCATTAGATCTCAGCAGCTCTCTGATGAATAGATACAAGATCTAATTAAGATGAGACCTGAATCTGGAGCAAAGCCTACCCTGGGGAGCCCAGGTACAGTTGTCAGGTTCCCTGGGGCAGAGCTAGGTTAGGAGCCTTGCCAGCTTGGTCTGAACTGGGAAAGCTGTGTGGGCTACTCTGCTCATACACATCCAACCTTCTGGAGATGGCACACAGAAAAGAGGGAAGCTCATACCTGACTCAAGTGTCACAGGATTCACCTTGGTGAGGTCATCCAGCTGGTGCAATGGGATATCACCACCCAAGAACTCCTGCAGACCATCTCTGAGGAATGACAGATTTTGGGCATCAGAGCCTGAACTGTGGCCATTTACCTGGAGGGTAGAAGGGAACAATATAAGGATACAAGAGCTAGGATTCAGACTGGCTAGCAGGTAATTAAAGGCAGATTCTACAGAGTAGAAAGAATGGTTGTATGAGATCCAGATAGTCAGCACTGATCTATACTATCCTGTGAGCCTGGGTAGCTAACTGACTTAACCTCTCTGAGCCACAACTTACATGTTTCTAAATAAGGGACAAGAAACTGGGCTACTGGGAAGAAAAGATGTAAAAAGCATTAAGTCAGACCTCAAGACATAGCACACAACATGCATTCAATAAGTGCTCTCACATCTCTGCCAACAGTTACAGGCCAGTCAACATCCAAGTTAGCTGATAAGGCTGCTTACTGGACCTGGTAGAAGTAGGGTCCAGGAGAGGAGCTGTTAAAAAAAATGGCTTTTCTAATTATGAAATATATATACTGTCAGTTGTGGGGCTTGATCTCTGGGCCTGGGTGCTGTCCCTGCACTCTTCAGCTCAAGGATAGCCCTCTACCACTTGAGCCACAGTGCCACTTCTAGTTTTCTGGTGGTTAAGTGGAGATAAGAATTTCATGGTTTCCTGACCAGGCTGGCTTTCCTGCCTAGGCTGGATTTGAACCTCAAGCCTCAGATCTCAGCCTCTTGAGTATCTAGGATTACAGGTGTGAGCCACTGGCACCTAGCTGATATAATAATTTGAGTCTTAAAACTATGCATGAGGCTGGGAATGTGGCTAAGTGGTAGAGTGCTTGCCTAGCATGCTTGAAGCCCTGGGTTCAATTCCTCAGTACCACATAAAAAGAACAAGCTGGAAGTGGTGCTGTGGCTCAAGTGGAAGAGCACTAGCCTTGAGCATAGAGAGGGTCAGAGACAGAGTCCAGGCCCTGAGTTCAAGCCCAGGACCAGCAAAAACAACAACAACAACAACAACAAAAACCTATGCATGTCTTAGCTGAGTGCTCACTGAGTGCTGGGTAGCTACTCGGAGGCTGAGATTTGAGGATTGAGGTTTGAAGCTAGCCCAGGCAGGAAAGTCTGTGAGACTATTATCTCCAATAAACTACTCAGAAAATGCCAGGAATGGCACTATGGCTTAAGTGGCAGAGCACTACTAGCCTTGAGCACAAAGAACTCAGGGACAGGACCCAGGTCCTGAGTTGAAGCTCAAGGACCAGAAAAAACAAAAATGATGCACGTCTCAAGTCTGCAATTCTGCTTCTCAAAAATGATCCTATGTGGGCTGGGGATATAGCCTAGTGGCAAGAGTGCCTGCCTCGGATACACGAGGCCCTAGGTTCGATTCCCCAGCACCACATATACAGAAAACGGCCAGAAGTGGTGCTGTGGCTCAAGTGGCAGAGTGCTAGCCTTGAGTGGGAAGAAGCCAGGGACAGTGCTCAGGCCCTGAGTACAAGGCCCAGGACTGGCCAAAAAAAAAAAAAAAATGATCCTATGTGATGGTCATAAGAATATCTGTGTACCATTTGGTATAAACCAACTGAACAATTCATGGGGGGAGAGCAAAAGGGGGAAAGGGGAGAGGGGAAATGAGGGAGGAGGTAACAAATTGCACAAAAAATGTATCCACTGCCTTATGTATGAAACTGTAACCCCTCTGTATATCACTTTGACAATAAATAAGGAATTATTCAGAAAAAAAAGTCTGTGTAAGTCCAGTGCCAGTGGTTCATTCTTGTAATCCTAACTGCTCAGAAGCTGATTTTCTGAGGATCAGAATTCAAAGCCAGATCAAGCAGGAAAGTCCATGAGACTCTTACCACCAAAACATCAGAAAAGCTGGAAGTGGATCTATGGCTCAAGTAGTAGAGTGCTAGTGCTAGCCTTAAGCGAAAAAGCTCAAGGACAGTGCCTTCCCCCCCCCACACACACCAAATTCAAGACCAAAGACTGACACCAAAAAAATAATTGAGAACAAGCTGTTGTTTGTTTTTTGGGATGAGATTTGAATTCAGAGCCTTGTGCTTGCTATCACTTGAGTCATGCCTCTAGCTGGGTAATATGAGTTTAATGTTGCTTTTTCTTATCTTTACTTTCCAAATGTCTGATAATAAATATGACCTTGAACCAGTCATTTAACCTTTCTGAGCCTTATTTCCAGAAAACTGTATTTCACATGGAGATGCTAGGATGATTAATCAAAATTACATGGAGCATAGTGACTACTATATATAGCATGGGTTGAACTCAGGGCAATGATTTGTATAGTTATCGTAAATGTTACTTTTATATATATATATATATATATATATATATATATATGAATAAAGAATAGGGGCTGGGAATGTAGCTTAGCAGTAGAGTGCTTGCCTAGCATGCATGAAGCCCTGGGTTCCTTTCCTCAAAACCACATAAACAGAAAAACCTGGAAGTGGCACTGTGGCCCAAGTGGTAGAGTGCTAGCCTTGAGCAACTAGGACTGGCAAAAAAAAAAAAAAAAAAAAAAAGAATAAAAGTAAATACAAAAACCTAGACTAGGGGCTGGGGATCTGGCTCAGCAGAAGAGCACCTGCCTGGCGAGCGCAAGGCCCTGAGTTCGGTCCTCAGCTCTGGGGAAAAAAAACAACTATAAAAGACCGAAAAACAAGGCAACGGCAAAAACCTAGACTAGACAACTTCTCTCCGTTTCTAGCCTTTGAGACTGTTTCATGAACCAAAGGGCAGGAAGGTCTAGTGGCAGTATCTAGCATGGTTCCTTTGAAGCTAGCTGGTTCCACATTTGATTATTCTGTTGTCTATGTAAGTCTCCAATAGACTAGAAACTCCTTGAGGGCAATTTAACATCTGCTTCTCCTCAGTATGCTGCAACACTCCAGAAAATTAAATTTTAGCAAATGCATACCAGTATTTTCTCTAGAGCAGAATCTATATATGATGGATTATATAGGTATGAGGTAGAACTCTAGAGTGGGGGTGATTTGGAATCCTACAGGTCAGGGGTGACAGTAGCCTTGCAGAAAGAGCCTGGAATAAGGCAGCTTTCATACATTCCACGATCCACTTGTCATAATCTTTCTGTATTCCCATATGGATTATTCCCTGCATTTTACACAGGCTGCTTTGCCTAGAATGCTTATTTTTCTTCTCCACTTGGCCAATTTCTTCTAATCTTTTAAGGCTCATTTTCAAAGTGCACTCCTTTTGGATACCTCAGGTTTCTATTGTAAATCTGGCAGGACATCTCTCAGGCTTTCCTCTCTGCATGATCACCAAAATGCCTGAAGGATTCCCTCTCTTATTCCACCTTTCCTATTCAAGGAGAAGACCTTAAAATCAAAATTGAAGGGGTTCAATTAGATATCAGGAAGAACATTGGAGCTATCTAAAGAGAAAAAAGACCTTTAAAGCATCTTTCCTGTCTTTCTAGTTCAAAACACTCGAATTTTCATTTAAGAAAGCAAATGATAGTAAAATGCCTTAAGGTGCTTAAGGCTTGGGTTATGTAAGGTTGAGGTTTTACCTGCTGAAGCATCCTGTTTCAGTGTGGTCAGTCGGGGTTCTGGATCGCTGGTACTAAGAGTGCTATCTACCTGGTCAGGGACATGGATCAGGTTTGGAGGAATCTCAAATCAGTCATCCTAGAGCCTGTAGAATGAAAGAGAAGACAAAGAATATACATAGGTGACTGCTTCTCCAGGTGATTCACTCACTCTTACTCCTTCCATCAATCAGGAGGGACTGAAACGAACAGGCCTAGGTAGAATATGAGTCTGTCCTTTCCCTTGCTAATTAGCAAACAGGAGAAATTTAGATGAAGAGCTTCCAGAGATTCCCTGGGTTACATTAAAACATGAGGACCAGTTTTATTACAGTTTTAAGATTAGCTGTGGGGCAGGGCTATAAATCTAGGTTCGTATGCCATGGAGGATGAAGAAACTGAGCAGACAGAGAATTGTGCCTCATCCTCTCTACTAGATGGAAATATTCTCTTTCAGTGTAGTCAGTAGTTGTGGAGAGGGGGCTGGAGTAAACTCTTTTTTTTTTTTTTTTTTTTTTTTTTTTTTTTTTTTTTTTTTTTTTTTTTTGGCCAGTCCTGGGCCTTGGACTCAGGGCCTGAGCACTGTCCCTGGCTTCTTCCCGCTCAAGGCTAGCACTCTGCTACCTGAGCCACAGCGCCGCTTCTGGCCGTTTTCTGTATATGTGGTGCTGGGGAATCGAACCTAGGGCCTCGTGTATCCGAGGCAGGCACTCTTGCCACTAGGCTATATCCCCAGCCCCTGGAGTAAACTCTTGATGCTCCAGGAAAGTTTTTATGTGGGAGGGAAATCATGGCTTAGCCATTAGTTGGCTTTCTTGGGGAAGCCTTTTCACTTACTTCAGTTCTCACCTTGAAAGCTGGGATACTTAAATCTACCTCACACAGTGCTTGTAAAAGGTCAACAAGATCATGGTTTGAGAGCATCATGCAAAGTGCAAACCTAAATATTCATTGAGGGTGAGTATTGTTAGCACTGCAACAAAGAGTTGATAATTTACATGAGGATATTAGTCATGGAACAGGCCAGTGTCAACTCCAGGAAGGTGAGAGTCAAGGGAAGGGAATCCATCTGAAAGAGGAGATGCTGTGAGGCCTGAATCAATCTGAAAAATAGTAAGTGATCCTCAACACCTCCCCTAGCAAGAAGATGAGGACAAGGGGGTATCTATAATGGATTAACTTTGATGAAGAGTTAATTCTTAAGGCTCTGGATACTTCTAGTCTTCAAGAAACTTAGGGGTACTTGCATGGAATTTGGAGAATTCTGACAGAAGGTAGTGTTAGGACTCTTACCTAGACACTATCTCATCCAAGGAACAACCATGAAGATATCTCTGGAGATTTAAGGAGACTAAAGCTCCCTCAACTGGAGGGAATCCATGGGAGCACTAACAGGGTATGGGGTTAGATTCTAGGTTCACCTCCCTAAAAACATCACAAGAGCTCTAAGCTTAGGGTGTGTGTGTGTGTGTGTGTGTGTGTGTGTGTGTGTGTGTGTGTGTGTATTGGGGCTTGAACTCAGGACCTGGACACTGTGCCTTAGCTTAAGGCTGGCTCTCACCACTTGAGCCATACCTCGATTTCTGGCTTTTTGCTGGTTAATTGGAGCTAAGTCTCATGTACTGTTCTGTATATACTTGCTTCCTCACATATCAGCCTCCACAGTGGTTAGGATTACAGAGTAAGGCACTGGTGCCTGTCTGTCTTATGCTTTTTATGCATTTGCAAAGTAGAATAATAATAACCTCACAGTGCTAAATTAAGGTTTAAATGGGCTAGTACCTGAGAGCGCCTAGCAAATGTTGGTTATTATACCACAGAGCGTCAGCTCCCAGCTGAAGTCAAGTCAGCTCAGGGTGGTTTTCTCCAGCTCTTGCTCCCTCCTTTCTTGATTACCACTAAGAATTTCTGGAAAGGGTGTGACAACAGTGGGAAAGAGGGAGTAATGAATAGGTAGAACATCCAGTCAAGGCAAGTGGCAACCTGATCACCAGCTCCTCCTCCTGCCTCTAAACCTCAACTTCTTGGCTGGAAGCCCTGTGGGTGGTTAGATTGGAGGAAAGGCTGGGTAAGGGTCCCCAAAGCCCAGCCGACTCCAATCCAGGTTCCTGGCGGGAACTGGGGCTCTTGTTTTGAGTGACATGCCTGCGGTGCCCAGAGCTCGGATGCAACTCCGGAAGCACCTGGCACAGGCAGCATATGCCCTTCCCGGGAAGGTGGACATGACCCAGACAAGGGCGCGGTTGTTTAGTGCCTCTCGGGGCCAGCCACCCCCTCCTTGGTCCCAGAGTTGGGCTGAGAGGAACGAACGTCCCGACCCCCTCTGCCAGCCGAAATCTCCTAGCCCGGGCCCCCTGACAGCAAAGTGAAGGGTGACCGTGAAAGGTCCTTGGTTCTGGGGCTGGGAATATGGCTTAGCGGTCGAGTGCTCTCCTTGCATGCATGAAGCTGGAAAAAAAGTGGCGCTGTGGCTGAAGTGGTAGAGTGCTAGTTTTGAGCAAAAAGGAAGCCAGGGATAGTGCTCAGGGCCAGAGCTCAAGCCCCAGGACTGGCAAAAAAATAAAAATAAAACTAAAAATAAATAATTCAAGAGAAAGGTTCTTGCTCTGGGCAAGGACTGTGAACTGGGCGATCTCCTTTTGAGACATATGAGGGTCAAAAGGAAGGGGGGAAAAGGAAAGGGAAAGGCCAATTTTGAGGAGAAAGATATCTCCTTCTACCTTAACGCTGCGGGCAAACTGGCCTCTCTGCCCCTTCGGGGCCGTGCAGGGCTTCGGTTCTGCGCTGGGGGTGTCACTCGCGGGTCCCACGGTAAGAGCGGCCGAGCGTGCAGTCTCGGCCAGGGAGGACTGGAAGGATGGGTGGGCCCAAGGAGGCGGCGGGAAGAACCTGAGAGCGGAGGGAAGAGACGAGGCGGGAGCAACCCGGGAGGAGGGCTAGCTGGACAGCCGGATCGCCCCGGGCCGGCCGAGGCTCTGGCTAAGTGGCCGGGCGCCAGCCGGCTCCTCCCCTAGGGTAGTTTGAGACTCTGGGGTAAGTGGCAGTGTGACGGGAGGCAGATTCTTAGTGTCCCGGGGCACCCAGGGCTCGTGAGGTGTTCGCCGTGGCCGAGTCTTGCGCGGCCTTCTCGGGCCCCTTTATCCTGACTGGGCCTCACCCTGGGGTCGTAGGCGCGGCTGGGAGGCGCTTCACGCAGCTTTCCCGCTCCGGCGGCCTCTTTGACGAATGGGTCCACGACTGCTACCTTAAAGGTTCTGGGCCGGACTAGCCGATTTATGGGAAGAAAGGCCCGGGGAGCCTGAGGCAAAAGGGTGGGGACAGGCGCCATCGCGGGCGGGGGCGCGCGGGATCTCCTGACCCGGAAGAACATGCTACGGCGCAGCCGGCCGGAAGGGCCGCTTGAGAGGCGGAAGCGCGGCCCCCGCGAGTGCGGTGGGACCCGGTCTTTCAGGTCCTTGCCGTTGTCCCTCAGTCAGGAGCACTCGTGCCGTCCCGGACCGGTGTGGCGAAGGTGTCAGGAAAAGGACGCTTAAAGGACAACCGATTCAGGCTGCTTACAGTGAGAGACTGCTGCTGGTGGCCCAAAGCGGTCATTCACTTTGACCCACTGATGGGTTCTTGCAGTGTGCCACTGGTCAGGCGTTGATTCGAGCCACAGAGGTGTTTTATGCCTTTTTCTCCCCTTCTCTAAAACTACAAGGGCTGGTACGTGCCGTGTATGCCATGCATCCATTCATTCTGTTAACCTGATAATGAGGGAAGTAGAGATGTGGGCCTCAGGGTTTGCCACTTCGATTTTCCTGAACAGAAACTAGGCTTTTGAAAGCTTGGCTCTCTCCCTTCCTGGGGTTTGATTTAGTCCTTCATGTCATGTATTCGATTTTCCTACAAAAGTTTTTAGATAGCCCAGTGCACCAGTGGCTCATGCCTGTAACTTCTTGTCACTCCGTAGGCCGAGATCCGAGGATCGAGGCTCAAAGCCAACCTGGGCAAAAAAGTCCATGATACTCTTATCTCCAATTAACCACTAAAAACTGGGAAGCGGAGCTGTGATTCAAGTGGTAGAGCTGGCAGCTTTAAGCAAAAGAACTTTTAAGGGCATTGTTCAAGCCCTGAGTTCAAGCCCCAGTACCAGCACTTAAAAGTTTTTCATGACATATGACATACACAATACTGTGCTCTGTAATAGAAATTCCTATCTGACTGCAGTGTCATTCTCAAGGTCTAGATCCCAAATTCACCTTCCTAAGTTTGCTTTTTACTGAAAATAAAGAAAAAAGCAAAAATAAATAAAGAATAAAGCAAAAAGCTTCTTTTCAGAGGCTGAGCTATGAGGAATTGAAGTTTAAAGCCATCCAGAAATAATTCTCATAGAATAATTCTCATAGAATAACATAGAGACTTTTATTTGGGGGGGGGGGGCGAGTGTCAGTCATGGGGCTTGAACTCACTGGGCTCTGTCCCTGAGCTCTTCAGCTCAAGGATATTACTCTACCACTTTGAGCCACAGTGCCACTTCCCATTTTCTGATGGTTAATTGGAGTTAAGAGTCTCATGGATTTTCTTCCTCTGGCTGGCTTTGAACCCAGATCCTCAGATCTCAGCCTCCTGAGTAGCTAGTATTACAGGCGTAAGCCACCAACACCTGGCTTTATGAGACATTTTTGTCTGTCCTGAGGCTTGAATTCAGGGCCTGGGTGCTGCTGCTAAGCTCTTTTTGCTCAAGGCTAACACTCTACCACTTGAGCCCCAGCACCACTATCAGCTTTTTTGTGGGTGGTTTTATTGAAGATAAGTGTCTCACAGACATTCCTGCTGGGGCTGACTTCGAACTGTGATTGTCAGATCTTAGCCTACTGAGTAACTAGGATTGCAGGCATGAGCCACTGGCACCCGAAGCTTATTTATTTATTTATTTATTTATTTATTTGTGGGGGGCAGTCCTGAGGCTCTGGGCCTGAGTGCTGTCCCTGAACTCTTTTTGCTCAAGGCTAGCACTTTACCTCTTGAGCAACAATGCAGTTCTACCTTTTTCTGTGATTTAATTGGAGATAAGAGTCTCACATTTTTTCTGCCTGTGAGCTGACTGCAAACCTCAGATCCTCAGATGTCAGCTTCCTGAGTAGCTAGCTAGGATTACATGTGAGAGCCACCAGCACCTGGCTTGTGAGACTCTTACGTCCGCTAAACTACCAAACAAACAGGTAGTGGAACTGTGGCTCTGGTGGTAGAATGCTAACTTTGAGCAACAGAAGCTCAGGGCCAGTGCCCAGGCTCTGAGTTCAGGCTCTAAGACTTGCCCACACACAAAAAATAAAGCTTCCTGCCAGAAATTTCATATTTCTGGTGTGACATGCCTACCCTGGTGCTTCAGTGTCAGTTTCTCTACACAATCCAAGCAAGAAGAATCACAAGGCCCAGTTGGTTTTGCCCCTGATTTGAAGTCACCAAAGCTTGAAGTTCTGTTCTGAAACTTAAGAATAAGAGTAAAGTCAAGGGCTGGGATGTAGCTCAGTGGCAAAGTGCTTGCCTAGCAAGTGCAACGTCCTGGGTTCAATCCCCAGTATATAAAAAAAAGACAAGACAAAGAAAAAAAGAGTAAAGTCAAGCCAGGTGCGTACATAGGCCAATTCCAAAAGAATGGTGCTTTCCACAAATCTTTTTCTCTGCTCTTGTTTTCACAGGAAGAAAAAAAATGTCTCAAAAGCAGATGAAGGAAGCTTTTGTCAGTAATTTCAATGGAACTAGTGTGCAAGAATTTATCTTCGGCTTGAGCTTTCCTGCATTCTGTATCCTGTGCAGAGGTCTCCTGATTATTTTCTTACATCACTTGTGTTCTTTCTCACATACCTGGAGAGCTCGATTCTTCATTGACTTGGTTGTCCTAATATTTCCCATGATGTTCACTGTTACAATTTTGGCTACATTTCTCAGCTTTAATTATCTTATTGCAATTATCTGTGGAGCAGGACTGTTATATCAAATATACCAGAGGAGGACATGCTATGCCAGAGTCCCTTTCCAGAAAATCCTTGAAAAGTTCTTGAAAATTAGCCTTGAATCAGACTGTAATCCAGCCATTTCCTGTTACCGTGTAGTTAACAGTGTATTTACTGCTGTTACTATTTTGGCTGTGGACTTTCCAATTTTCCCTAGGAGATTTGCCAAAGCTGAGCTCTATGGAACAGGGGCAATGGATTTTGGAGTAGGTGGCTTTGTGTTTGGGTCTGCACTGATTTGTCCAGAGGTCAGAAGAAAATATGTGGGAAGGTCCAGACTTTATTATCTTAGAAAATCGTTGTGCTCTGTTTGGCCATTAGTCTTCCTAGGAATAGGACGATTAGTCATTATAAAATCCATAGGCTATCAGGAACATTTAACTGAGTATGGCGTTCACTGGAACTTTTTCTTTACCTTAATAGTTGTGAAATTGGTAACATCACTGCTTCTTATTATTTTTCCGCTAAATGTATCCTGGATTGTGGCTGTCAGCATTACTGTGTTATATCAGGTATTCCTTGAGTTTACTCCACTGAAGAGGTTAATTTTGTATGGCACTGATGGCAGAGGCACAAGGGTTGGTTTCTTTAATGCCAATCGAGAAGGAATAATGTCTACTCTGGGGTATGTAGCAATACACATGGCTGGTGTGCAAACAGGATTATATGTACTTAAGAACAGAACATGTATCAAAGACTGGATAAAAGTAGCATGTTGTCTTCTCTTGTCAGGAATTAGCCTCTTCGTAGCTCTTTATATAGTTCAAGTAAATGTAGAAGCAGTATCTCGAAGAATGGCCAATTTAGCCTTTTGTATATGGATACTTGCTTCTAGCCTTATCCTTCTTAGTTGTTTATTACTGAGTGATATCATTTTGAGCTTTGCCAAATTTCTAATTAAAGGGGCTCTAGTACCATGTTCTTGGAAGCTCATCCAATCATCTACAAATAAAAAGCAATCCAAATCTCTAGTTTCTGAAGCTGAGAAAAAGGAAGCCAGTTTTTGTTTAATCACAGCTGTGAACAGAAATCAGCTATTTTTTTTCTTGCTATCAAATGTGACAACTGGATTTGTCAACCTGATGGTGGATACATTACACAGCAGTACCTTGTGGGCCTTATTTGTGCTCAGTTTCTATATGTTTATCAACTGTTTAGTTGTGTATGTACTCAACTTGAAAGGTAAAATTATAAAATTTTGGTGATCAATAGGAATAGGATGTATGTAGATTGGAACATTAATGGGGAAGAATAGGTAAATTACCAACCCAGTTCTAATCATATTTTGTTATAAAATTAATCTTCTGTGACAGCAATGAAGTATCTTAATGTCAACATTGTATAACAAAAACTAATAGAAAGGAAAGGACACTGTGACTTGTTACAACTTATAAATACAAGTATTTTAAAAAACTTGTTCACAGTTTTAACACTGCAAGACTGTAGGGTAGGGAAGAGGATTTTTTACTGTATTTTATAGTGTTTACATTAAGACATTTCAGTATGAGTTGTGGTTTGTCAGTACTTCTTTGTTGTCTAACTTAAGTCTTCGATAAAGGCTGGGAGGAAGCAAGTGTTTTTTTTTTTTTTTGCTTGCCAGTCCTGGGCCTTGGACTCAGGGCCTGAGCACTGTCCCTGGCTTCTTCCCGCTCAAGGCTAGCACTCTGCCACTTGAGCCACAGCGCCACTTCTGGCCGTTTTCTGTATATGTGGTGCTGGGGAATCGAACCTAGGGCCTCGTGTATCCGAGGCAGGCACTCTTGCCACTAGGCTATATCCCCAGCCCCAGGAAGCAAGTGTTTTAAAAAAGTGATTATGAAGTCAAAAGTAGCTAAATGTTCCAAAGAACACATTGAAGCCAGGCACTGATGGCTCATGCCTGTAATCATACCTACTTGAGAGTGAGATCCTGAGAATCACAGTTCCTAAGCAGGAAAGTCCTTAAGACTCTTATCTCTAATTAACCACCAAAAAGTCAAAAGTGGAGCTGTGGCTCAAGTGGTAGAGTGCTAGCTTTGAGCAAAAAGGCTCAGGGATAGCACCCAGGCCCTGAGTTCAAGCACCAAAATCAGCACAGAAAAACAACCAAAACCTCCCTGCAAATGGAGGTTGAACAAATGTAGCAGTGGTACTCACTAGACACTATGTTGAAAATGAAATATACAACTTGTAGATGGGGATAGGAGGGGAAAACTGGGAGAGAGCGAGGGAAGGCGTGATATTATCCTAAAAGAAATGTATTCTACCTGACTTATGTAACTGTAACCCCTTTGTACATCACCTTTATTATAATAAAAAAATATTTTTTTGTTTATGTGGTGCTGAGGAATCAAACCCAGGGCCTTGTGCATGCTAGGCAAGTACTCTACTGCTAAGCCACATTCCCAACCCCTAATAAAAACTTTTAAATTAAAAAAAAAAACCCACTGCAAGAGTGCTTGCCTCGTATATATGAGGCCCTGGGTTCAATTCCCCAGCACCACATATACAGAAAATGGCCAGAAGTGGCGCTGCGGCTCAAGTGGCGGAGTGCTAGCCTTGAGCAAAAAGAAGCCAGGGACAGTGCTCAGGCCCTTAGTCCAAGCCCCAGGACTGGCCCCCCGCCCCCCCCCCCCCAAAAAAAACCACTGAATTGGATTAATTAGTTATGACAATGGAAATTTTAGATACACTTCATTTTTTATCTTTTATCTTTTTTTTTTTTTTTTGCCGTCCTGGGCCTTGGACTCAGGGCCTGAGCACTGTCCCTGGCTTCTTCCCGCTCAAGGCTAGCACTCTGCCACCTGAGCCACAGCGCCCCTTCTGGCCGTTTTCCATATATGTGGTGCTGGGGAATCGAACCCAGAGCTTCATGTGTAGGAGGCAAGCACTCTTGCCACTAGGCCATATTCCCAGCCCATTTTTTATCTTGACAATAAAAATTTTGCTTTGACATTTAGCCTATTCCAATCTAGGGGTACAATGATAAAGCATAGCCAGGCATAGTGGTACATGCCTATAATCTCCTCACTTGGGAAGCTGAGACAGGAAATCCAACAAATTCAAGGGTAATCCAGTCTATTTTTCTGCTTGATTGACTTTTTTGTTTGTTTTACCAGTCCTGGGGCTTGCACTCCAGGCCTGGGCACTGTCCATGAACGTCTTTTGCTCAAGGCTAGCACTCTACCTCTTGAGCCACAGTTCCACTTCCTGCTTTTTCTGTTTGTGTAGTACTGAGGACACAGCTCAGGGCTTCATGCATGCTAGGTGAGGACTCTACCACTAAGCCACATTCCCAGCCCTTGATTTTCTCTTAAAAAAAAAAAAATCAAACCTCACATTTCTTAGTATCTTGGAGCTTGTAATCCACTGAGGTTAAACACTGAACTATTATAAACTGTTAAGTCATGAAGAAGAAATGTCAAGAGTGTCAAACCAAGAGTCTTACCTAATCAAGACTCAAAAACTTCCCCATAGATGGCTCTGATGGATAGTGTGAATGTATGCGTGTCTGGAGGATAGAAGAGGAATAACAGTGTTCTAGGTCAGATGTCAGCAAAAGTCCCAGGTTGGGAAAGAACCTAGTATAGCCTATAACTGAAAGAAGGCTGAAACTCAAGAAAACGGAAGAATGTAAGAATAAGCTGGAGAACCAGGCAGGTTGTACCTCATTTACTTTTAGGAAAGAATTAGTAAGAAATAAAAGACAGTCTTCAAGTACTTTCCATTAGTTTAATAAAAGTGGATCTATTAAGGGTATAGTTTAATAAGCTATGGTTATATTAAGAAAGAAGTCATTGAGTACTTTTCATTACTTTAATAAAACTATGGCTATATTAAGGCTGAATATACTATAGTGAACTGGACATTTGTGGCTCACACCTGTAATCCTAGATACTAAGAACATGGACCTGAGGATCAAGGTTCAGTGCAATCCAGGAAGACAAATCCATGAGATTATTACCTGCAGTTAACTAAAAAAGCCAAAAGTGGAGGTGTGGCTCAAGCTCCCAAAATTATTTTTAATATATGTTAATTGTTAAGTATAAGCCAGGCATCTGTGATTCATACCTCTAATTCTAGATACTTGGGAGGCTGAGCTCTGAGGATCATGTTCAAAGCCAGCCTGGGCAGGAGTCTGTGAAACTTTTTATTTTTGTGGGTCTTGAGGCTTGAACTCTGGGCCTGGGCGTTGTCCCTGAATTCTTCAGCTCAAGATTAGCTTTCTACAACTTGAGCCACAGCACCACTTCTGGTTTTCTGGTGGTTAATTAGAGATGAGTCTTTAAAAAAAAAATTAGAGATGAGTCTCACAGGCTTTCCTGCTCAGGCTGGCTTGGAACAGTGGTTCTCAGATCTCAACCTCCTGAGTAGCTAGGATCACAGGCTTGAGCCACCAGCGCCCAGCTATCTGTGAGACTCTTTCCAATTAACCACCAGAAAGCTGGAAGAGGGGGCTAGGGTAGAGTGCTTGTCTAGCATGCGTGAAGCCCTGGGTTTGATTCCTCAACACCATATATATAGAAAAAGCCAGAAGTGGTGCCGTGGCTCAACTGGTAGAGTGCTAACCTTGAACAAAACGAAGCCAGGGACAGTACTAAGGCCAGACCCAGGACTGGCAAAAAAAAAAAAAGCTGGAAGTGGAGTTTGTGGGTCAAGTGGAAGAGTGCTAACAAAAGCTCAGGAACAGACTGTAGGCCCTGAGTTCAAGCCCTAGAACCAGTACTAACCTATGTATATGAAATATACATGTATATGTATACTGAGCTCTAATGTTAACCTAGTGTAGGTGTTGGGAACACATACTGAAAATAAGACACACCCTTTATGGACCTAAATACTTATGGAGCTTAAATTTCAACTTGTGGATATTTTCTTTAAAAATGGGTAGGTTGAACTGGTGGTAGTGGTGGCTCATGCCTGTAGTTCTAGCTACTGTGAGCAATGCTCGGATCATTGCTATTCAAAGCCAGCCCTGCTGGAAAGTGTGACACTCTTATCTCCAATTTACCACCAAAAAAAGCCGGAAGTGGAGCTGTGGCTCTATTGGTTGCACACTAATCTTGAGCAAAAGCTCAGGGATAGTATCTAGGCCCTGAGAGTTCAAGCCCCAGGACAGGGACTAAAAATAAATAAAAATAGGAAAACATTGTTTCTACTTTTAAGCCACAAAACAATTTCTCACTGTCCATTTCTGAAAAAGAAAACTCAATTTACAGATTTTCAGATTTGAAAACTGGTAATTTAACATTCTACTATTCATTTACTGCTACATTAAAAGATGTGGTCATTAAGGTGTGAACACAGCAGAAGATATTCTAATCAGCTATCATTTTATTTCCTAAGACCTAGTATGTGGCTCAGTAATGGAAGTAATTAAAATTCCCAGCTATGTCGGACTGTATTCTTTACCCAACAAATGCTTAAAGAAAGTATGTTATTTCATCTTTTTATAAAAAATACTTGATCTTAGCTGGGTACTGGTAGCTCATACCTGAAACCCAAGCTACTCTGGTGGCTGAGATCTAATGATCTCTTGCCCTGGGTGCCATGTTTGCCTAGCGTGCACGAAGCCCTGAGTTTGATTTCTCAGTACCACATAAGCAGAAAAACAATTGCCAGAAGTGGCATTGTGCCTCAAGTGGAAGAGTGCTAGCTGGCCTTGAGTAAAAGAAGCTCAGGATGTTATTTTCAACATAGCATGTAAAATTAATGCCCTTTTTCTTTTGTTTTTTTTTTTCCTGTGTTTTTACCTGATAACACTAGCCGATTTTAGTACCCTGGATATTGTATATATGTGTATTGGAACTAGGGAAGGGAAAGGTAATACCAAAATGGAGAGACAAAGGATAAAAAGACAAACCAATGCAACAACAATACTTATAAAACTATATGGTGTACAACTGTACAACTCATGGGGGGGGAGTTAAATGGGGAGGAGAAAGGAGGTAACAAGTTGGATAAGAAATTACTCACTGCCTTATGTATAAACTGTAACCCCTCTGTACATTAACAAGAAAGAAATGGAAAAAAAAAAAAGAGGCTTAGGGACAGTGCTCAGGCCCTGAGTTCAAGCCCCAGTATTGCAAAAAATTAAAAAAGAAAGAAAAAAGAAAGCCCCTATAACCAAAAAGTAAAAACTTGACGTTAAAGGCCACAGTATATTTTTGGGTGTTTTTACATAAAGCACAAGACTAAAAAATGTCACTTTTATTATGTACTCCAATTTCCCAAAAGCTGCGTGCACATCCTAGATATTGAAGTTAATGATCACATTATTCTTTTCTTTTAACATGGCCAAAATACATACTTAATTGATAAATCACACCTTTGGGACTGAACAATAGTTCTTCTAGTTTATTATGTCACTTACCCTAACAGTGACCACACAATGTCATAAGCCAACAAGGGCAAGAATGCACTAAGTTCTTCTTTTTGTTGTGAATTTGTAAGACTTCATGTGATGACCAAAATACATTTTAAAGGTCAGTAACAGCTCTAGGCTGTTCTACCAGGGCAGAATCCGGTAGAATCTAGTATAGATCCAAGAATAGAGCTGTCCTTAAGATTAGTCAATTAGTAGAGCAGTGAATGCATCCTTAAAATTATGAAGTCGTTCACAGGCAAAATACTTTCCAACAATAATCTGTCTTTCCAACAGGCCTCTAAACCCTTCAGGGTCAGACTGGAGTACGTGGCAGCAGGCAGTGTAGAGGAAATTGGCTTTACAGCAGATTTGCTACTGAGGACAGGGTCAGGGGGAAGGGCCTTCGGCCACTACCAGTACTTTGCCCAAGGCAGTCTGTAAGTTAATATTAACTCAGCCCACGAAGTTCCTTTGGCAAGAATATGCACGTAAGCCACAGTCCAGTTTTCCACTTGCCTCAGTTCAATCAAGGAAAAACTGTGTGCACATAAGCGTGTCTCTCTCTCTCCCCCCCCCCCACCCCCAGCGACATCTCCACGCAGTCACAGATTGGGAAGCAGTTAGGCAGCTGGCAGGCAGTGAATCAGGGTGGCAGGGCCCTTTCCTCCTCCAATCTTCCAGATGTAGAAGGCGGACTAAATGGTGTCAAGTACCTGGAAGCCAAGGCCAGTTTTTTCTCAACCCCCCATTTGCTGCTTTTCCTCACTGTCCCCTCGCTCCCACTGACCTCGGGAGCTTCTTTCACTCCTCACCACTTACCCAAGTTTTCCCTGGGTCAGCTCGGATAGGTTGCTATCAACCCACCCCGCACGGACGGACGGACGGACGGACGGAGGGCTGAGGTTAAGTCTACTCAGTCCTCCTGTCGGCCTCACTTTGTGCTTATTTGACTTGACTGGATTCCGGGGAGGGCACGGGTCAGGCAGGGGAGGCCTAGGAACACCCCACCAACTCCACCAAGATTTCGCAAGCCTGGACCCGAGCAAGGGAAAGAGCCGCAGTCTCGCGAGAAGAGGCGGGGCCCCGCCCGGAGCCGTGGGCCCCTCCCTGCCCCGCCCTCCCCATGTCCCCCGCCCTCCCTCCCCCACTCCCTGTGGCGCGAGCGGCTGGCAGATCCGGGAGAGGAAACGGCATTCGGAGCCGCGCTCCCGCCCAGGCTGGCCTGACGCGGGCCTCGTCAGCCGGTAACGGGGAGCAGAGGTGGGGGTCAGGGAAGCGACCGTGAAAACGGCGAAGGTCAGAACCGAGAGCCCTCCGCCAACAAGGGTGAGGAGCGGGTCTGAGCTGGCCCCCACCCCGGGACTCCGCAGAGCCGAGGCGGGGTCGACCCCTCCCAGGGGCGGGGTCGCGCTGGGCAACTGCAGTCTAGGGGACCAACTGGGCGGGGCGCGCCGCGGAGAGGGAAGGGGTCAGCGGTGGGCCGGGGGTCATCCCGGCGGCGGTGTGAAGTGGGGAGTGGGCGGTGGACTGGAGGCCGTGGGTGGGGCTCTGGAGCAAGGACTCCCGTGACGGCGAGGAAACCCCGGGGTCGGCGGGTCCTTTCCGCCTCTCCTTTGGACCCTGACTGGAGGCCGGCGGGCGGGGGGGCGGTAGGTGGGCTAGGGAGGGGCGGGAGGATGTGCGGGGGGAGGGGAGCGGCGCGAGGGGGCGGGTCCCGGTAGTGCTCGGCGCTGATTGGCCGAGCCTGTGTGGAATCGGGTGATGGGAAACGCCGCGCGGCTCTCCAGTCCTCCCCTGCTGGGCCGCCCTCCCCCCCGTGGCGAATGTGCGGCGCGGCGGCGGGTGCTTACGCTCGCGGGGTTTGGCTGTTGCAGGCAGTAGCTGGGAGGAGGCGGCAGCGGCGGCGGCAGGAGCAGCGGCGGCGGCAGCAGCAGCGGCAGCGACAGCAGCAGCAGCAGCGGCGGCGGCAGCTGGGAGGAGGTGGTGACGGTGGCAACGGCAGCGTCGGGGACGATGGCGCGACTGGTGGCAGTGTGCAGGGACGGGGAGGAGGAGTTCCTCTTCGAGAGGAGGCAGATTCCCCTCTACATAGACGACACCCTCACGGTGAGCGGGCCGGGCCGGGCTGGGCCCGCTGCTCCCCTGGCAGCTGTTCCCCCTCCTCCCCCTCCCCCCGGCTGATCGCTGCGCACTGGAGAGGAGAGTGTGTTGCAACTCCTAGGCGAGGCCTTCTTGTCTCTCCAGCAGGCCCTACAAACTCGCCTCTGGCGGTGGGTCTCTCTGTCTCCTCTGGTAGCTCCAAGTCCAGGCCACCGAACGTACTCTGAGCCCCTCTCCCCTTTCCCCCTCCCCTTTTGGATCCTCTAGGTTTTACCCCCTCCTTTCCCTTTGAGAGAGATGCTGTTTTATAAAGCCAAAGCACGCGCCCTGGAAAAGGTTTGAAGGATCTCGGGCGTTTAGGGCCTGTGCCTTACTGAAACCATCTACTCTCCAGGAGGTTTAATTGTCTGAAAATGTCGCAGCTGCATTGCTACCTTTATATGTTCTTTTTTAATACAGTAGCTTAGTACATCAGGGTAATTACTTAGGACAGAGTGACATGAGCTTACACAGGAATGATTCCACTGAAATGATTTCGATTTCGTCGTAGGTAGTCTCATATTGCCTGGTACATTAAGGCACTTGAAATTAACGTAATGCTAGGCTATGACTCTTCAAAATGGGCTGTCTTGGCATTAGTGGTTCTTTAGTTTACAGGTAGTCTTCTTTTAAAACCAAATTATTGCACATGTAAAAGTATTATAGAAAGCTGATTGCTCATTGTGAATGTAAAGACCTAATCCTGGGCAGCCTGGGTAGTGTTGGTAGTGTAGCTGACCCTCTACCCTGTGTTGCTGTACTGTTTCCTTTAAAAGGAAATGGCAGAAATTCGAATTGAATCTCAACAGGAAATGAGTATAGTTGCTTGCCATTATTTCTTAAGAAATGAAATGATCCATTTCTGAACATCTTTAGAAATCTGCATTTTGGTGCTGGAGCTTTGGAGTATACATTTGCCTTTTGTGATAAGGTGTAACTAAGTCTCATCTTGTCACCTTTGGATCATTTTTCCTGTTCAAGAGTGGGTTATTTTCTTCCTTATTATTATTACTCTTCTTTGCAAGTATCTGTTAAAGATTTTCACATTTTATATAAAATGCAAGTCATTGTAGAAATGCTAGTCTTTGCCTTCCTTTTTGCCAGTCTCAGTTAAGACTTGGTTGAGCTGCATTACTTTTAAAAGATTAGAAGAGTTATTGAATTTATGATTTAATTTGTTAGAACTTTCCAAGTGAAAATATGATTTTTAATGGGAAAGGTGGAATGATTTGGCTTAATATAAAAGAGGATTTGTGTTGGTGCCTTAGAAATTATTTACTAGTCCTGGTTATGTCTTCTGTGCTTTTTTTTGCATTAGAAGTATAGTAGATTTATATTTGAAATAGCTAAAAAAAAAAAGAACAAAAAAAAACACCTAGCACTGTGGGCAAATTAAATGATTCTTTTCTCATTGTGAAAACTCTTTTTTTTTTTTTTTTGCCAGTCCCGGGGCTTGAATTCAGGGCCTGGATGCTGTCCCTGAGCTGCTTTTGCTCAAGGTTAGACCCCTACCACTCGAGTCACAGCTCTATTCTGGCTCTGTCTGTGTATATGGTATTGAGGCATCGAATTCAGGCCTTCATGAATGATAGTCAAGCACTCTACCAGTAAGCCACATTTCCAGCCCTGAAAACTTTTGATAGTTTATTTTTGTTATTTTCATAAACTTTTCATACGTAAGGCAGTGGGTACATTTTTTTGGTCTTTTTTTTCTTCTTCTTTACTGTCTAAGTGAAGTACAGAGGGGTTACAGTTTCATATGTAAGGCAGTGAGTACATTTCTTATCAAGCTTGTTACCTCCTCCCTCATTTTTCCCCAGCCTCCCCCATTTTGTTAAATTTCTAAACACATCATTTAGTAGCAATCTTAAATTTTTTTGGTTTCAGAATGACTTTGAATTCTTTCTAAATCCTGTGAATTTGTATATAAGATAACTTGAGTATATAATATCAAAAACCAACAAAATTTCAGTTTACAAAATTTCAAGACTTAGTCTTTCCATACACCCATATAATCACCTTTAATGTCAATGCAGCACATTAATACACTTGTCATAAAACACTTTAAAATGACCAATGTATGTATGTCATGTTCTTCACAATGATGCAAATTTCCATTGTTTTAAATAGAAAATTATGTTACCTAGCACCATGGTTTAAGTATGGCACTTACTTTGTACTGTACTAGGTGGTTGACTTTGCTTTTATTGTATTATGGACTAGTGACCAAGGCAAATAAAATTTACGCTTACTTATTTCAAGATAACATTTTATTTAAGAAAAGGTACAATTTTTTGTTTCAAATAAGTTTCATCATTTGGGAATGAGTAAGACATTTTGTTACTTTATCTTGGAAACTTGTGCATAGTCATTGACAATGCTGGTAGTAATTGAATGTCAGTGAACATTTTTAGCATGCATCATATTCTGGGAAAATGTTTTTTCAGGACCATTTTACCAAATACCAATTGAAGGACAAATGCAAAGCAAAACACCTGTTGGGCAAAGGGGAAAGAAGAAACAAGGTTTATTATGCTCTACTCTGGCACACTGATACTGTTTAATGTCAGTATGTGCCTAAAGTTAACATTTGGTTCCTTCTTTGTTTCTAGAGCATAGATATGATTCATTGAGGAAACATTGTATGAGATGTATTTCAAGTGCATGGCTTTAGATTTTTTTCTTTATTGTCAAAGTGTGATACATATGAAAGGCAGTGAGTACATTTCTTGTTCTACTTGTTACCTCCCTCATTCTCCCCCCCGCTTTAGATTTTTGTTAGCAACTAGCTGTTAGTCTACTTACAGAGCTTATGGTTAAAATTTTATTATTTTAGTAACATGCTGAAACCTTCTGCCTCAGTTTAAACTTGTGATTTTAATTTGGATTTATAAAATGAATTAAGCTTTATATCGGGCTGGAGGTGTAGATTTAGTGCTAATGTACCTTGACTAACAAACTCTTGATTTTAAGTCCTAATATTGCTAAACAAACAAAAAGAAGTTCTTATGGAAGTTAGTTCTTTTGAATGCTTGATCCAGTACTGATATAGGTGTATTGGGAAAAAAAATCCCAAATAAGTAAACTGGTAGTTATTAAGAAAAGTGTTAAGCTATATATGGCCAGATGCTATTTGGTGTATTTAAATTATGAAATAGATGGTAGAGGAATGAAAATTTTATTTTAACAATATCTTTAAAGATTTAGAATTTTAAGCAAGTAGTTTTTAAAAAGAATAGAGCCACGCGCTGGTGGCTCACGTCTGTAATCCTAGCTACTCAGGAGGCTGAGGTCTGAGGATTGTGGTTCAAAGCTAGCCTGGACAGGAAAGTACGGTGAGACACTTATCTCCAATTAACCATCAGAAAACCAGAAGTGGAGCTGTGGCTCAAAGTGATAAAAGCACTAGGCTTGAGCAAAAGAGCTCAGGGATAGTGTCCAGATCCTTTCAAATGCCACAACTGACTTAAAAAGGAATTAATAGAATAAAAATATACGCTTCTTATAAAATGTTGAAAATTAACCACAAAAACAAATTGCCCATAATGTTATTCTCCAGAGATTAGAATAGATTGGTTTGTTCTAGTTAATATAGATAACAAAATTGTGATTTTTTTGTCTTCTATAACTTTTTTTTTTTTTTTTTTTGCCAGTCCTGGGGCTTGAACTCAGGGCCTGAGCACTGTCCCTGGCTTCGTTTTGCTTAAGGCTAGCATTCTGCCAAGTTGAGCCACAGCGCCACTTCTGACCTTTTCCATATATGTGGTGCTGAGGAATTGCGAGACAAGCACTCTTGCCACTCACTAGGCCATATTCCCAGCCTTTCTATAACATTTTATGTCCTGTTTTTTTCACTAGATGTAATATGACTAAACAAAATGTTTGATAATTTATTTTTCTTTTTGTGTTTTTCTGTGTGTGTGTGTGTGTGCGCGCGCGTGCTTGCACACTGTCCTGGGGGCTGTCCTTGAGGTTTTGTACTAGCACTCTACCTGGGCTGGGAATGTGGCCTAGTGGCAAGAGTGCTTGCCTCATATACAGTGAAGCTCTGGGTTCAATTCCTCAGCCCCACATACCAGAAGTGGGGGTGTGACTCAAGTGGTAGAGTGCTAGCCCTGAGCAAAACGAAGCCAGGGACAGTGCTCAGGCCCTGAGGTCAAGCCTCAAGACTGGCAAAAAAAACAAACAAATAAAAAAAGACTAGCACTCTGCCACTTGAGTTACAGCTCTACTGGCTTTTTGTTGGTTAATTGGATGAGAGTCTTATGTATGGACTTTCCTGCCCAGGCTTTGAAAACGTGATCCTCAGATCTCAGCTAGGATTAGCTGAGTAGCTAGGAGTAGCTAATCCTAGGAATAGTTAGGATTATAGGTGTGAACAACCTGTCCCCGCTCTTCCATTTGGTTTTGAGATGGGGGTCTTGGTAGTCTCAAATTCCTGTATTAAAATAAGCTACCTCATTAGCCTCCCAAGTGTTAGAACTATAGTCATATAGTCATGCTTCTTGTTATTTTTAAACATTTTTAATTACTTTGTTGTGTGACATTCCATAATACAATAGTTTTTCCACAAGGTTCTAGTTTTTCTGTTTTTTTGCCCGTCCTGGGCCTTGGACTCAGGGCCTGAGCACTGTCTCTGGCTTCTTTTTGCTCAAGGCTAGCACTCTGCCACTTGAGCCACAGCGCCACTTCTGGCCATTTTCTATATATGTGGTGCTGGGGAATTGAACCCAGGGCCTCATGTATATGAGGCAAGCATTCTTGCCACTAGGCCATATTCCCAGCCCAAGGTTCCATTTTTTGCTGTGAATAATAAGAATATAAATAATACATTAAATCTTTGCATTACTTCTTTTTTCTAAAAAATAAGAATAAATAAGATTTTTGTTGTTGTTGCTGTTTGTTTTTGGTCAATCCTGGGGCTTGAACTCAGGGCCTGGATGCTGTCCCTGAGCTTCTTTTGCTCAACGCTGGCACTCTGCCACTTGAGCCACAGTACCACTCCTGGCTTTTTATGTTTATGTGGAACTGAGGAATTGAACCCACGGCTTCATGCATGCTAGGCAAGCACTCCATTAAGCCATATTCCCAACCCCAGTAATTTTTTTCCCCTACTTCCACTTGGAAGTAGAATTACTGAATTGAAGCATAAGAATTTGCACTTACTGGTGCATGTTGTCAAATTGCTACAATATTTCTGGAACATAGTTTGCCTTCCTAATTCAAGCCTATCTGTGTGGACTACATACTCTAATAGGAGTTTTTAACTATCGGGAACTTGTGTAACAAATGCTAGCATATCTACTTGGGCATTAGGTGGTTAGTTTTTGATAAAAGTTTGGCCTTTAATAATTTCTTTCAATTCTTGATTTAACATTTACTTTTATCATTGTGATAGATTGCAAAAATAACTCTGAGTGAGGAAACAAAAGAGTAAAGCCAGGGCTGGGACTGTGGCTTAGCAGTAGAGTGCTTGCCTAGCATGCATGAAGCCCTGGGTTTGATTCCTCAGCACCATATATACAGAAAAGGCCAGAAGTGGCACTATGGCTCAAGAGGTAGAGTGCTAGCCTTGAGCAAAAAGAAGCCAGGGAGAGTGCTCAGGCCCTGAGTCCAAGCCCCAGGACTGGCAAAAAAGAAAAAGAAAAAAAAAGAGTAAAGCCACAGTGCCAGTAATTTTGAAAAATATAAACAATAGCATTGAGAAGAATTTGTGAGAATGGGTTACGAACAGATTGTGTGTGTGTGTGTGTGTGTGTATGTGTTTTGTGTGTGGTCAGGACTAGATACTTAGAGTGAAAATGATTCAATAAACTGTAAAGCAGTAATTGCTGCACAATGACTGGTTTGGTTTTTGACTAGTATGCATAGGCAAACGTAATCAAGAAATTGAATCCTAATGATTCCTCTGTGAAATCATACCTGAAGATAGCAGGAATATCTTCCTTTAGGTAATCTAGACTTTCAGATTAAGTCAAGGAATTGCTGTTAAAGAATGGAGAAAATAGTGCCTTCCTCCCCCCTTCCTTTTTAGTTTGGTTGGTCCTGGGGCTTGAACTCAGGGCCTAGACACTATCCCTGAGCTTTTGTGCTTAAAGCAAATGCTCTACCACTTTGAGCCACAGTTCTACCTCTGCCTTCCCACTTTACTTATCATGTCTTTTAAGATATTAAACAATGTATGGCTATTGACCAGAAAACAGTGAGGTAAAAAAATGGTTGTCCTCAATGTTTGAAAGACAAGGGCAGAGTGATTTATTTAGAGTAATACCTAGTACAGATAGTATACAGTGTAAGTTCAAGAGAAAATTTAGTATTATCCAGTCCAAGAAAGACATAGAATGGGTTAGATTTTGACCTTTACACTAATTGGTACAAATAGGAATTTTTTGGTGGTACTAGGTTTGAACTCAGGGTTTTGTATTTATTAGGTAAGAGCTCTACCTCTTGAACTATGCCCTCAGCCCTCTTTGCTTTAGTTATTTTTCAAAGTCTTGAGATTTTACCTTGGGGCTGGCTTCAGGTGTAAGGTATTCAAGCTCTGAGTTTTATGTACCTCAGTATATACTCGGCTTGAGTGCTGTCCCTGAGCTCTTTTGCTCAAAGCTAGCACTCTACCACTTGAGCCACAGTGCCACTTCCAGTTTTCTGGAGATAAGAGTCTCACAGACTTTCCTGCCCAGTCTGGCTTTAACCATGATCCTCAGATCTCACCCTCTTGAGTAGCTAGGATTACAGGCATGAGCCACCAGTGCCTGGCTTATTTTCAGTTTTTTGAACCAGGATTTCTAATAGTGAGATTTTTTTTTCAATTTTGGTACATTATGTTAGCCATAGTAAACATAATGGATAATATGAAACATTAGAGTTGTTTTTTTTTTTTTTTTTGCCAGTTGTGGGGCTTGAACTCAGGGCTTGACCACTGTCGCTGGCTTCTTCCCGCTCAAGGCTAGCACTCTACCATTTGAGCCACAGCACCACTTCCTGCTTTTTCTGTTTGTGTGGTGCTGGGGAATCACACCCAGGGCTTCATGCATGCTAGGCGAACACTCTACCACTAAGCCACATTCCCAGTCCACATTACATGTTGTCTTCATTTGGTTTTAGTAATCTCTGAATTACTTGCAGCTACAGTATCAGACTTAGGGATTTCAGTTTTACTTGGTATTGTTGGGTAAAGGTAACAAATGAAAGGGCTTAGAACAATATTTATAGTATGTGTGAAGCCACATTAAATGTCATTGTTATTGCCAACACTCTTTGGATCTTATTATTAGAAGACTGAGATGAAAAAATAGAAACAAAATGTTGGGGATTGGTAAACCTGAAAATTAGAGTATCCTTGAAACTGAGATTGGTATGTATAGGAGAATAGACGTCTAGAATAGCAAAAGCTATTGAGATGGAAACTTGTCTTTGTTCTTTTTTTTTTTTTTTTTTTTTTTGGCCAGTCCTGGGCCTTGAACTCAGGGCCTGAGCACTGTCCCTGGCTTCCTTTTACTCAAGGCTAGCACTCTGCCACTTGAGCCACAGCGCCCCTCCTGGCCGTTTTCTGTATATGTGGTGCTGGGGAATTGAACCCAGGGCCTCATGTATACGAGGCAAGCTCTCTTGCCACTAGGCCATATCCCCAGCCCGGAAACTTGTCTTTGAATATGGTATCGTGATTGTAGAATTAGAGGGAACATTGACTTCCTTCAGTTTAGACATAGTAAGTGTGCATTTAAGATAGTAACACATAAAAGATATATAGTAATATGTAAAAACTCATCTGTTAGTCAGGTACCAATGGCTCACCCCTGTACTCCTAGCCACTCAGGAGGCTGCCATCTGAGGATCACAGTTTGAGGCCAGCCAGGGCAGGAAACCCTGTGGGACTTTCATCTCCAGTAAACTACTTAAAAAAGCCAGAAGTGGTGCTGTGGCTCAAGTGGTAGAGCGCTCACCTTGGGCAAAAAATGCTCAAGGACAGTGCCCAGGCCCAGAGTTCAATTCCCAGGACCTGCAAAAAACAAAGTCATCTGTTGTCCCACTTACAGATAGCTACATACATATTTTCTTCTTTTGTAGGAGAAAATATGTACATAGAAGAATTTAAATAACTGAACATAAAAACTTTTTATCATATGAAACATAGTAAAAGTACTCTGGATTGCTAATTTGGTATTTGCATTATTGTCTATCATTTTAGCATCCACTCCACAATTCAGTATTCTTATTAAATCAAGAAAATACCGGGGCTGGGAATATGGCCTAGGTGCAAGAGTGCTTGCCTCCTACACATGAAGCTCTCGGTTCAATTCCCCAGCACCACATATATGGAAAACGGCCAGAAGGGGCGCTGTGGCTCAGGTGGCAGAGTGCTAGCCTTGAGCGGGAAGAAGCCAGGGACAGTGCTCAGGCCCTGAGTCCAAGGCCCAGGACTGGCCAAAAAAAGAAAAGAAAATACCATTTTTATCTATTGCTTACATTTTCCTTTGTCACTAATGAGTTCTTTATTTGTTTATTTATTGCTGGTCCTAGGGCTTGAACTCAGAGCTGCTGCTACTTTTTTTTTTTTTTTTTTTTGAGTGGTACTGGTCTCTGAACTTTGGGCCTCACACTCAGCTTATTTGCTTGTTTAGCTGGTGCTCTATTACTTGAGTCATGCCTTCTAGCCCCTCTTTTTGCTGATTCCCCCCCCCCCCCCCGCCAGTCCTGGGCCTTGGACTCAGGGCCTGAGCACTGTCCCTGACTTCTTTTTGCTCCACAGTGCCACTTCTGGCCTTTTTTGTATATGTGGTGCTAAGGACTCAAACCCAGGGCTTCATGTATACAAGGCAAGCACTCTCGCCACTAGGCCATATTCCCAGCCCCTTTTTGCTGATTTTTCTAAATTTAATTTTATTGTCAAGGTGATGTACAGAGGGGTTATAGTGACATACGTAAGGTCATGAGTACATTTCTTGTCAGACTTGTTACTACTCCCTCCCTCATTTTTCTCCCACTTCTCTCTCCCCCCCCCCATCCCCTGCAGATTTTTTTTTTTTTTTTTTTGCCAGTCGTGGGCCTTGGACTCAGGGCCTGAGCACTGTCCCTGGCTTCTTTTTGCTCAAGGCTAGCACTCTGCCACCTGACACAGCGCCTCTTCTGGCCATTTTCCATATATGTGGTGCTGGGGAATCAAACCGAGAGCTTCATGTGTAGGAGGCAAGCATTCTTGCCACTAGGCCATATTCCCAGCCCCTGATTTTTTTTTTTTTTTTTTTTGAGGTGAGGTTTCATGGATTTTTCTGCCTGGGCTAGCTTAAATCTTAGTCTAATAGATCTCAGCCTCCCTGAATAGCTAGGATTAAAGACACCATCACCAATACCCTATTACACCTTGGGTGGTTTGTGTGTGTATATGTGTGTGAGAGACTGGGACTTGAACTCGGTACCTCATACTTTGCTCATTGGCTGGCACTCTACTAACCGAGCCATGCCTCCTATCCCTATACCTTGGCTTTTTTTCTTTTTTTGCCAGTCCTGGGACTTGAACTCAGGGCCTGGACACTCAGGGCCCTGAGCTTCTTTTGCTCAAAGCTAATCCTCTACCACTTGAGCCACAGAGCTACTTCCAGCTTTTTCTGTTTAGGTGGTACTGAGGAATTAAACTCAGGGATTCATGCATGCTAGGTAAGCACTCTACTGCTAAATCACATTCCCAGTCTTACCTTGGCTTTTTTAAAACCTTTGTGTGTGTAGGAGGAGGTAAATCTGGCTTTTAGAGGTTTATTTCTTTTTAAAAGTTTATAAAATAGAGCATGTAATGTGTTTAAAGTGGATAAAATATATTATTTCTGTTCTGTTTGTATTTTAAGATGGTGATGGAATTTCCTGACAATGTGTTGAATCTTGATGGGCATCAGAATAATGGTGCACAACTAAAGCAATTCATTCAGGTAAAGTTTTTGAAACCTGTTTTCAGTAGTGTGTGTGTGTGTGTGTGTGTGTGTATGTGTGTGTTAAAATGTAGGTATGTTTTAATTTTCTTTACCTCTGGTTCCCTAGATATTAAGATTGCATTAGTACTAATTTTATTTTTACTATTGCTCTAGTAAATATAGTTGTATACCTGATTTATGGATTTGTTTATGTGAAAGAAAATTGGTGGTAGTGTGTTAACACTTCACATGTCAAAATATTCTTATTGTACCAGGCCATCTCTCCTGATGTTTAAAGATAACATACAGTTTTTCATTAAGAACTTGTTCGGAGCTGGGAATATTACTATGTTTTATAAAACTGAGAGTGCTCATTGTAGTACAAGTCCTAGAAGTTATTCCTAGAGTTTTGTCCATCTCTTGCGGCAAGCACTCTACCACTAGGCCATATTCCCAGCCTACTAATCTATAATACACCTGTCCATACCTCCAGGTGAGAATGCTGCTCTACATGCTCACAAACCTACTGTGGCTCCTATGGTAAACATATGGTTTGATTAGAAGTTGAGAAGATGGCATCATAAAACTAATTGTTCCTTTCTTTCCTTTTTTTGCCTTTTTTTTTTTTTTTATGGTCATAGGGCCTGGGCACTATCTCTGAGCTCTTTTACTCAAAGCTAGTGCTTAGCCACTTTGAGGCACAACTCCACTTTCAGTTTTTAAAGTAGTTATTTGGGGATGAGAGTCTCAATGAGGACTTTTCTGCCCAGAGTGGCTTAGAACTCTGATCCTCAGATCTCAGCCTTGTAAGTAACTAGGATTACAAGTGTGAGCCACCAGTGCCCAGCTTTGTGTGTGTGTTTATATATATATATATATATATATATATATATATATTTTTTTTTTTTTAAAGCTGAGGACTGAACTCAGGGCCTTGTACTTGGTAGACAAGTGCTCTTCCACTGAGTTAAATCCTCAGACCCCTTTCTTTCCTATTTTAAGTGATAGCACTAAGCCTAATATTCACTGGACAAGTCCTAAATAGTACTATGCCTAATATTCACTGGATCAGTCCTAAATTTCCAGGGTTTTTGTTATACTTGGACATATACTGCTTATCTTTCCCTCACACTGGAAGCAGTGATTTTTACTTGTTTTTTTGCCAGTCATGGGGCTTGAACTCAGGGCCTGAGTACTGTCCCTAGCTTCTTTTTGCTCAAGGCTAGCACTGTACCACTTGAGCCACAGCGTCACTTCTGGCTTTTTTTAATATATGTGGTGCTGAGGAATCAAACCCAGGGCTTCATGTATGAGGCGAGCACTTTGCCACTAGGCCATATTCCCAGCTCCACGGAAGCAGTGATTTTTTTTTTTTTATACTCTCGATTTTGGAAAAGAAAAAGTTGTGGTGCAAACTCATTTTAGCATGAACAAGATTGTCTACTTGGTTTTTCTGACTCAATTGAAGATAGAGAAGGCAATCTCTCATAGGTTAGACCTAAATTATACAAAGATAGGTGCTAATAGTAAAAAACGAATTTAATGTCTTCGAGGATTCATTTTGTTTTTCTCTTTCTTTTAGCGACATAGTATGCTTAAGCAACAAGATCTAAGTATTGCCATGGTGGTAACATCCCGTGAAGTCTTGAGTGCACTTTCTCAGCTTGTCCCATGTGTTGGTTGTCGTCGCAGTGTGGAGCGCCTCTTTTCTCAGCTTGTAGAGTCTGGAAATCCTGCCCTTGAACCCCTGACAGTAGGGCCCAAGGGAGTCTTATCTGTAACTCGAAGCTGCATGACCGATGCAAAGAAGCTTTATACATTATTTTATGTACATGGGTAAGTATGATCAGAAAAGGTTTTTTTGTTAAACACTTTGGTGACAGTGGAACAGTTTTTCTGAGTTTAGTTGAGAAAAAGTGTCCAAAGTTTTCTTTTGTTTTGTTTTTTGTCGGTTGTGAGGCCTAAATTTGGGTCTGGACACCGTCCTTGAACTCTTTTACTCAAGGCTAGTGCTCTCTCACTTTGAGCCACTTGTGGTTTTCTGGTGGTTAATTGGAGATAAGCATCTCATGGACTCTCTTGCTTGGGCTGGCTTTGAACCGTGATCCTCAGCTCTCAGCCTCCTGAGTAGCTAGGATTACAAGTGTGAGCCACTAGCACACAGCTTTTTTTTTGGTACTAGGGTTTGAATTCAGGTTTTTATGTTTATGAAGATGGCACAGTACCTCTAACACATCCCTCCAGCCCTGTTTTTCACTGGTTTTAGGATAATTTTCCTATTCCTATGGCAGACAATGATCCTTAGGCTTTTAGTAGCTGGGGTCACAGGCATGTGCCACAGTGTTTTGCTTCCCTTTCAGTGGAGATAGGTTCTTTCCTTTTTCTTGCCAGTCCTAGGGCTTGAACTCAGGGCCTGGGCATTCTTCCTGAGCTTCTTTTGCTTAAGACTAGCACTCTACCACTTGAGCCACAATGCTACTTCTGGCCTTTTCTTTTTATGTGGTACTGAGGAATTGAGCCCAGGTCTTCATCCATGCTAGGCAAGCACTTGTACCACTAAGCTACCTTCCCAGCCTTTGAGATAGATTCTTACTCCAGCTTGCCTGGTACCACAGTCCTTCCAATCTCAGTCTCCCATGTAGCTTGGTATGACAGGCAGTCCATCTGCTATTGTACCCAGCTATGGGTTACAAAGGACTCTTATGGATGTTTTTGCCTGGGATGACCTCAAACCTCAATCTTTGTGTTCTCAGCCTTGTAAGTAGCTAGAGTTACAAGTGTGAGCTGCTGGCACCTGTTTTATTGGTTCTACTGTTTTATTGGGTAACTTGTAGATTCTACTCTTAAGTAGAGAAAGGGATACATTAAATAAATATAATTGGTTACATGTTACAAAAAACCTTTTAAGGGTTTTAAGGGTGATAGAGAATGAATGGATAGAATATAAAAGGTAAGGAAAGCTTGTCTCATGGAGTGACACTGAGTATTATGGATTATGGGCTTAATGAAGTGAGTAAGGGAACCATGTACATATCTGGAAGAAGGCAGAGAAGAAATAGCAAGCCAGATAATTAGAAGTTGGAATTTCCTGACGTGTCTGAATAGCAAGGAAGAAGCCCTTATGGCTGGAGCCAGATGAATTAGAGGAACAGTAATGAAAGATAAGATCAGAATCATAGTAAAAGTACTTGGGAGTGGTGGCATATCCCTGTAATCCCAGCTACTCAGGAGGCTGAGGTGGGAGGATCAGGAGTTTGAGGCTTGCCTTGGCTACATAAATGAGATATTTACATAGCTGCAGAAGGAATACATTGAGTAGAACAGGTTTCTTTGAGCATTTTGACAGTCTAGGAACAGAGAATATAAGTGTGCAAACAAGAAAATATACACACTCTTGGTTTAGAATCAATATGAGCTTTTTATTGGGTGCTGGTCCTGGGTTTGAATGTAGGGCCGAGGTGCTGTCCTTGAGCTTTTGTGCTCAAGGCTGGCACTCTTCCACTTGCCATAGCTCCACTTTTTTGTAGGCAATTGGAGATAAGGGTCTTGTGGACTTACCTGCCCAGGTTGGCTTCCAACTGTGATCTTCAGATTTTAGCCTCTTGAGTAGCTAGGATTACAAGCATGAGCCACTAGCACCTGGCTTCAGAAGCCTTTTAATTCCTATTTTTTTCTGGGGAGTAGGAAATATTTCTCTTTTCATTTCTCCCTACTTTAATCCTGTTAAATTAAAATAAATTTTGCTAAAAAATTTTATTTGAGAAGTTTTTGGTGTAGGTGATATGCCTTTAATATTTTATACTTCTCCTTAAAAGGCAGTAGTCTTTTTTTTAATTTGAAAGAAAAGTGTTTATCAGCTTTTAATAGTCTACTTTTTTATTAGGTCCAAACTAAATGACATGATAGATGCTATTCCAAAAAGTAAGAAGAACAAGCGATGTCAATTGCACTCCTTAGATACACACAAGCCAAAACCTTTGGGGTAAGTAGAATTGAATGACAAAATGCTTCCTCATTGTTAAGATAATACATGTTGATCATATTTAGTGAAAAGAATAAAAGCATTGCCAATTTCAGTTTAATAATTGGTTATACTCTGACATAGATCAGAATAAATATGTTCTTGTTTACATAGGACATTTTGCATTTGACTATGGAGAGAGTCTTAGTATATTTGAGTTTCAAGTATTTTTTTCTGAGAATTTATGTAGCTAATACATTTTTAAAGTAGTGACATCATTCTTTGATCTATATTCAAAACGTATAAGTTACTTTTTTTGCCTTTCTTATTTCTAGTCTCCCTCATGATTTATCGGTGATTGAAATAAAAGAAAGCCATAGGGGGTGAAAATATTGAAGGGATGGATGGCACAGATTGAGATGCATTGTATATATAAACTGCTTTGTTAAATGGCAAAACAAATTTCAGTACATATCCTAAAAAATTAAGAAAAGTGAGGGAAGGGGTAGACTGAGAGGGATGGGTAAGAATGATGAAAAGAGTAAAATTGATCAAGACAAACTTTATTCATAAACTGCTTTGTTGAATGGCAACTCCTTTGCACAACTACTTAAAATAAAATATTCAAAACAAGAAAAAAAGCCCTGAATCAGTTTTGTCAATGTGTTTTTGTGGGTTTTTTTTTTTTTTTTTTTTTCCCCCAGTCCTGGGGCTTGGACTCAGGGCCTGAGCACTGTCCCTGGCCTCTTTTTGCACAAGGCTAGCACTCTGCCACTTGAGCCACAGTGCCATTTCTGGCCTTTTCTGTTTATGTGGTGCTGAGGAATTGAACCCAGGGCTTGATGTATATAAGGCAAGCACTCTACCACTAGGCCATATTCCCAGCCCCTCAATGTGTTTTTTGTTTGTTTTGTTTTTTACTACTCCTGGGGCTTGAACTCAGGGTCTGGGTGCTGTCCCTGAGCCTTTTTGGTGCTCTACCACTTGAGCCACAGTACCTCTTTCGACTTTTCTGAGTAGTTTATTGGAGATAAGAGTCTCATGGGAATTTTTCTGCCCTGGCTGGCTTTGAACTTCCATTCTAAGATCACAGCCTCCTGAGTAGCTAGGATTATAGGCGTGAGCCACCAGTGCCTGGCTGGCAATATGTGTTTTATGGAACTAATTTGCAACTTTCTTAGATGCTCCAGAATCCAACTCTGCTTTTGCCTGATCTGGAACAGTGCTACAGTTGTCCCCTACAAAATTGGTGGGTGGGAAAAAGGGGTATGATGAGAAGTCATATAATTTGAAGGAAGTTTCTAAGAAGTAACTTTTATTTTGGAGAGAATAAGATATAAACTATATTTCTGAGTTAAATTTTAAAGTTAATTTTTAAATATTATGAATGTAATTGATACCATTGTTGTGTAGACATTTTTGTTCCTGATATAGAAGACATATAACCAGTTGTGATAATGTAATCTATTAATACAGTTTTATTTCTATACCTAAGAATAATTTTTTAAAGAATTTTATTATAAAACTTGTTAAACAGAGAAGTAGAAATACTCTACAAGTTGGGCTTTTTTTATTTTGTTCTAAATACAATTTTATTATGTTTTTGTTTTTATGTGGTACTAAGGAAGTGAACTCAGGGCCTTGTGCATGCTAGGCAATCACTCTACCACTAAGCCATGTTCCCAGCTCTGTAGGGTTTTTTTTTTAAGATGAATTCTCACTGTGTTGCCCAGGTTGATCTTCAATCCATGCACTGAAATAATCCTCCTACCTTAACTTTTAGTACAGTGAGAAACCATACAAGAATTTTTCCCCATCCCATGTACTTTTACACAGATTCAATAGTTAACAAACTAAGAATTTCCTAAGGCAAATTCAAGGCATCTTGTTAACCATGTCAATAATTGCAAATTTGTGACATAGTTAATTAAGCACCTTGCCAACTCTGTTAATCTAATACTCAGTTGATACTCAGATTGTTTTAATCATTGTCCAAAGTGTCTTTTTACATTGTTTGAACCAGGAACCAAACAAGAACCACATATTACATGCTATCTAAATGGAGTACTGTGAACCCAGCATAGCTCTCCATACAGCCTAAAGTAGTACATAATGATAATTGTTATCTTACACACTTTATATCAATATCTCTACAGAGATTTTCTCATTTTGAATGCAGAGTTCATTCTAGTATTCTTGGTAGAGATACTAAAGATACAGAGTAGTATAGTATAGCAAAAACAAAAACTGCCTTCAGGTTCCTTCCCTCTTTTCTTCTCTTCCTTCCTTCTTTCCTGTCTTTTCTCCTTCCCTTCATGGGTTCCTTCTCTCCCTTTCTTCCTTTTTCCCTCTCTCTCTCCTTTCCTTCAAGATGCTAGAGGAGATCCAATCCAGGGCATCCTATATACTAGATAAATACTCTACCACTGAGTTACATTTGATATTTCCACTGTTATACCCTCCCTTCACCTTTTTACTTAAACTTCATAGAAAGTATAATATCTTTGATTCCAGCTAGAAACAATTCAGGTCATCATTTCTGCGAATGTTCTTACATCCATGCAAGTAAATCTAGGTTATTGTCTGGTACCTAAGTTTGATATCTGAAAGTAAAGGTCTAGGTCAAAGTTTGGGCCTCTTGTAGCTGAAGACTAAGGATTATCTTAGGGAGTGATGTGTGAAGTTACTACCTAGGGGGAAGAGAGTAGCGGAAGAGAAATGAATGCTGAGAAATCTAATGATACGTATGTATACGTATATATGTGTGTATGTGTGTTATGTATATGTGCGCATATGTGTGTATGTATGTATATGTGTATAGATAGATAGATAGCAGCCTAGTAAAGAAAATGGAGGAAGTGTGTCCCTGATAATAGGTAGCAGGTAGGAAGGTAAAAGAGTATTTCAAGAAAGCCTGGTCAGTGGTGGTGAATGTTCCTGAGTCAATTGAGGGCCCCATAGTTGACATTGGATTTAGCAACACTGAATTGGTAATCATGACAAGCAGAGTCAGAGGTTGAGTGGAAGCAGACTCACATTGGAGTGGGTACAAAGGTGAATACATGTAAATCATATGAAGAGATAAAGGGTAGATAGATTATGGGTACAGTTCTGTTAGAGTCGTGGGGTACTCAGTCATAAGTATAAAAAGAGGAAATATAAAAATTGAGAGCAGAACTTAACATGGAAGGATAGTGTAGGAGTTAAGGTTTTTGTTGTAAAAAATAAGAGCTGAACCTTAGTTTGAGCCCTTGTGAGAGGGATTAGGAAGCTGAATTGAATGTATGACCTTAGGTTGGGCTAGGGTTTGAGAAATACTTGTTAGCTATGTAGAGATAGAGCAGGTTAAAGATTCAGAGATTTTTTTTCCATCCCAAGCATCCAGGGCAATGAATTTCTAGGACTGTAGTGAGACCTGCAGAAGAACAGGCAGGAGCCAATTTTTCAGAATCATGAAAAATCAAGAAGACTATCCTTGAATGGAATATAAACACATTTCTCTTGGAGTCCACATCTGCAACAAAGCAAAACGCATGACCAGTACCACATTGAGACTGGGGGGTCGGGGGAATCTGGGAAATTTTTAGTAAGTTTAAAAAAATTATTTATATTGTACTTGTTTAGGCTATGTGAAGTGTCGATCTAAGTGTATTATCTTTAGTAAATGTACAACTTATTTACTATGACTAATCTGTAACTTTTCTAGCTTCTTATAAATACGAAGATAAGATTTTTGTCGCCAAAAAACAACTATGAGAAGGAGTGATTTTTAAGAAATCACTTAATGATTGCATTTAAGTAGATCAAAACTTCTAAGATTTTTCAATTTGTGAAGATTGATTCTTGTTTATAGGTAAAAATACTTAAAACCTTTTTAAGCCTTTTTGGCTCTAGAATATTCCAAGTATATCTGCTTGTGAAATGCTTTGTATATGAACCAATTATTACTTTGATAACTATAGTGTTAAATTGAATTAAATGAACTTGATAGCTAAGCAGAAGCTTATATAAAGATGTGAACACACTACAATAACATTTTAATATGGCTAAATATGTAATTATACAAATTTGTAGTTTTATCATACTAATATCTTAATGTTAAGAATTCATAATTTTAATTTATTTAGAGTGTAGAAATTATTGCTTCAGATGATATCAGTGTCACTAAGCTTTGTACTATACTGTACTGCAGTGAAGGGAGCAGTAGCAGTGTCAGTTCAGAGAAGTTAAGTACAGATAAGAGAAGTAGTGAAGACCACAGGAAGGACAGCAAGTGTAGGATCATTTTCCATTATGGACCTTTCCAGGGAACAGCCAGGTAAAATCAAGCAATCCTTTATATTCTGCCTTTTAAATAAATCTTTCACCCTTGAATATTCCCCCTTTTCACTAATTTTTGTTCTTTTTGCAGAGGTTGTTGGATGGATGTATGGGAACTAATGTCCCAGGAATGCAGGGATGAAGTAGTTTTAATTGACTCTAGTTGTCTTTTAGAAACACTAGAAACATATCTTCGAAAACACAGGTAAGTCTCAAGTCAGAGTGGAAAGTGCCTTTGCTGTTAACCCAGTGTGACCTGTTGCTTTGTAATAGAACTCCAGCCTCCCCATTAACACCTGGTACTAGGTGGAGCTTATTGCCAATTGGCAGTTGCTTTATGAGATGAATCTCAGAATTAGCCTTCTTGTGTGAGCCAGCATTCACCTTTGATTCCAGACCAGCTTTTTAAGAAACACAGCTTGGGGGGCTGGGACTGTGGCCTAGTGGTAAGAGTGCTTGCCTAGCATGCATGAAGCCCTGGGTTCGATTCCCCAGCACCACATATATAGAAGCCAGAAGTGGTGCTGTGGATCAAGTGGTAGAGTGCTAGCCTTGAGCAGAAAAAAGCCAGGGACAGTGCTCAGTCCCTGAGTTCAAGCCCCAGAAATGGCAAAAAGAAAAAGAAACAGAGCTTGACTGAATCAGTCACTTTGGAAACTGTAGTAATCCTTTTGATGATAGAATCATTTTATGATGGCATTTACAAAAATTTGCAGCTTTTCACTTCATTCTTTGTGTAGTGTTCTGTAATTGCCAAGACCCTTAAAGAGAGTTGGAACTTGTATGACTCATATATGTGTTTGTTTGTGCGTGTGTGTTTGCTGGAACTTGAACTCAGTGCCTGTGTGCTGTCCCTTAGCCTTTTCCTCTCAAGATCACCACTGGCTGCTTATCAGGTAAAGAGTGTGAGGCCTTGTGTTCAAGCCCAGTACCAACAATACACACACACAAACACACAGTATCTCATATATGTAGAACACATTCATTCATTGATGAATGTTTGGGATGGACATTCTGTATCTTGGCTTTTGTAAGTAATACTGTAAACAAAGGTCTACAAACATTCCGTATAATACACACACACACACACACACACACACACACACACACACACACCATATATAGATAGATAGATAGATAAATAGGTAGATAGATAGTCTATATTTTTTCGGTTGTGAGGCCTGGAACTTGGGGCCTGGGCGTTGAGCTGTTTTGCTCAGGGGCTAGTGCTTTCCACTTGGAGCCACAGCACCACTTCTGTCTTGTTTTGTTTTTGAGTGGTTCATTGGAAATAAGTCTCATGGGGGACTTTTTTGCCTGGGCTTTATTTGCACTGTGATCCTCTTAAGTAGCTAGGATTACAGGTATGATCCACTAGTGCCCAGCTCCATAATGTATAGCCAAAAGTTGGATTGCTAGATATGATAGTTCTATTTTTGAGGAACCTGCAAATTGGTTTCCATGATACACTTACTATTTACATTCCTGCCAACAGCTTGCAAAGAATCTACTTACTCTATATGCCTTATAGTGACCATTCTAATGAATATGAGGTGTGATATCTAATTGTGTTTTGTTTGTTTGTTTGTTGCTAGGGGTTTTTTAACTCAGAGCCTGGGCACTGTCCCTCAGCTGTTTTGTTCAAGGCTATTGCACTACCACTTTGAGCCACAGTTCCACTTCTGTTTTGGGGTTTGTTTGTTTTTTTGAGTGGTTAACTGGGGACAATCTCATGGATTTCTTTGCCCGGTCTGGCTTTGAACCAGTATCCTCAGATCTCAGCCTTCTGAGTAGCTAGGATTACAGTCATGAGTCACTGGTGCCCAGCCTTTTTTTTCATTTTTTTAAGCTTTATTGAGATACAGTGATTTAATGGTACTTGTATAAATTATTGCTTCTGTTTATCCAGTGGATTTAGAGCCTCTAATTTTTATTTATATTTATTTAAAGAAAAAAATTGTTACTATTTGGCCATAAAGATGTGTACATCAAAGTAATGCATGCTAGTTATAAGGATAAACATTACAGTAAGATATATAAGTCAGAAACAACAGGAGCTGGAAGGTGACACAGTTATCCCACTATGGAAGAGATAGAGGTGGGAGGATTGCTTGAGACTCTGGCTCTTTATTTAGATAAACAAAACAAAGAAAAAAACAAACAATAGGAATTCAGGGAATAATTTCTAAGATGGGAGAAATAATCAGATTAGTTTTAGAAAAGCTATTTTGTGAGAAATTCATTAGTGCTTGGAAGAATTGGGCATTTGTGAATCATCTTTGGAGTATTATCTGTTTAATTCTTGGGCCTTTTTTTTTTTCACCCCTCTTAGGAAAACCAGGTAGGGGACACCAATTAAGCTTTTTAATTTTTTGCAATTTATTTATTATTTCTCTTCTCTGTGGGGCTTAAAAGAATAAATAAGCCAGGCAACTTAAACATTGGCATAGGGAATTGAAACAAAGGGACCTTCAAGAGATCTATGAAAGACAATTATAACAATTGACTCCAACTTTAAATAGTGGGATCTAGGGAGAATTATGATATCCTTAACAGGGATTAGGAGGGAACAAAAACTGCCCTGGGACATTGAGTTTAAGATGTTGCTTATTGGATATTCCTGATGTCTCTGGTTTCCAGTGATAGTTTGGTCCTTATGAAAGAGCAGGATGTTGAATAGTTACTGAATCATGAGTCATCTCTATGATTTGTTATCTTTGTTGTTTTTTGTTTTTTGGGGTGGGGAAGTAGTATGGTTTAATTGAACTCAGGACTTTGTATTTGATAGGCAAGTGCTCTTCCATTTGAGCCATGCTCCAGGCCCTTTTGCCTTTAATTATTTTTTGCCTTGAACTGTGATCTTCCTAATACTTTCCTGTAGCTAGAATGACAGGCTTGTGCCACTGCCCTGGCTTGTTAAAGGTGGTCAATAACTTTTTGGTGAGACTGACATCTACTTCTGATCCTTCTGCTCTCTGCTTCCTGAGTAGCTAGGATTACAGGTGTGCACCATCATGCCTCTTCATGAGTCATCTTTATATAGATACACCTTAGCTGTAAACCATTGGATTCAGTAGATAAATAAATTTAAAACTTTGTTGAATTTTCCTTGCTTCACCCAACTTCTTTGAAGCTAGCCAGTTAGAAATATTGTAAGCTTGACTTTTTAAAAAAAACAAGAAGCTCTTAACTGTTTCAAGAATTCAAAGATAAATAAGGATTTGCCAGATGCAGTGGAACACTCCTACCATTCAGGGCCAAGGCATAAGGCTTATGAGGTTGAGACTGGTTGGTCTCTTACATGGGTGTTTGTTTGTTTTGAGACTGTCTCAAAAACAAATGCCCAGTACTTGTGTCTCATGCATCTAATCTTAGCTACTCAGGAGACTGAGATCTGAAGATTGCCGTTGGAAGCCATCTGGGCAAGAAAGGCCATGAGACTCTTATTTCTAGTTACCCACCAAAAAGCCAGAAGTTAGAACTATGACTTAAGTGGTAGAGCACTAGTCTTGAGCAAAAAGCTCAGGAACAATGCCCAGGTCCTGAGTTCAAGCCTCAGTACTTGCATACACACGTGCACAAAAGAAAAGCAAACAAGTGAAAACCCATAAAAACTGGCTCTGTTCCTTCCTTCCTCCCTCCCTTCCTTTTTTTGTCGGTCATGGGGTTTGAACTCAGAGCCTGGGTGCTGTCTCTGAGTTTTTTTCTGTTCAAGGCTAGTGCTCTACCACTTTGAGCAATAACACCACTTCTGGTTTTCTGGAGATGACTTACTTAACTGCCCAGGCTGGTTTTGAGCTGCAATCCTTAGATCTCAGCCTCCTGAGTATCTAGTCTGTTCTGTTCTTTTCTTTCTTTCTTTCTTTCTTTCTTTCTTTCTTTCTTTCTTTCTTTCTTTCTTTCTTTCTCTCTCTCTCTCTTTCTTTCTTTCTTTCTCTCTCTCTCTTTCTCTCTCTCTCTTTCTCTCTCTCTTTCTCTCTCTCTCTTTCTTTCTTTCTTTTTCTTTTCTTTTCTTTTCTTTTCTTTTCTTTCCCAGTCCTGGGTCTTGAACTCAGGGCCTGAGCACTGTCCCTGGCTTCTTTTGCTCAAGACTAGCACTCTATCACTTGAGTCACAGCACCCCTTCTGGCTTTTTCTATATACATGGTGCTGAGGAAATCAAACCCAGAGCTTCATGTATACGAGGCAAGTATTCTACCACTAGGCCATATTCCCAGCCCGGTTCTTTTCTTTTTGATTGTTAAATGAAAGTTTCAACCTTCTCTAAATGTACACGTTTTCTATACTTGTATCAAACACATTTCTGTATATAATCTGTATTTAATAATCTCAGTGCATATTTTTGGTAATGAATTTGACTCTTGGAAGCTACTAGTAGATTAAAAAATGTATATACTAATCCTTGCCCCGACATTCAAATATTTAATGTGTTAAAATATAGTTGTAAAAATGTGAATAAAAATTTACTGGCTGAATTATCAACTATTTTCAGGGGTAGGAAGGAGAGGGAACGTAGCTAAGAGTTATTGGTTTATTGCCTCCTTTTTGTGTGTGTGCCAATCCTGGGACTGGAACTGAGGGCCTGGGTACTGTCCCTGATTTTTGTGTGTATGTGTGCTCAGGCTAGCTCTTATCATTTGAGCCATAGCTCCACTTCTGGCTTTTTTGCGGTTAGAGATTAAAGTTTCACAGACTTTACTTGCCCAAGCTGGCTTTGAACCACAGTCCTCAGATTTCAGCCTCCTGAGTAGGTAGGATTATAGGCATGAGCCACCAGCACCAGGCTACTTCTTAGTTCTGTAAAATAGATCTTGAAATATAAATGCCTACTCTTTAGCATTATTTTCTGCACATGTATTTTATGAATACTAAGTATATATCTGCCTTGCTGGAACTCAGGGCATAGGTGCTGTCCCTGAGCTTTTGTGCTCAAGGCTAATGCTCTACCACTTGCCATAGTTCTATTTCCTGCTTTTCTGGTACTTAATTGGAGATAAGAGTCTCATGGACTTTCCTGCCTGGGCTGGTTTCAAACCATGACTCTCAGATTTCAGCCTCCTGACTTGCTAGGTTTACAGGCATAAGCTACCTGTGCCTGACATCTACCTTATTCTTTAAGGGTGTGTACTTCTATAACTTAAAACTAGCTACATTCATGTGTTTTATACACACACACACACACATTTTTTTTGAATGAGTAAGGTGTTGCTGTACTACCCACGTTGAACTTGAACTCTTAGACTAAAGCAATCTTCATGCCTAAGCTTCCTGAGTACCTGAGCTTATATATGAACTAGACGCCTATGTGTCCAATTAATATGCACATTTGACACATTTTGGGAGTTGGTGCCAGTCTGGTATACTGTTATTTACTGTATGAAATGATCACAGACCCAGTTCTTAATTTGAGCTTTTTCTTTTCAACAGGTTTTGCACTGACTGCAAAAATAAAGTCCTCCGAGCATACAATATCCTTATCGGTGAACTTGATTGCAGCAAAGAAAAGGGCTACTGTGCTGCACTTTATGAAGGCTTGCGGTGCTGTCCACATGAGCGACACATACATGTTTGCTGTGAAACAGACTTCATTGCACATCTTTTGGGTCGTGCTGAGCCAGAGTTCGCAGGAGGGTATGAGTATGTAGTTTGCTAGAATGGGCTATCTAGCGCTTTGCTTCATTTTATTACTGAAAGTTTATTTTCATCACCTTTGCATCTACATATATGATGTATGTATAAATTCAGTTGTGCTTGTAAAGATCATATTTTCTTGCTAGAACATGTGAAAATATGAGAAAACTGATCTTTGGTGTTTGGTTTAGTCTTTTTGCTCCTTCTTGCTTCAAGGGAGATGGGCTTTTTTTTTTGGCTTTCATTATTATGGATTATCATTTTCACTTGAAAATGATTAGAAGACATTTTTCTTCATGCATTATTAGGTTTTGTTCATGATGATGGCTTTATAGAAGTGAGATCTTTACATCAGTGAGTTAAGAAGTGCTATATTTTTGTAATTCATGAACTGTGTATACTATGTAATTACTATAATCTTAAATGTCATCTCTGGCTTTGTTAAAACTAAGTTTAAAAAATGTTGTTCACAGAATAAGTCAGACTCATTTCCTTTGCATGTTATATGTTTATGTATTAGCTGTTATTGGAGTGTCTACTTTCAGCTAGGTGTTTTAGAGTTCAGAGACAGAACACAAAGTCACTACGAGTACTTCTAGTAAAGACTGAACTAGACAGCTTTGTCTGTGGTTGAATTACTTTATCACATTGCCTTTCTCTATTCTCCCTTAAACCAAACAAACAGTAGGAATTTTCTATAATTGAAAGGTGAAAGGAACTGTCAAGTCTATTGTGAGGTAGACCCTGATATGGCTTCTCTAGACCTGAAAACCCTTCTCTTTAGAGCCAGTTCCCGAATTACCTTATTTTAGTGATATTGGGACTTAATTCTACTTGCTTGTGTACTTCTCATTCATTATATACATGCATGCTTGTGTTTTAATAAATTTATATATACATATATGTGCATATAAATTGATTGTAAATGTATAGCTGTCTTGTGATTAGGCAGCTTGTGTTTAAAACCCGGATGTGGAGATATTTCAGGAAGTAAGACACAATTTATTATTCTGTATAGGCGAAGAGAAAGGCATGCTAAGACAATAGATATAGCTCAAGAAGAAGTTCTGACCTGCTTGGGAATTCATCTTTATGAAAGACTACATCGAATCTGGCAAAAACTACGGGCAGAAGAACAGACATGGCAGATGCTTTTCTATCTTGGTGTTGATGCTTTACGAAAGAGCTTTGAGGTAAGATTGTATGGTTAAGTTACTGCCTTGAATCTTAATGTAAGACACCAGTGCTCAGAGAACTGTGGTTCATTCATACACATAACTTTGGGTGGAGAGAGGTTCTGGGGAACTAGGGTTTAGATTTGTGAGTTTTTCCTCATTTTTAAAAATCTTTTTATTCTTCTAACCTTTTTTCCTCCCCTTAGAGTTAGGAAGTATAAGTTGGTATATATGAAACCTGACTAATGAAAAGTTAAAAGCCACAAAAAGAAATCTTTGGGTCTCGGTTTGAGAAAATATAGTAGTAAAAAATTGGGGCTGGGGATATGGCCTAGTGGCAAGAGTGCCTGCCTCGGATACACGAGGCCCTAGGTTCGATTCCCCAGCACCACATATACAGAAAACGGCCAGAAGCGGTGCTGTGGCTCAAGGGGCAGAGTGCTAGCCTTGAGCGGGAAGAAGCCAGGGACAGTGCTCAGGCCCTGAGTCCAAGGCCCAGGACTGGCAAAAAAAAAAAAAAAAAAAAAAAATTATACTATGCATGCCATTGATACAAGAATTGTTTTTAGGATTTGGGGTATGGCTCAGGGATAGAATGTTTACCTAACATGTACAAAGCCCTGGGTTCAGGGAAGGAAAAAAAAGCTTATTTTTTATTTCTTTTTGCATTACTGAATTTGAACTCAGGGCCTCATCTTGTTAGGCAAGCACTCTACTACTTTGAGCCATGCCCATGGCCCTTTTTTGCTCTTGTTATTTTGGGGATAGGGTCTTATTTTGCCTGTGCCCAGTTGTTTGCCTGGCTAAACAGCTGAGATGAGAGGTGTGTATAACCACTATTGGTTGGGATATGGGGGTCTCACGAACTTTTTGTTCCTTTTTGTTCTGGCTGGGCTCAAATAACAGTCATTCCTGGGCTGGGAATGTGGCTTAGTGGTAGAGTGCTTGCCTGGCATGCATGAAGCCTTGGGTTTGATTCCTCATTACCACATAAACAGAAAAAAGCCAGTAGTGGTGCTGTGGCTCAAGTGGTAGAGTGCTAGCTTTGAGCAAAAGAGCAGTCTTTCTGATCTTCTACTACCTTAGTAGCTGGGATTATAAGCATGAGCCACTATGCCTGGCAAGAACTTCTTTTAAAAGACTATTGAAGGCTTTTTATAATTGACTATTGGGTTTAGTGCTTGTGATTTTAACTTTTTTCATTCATATTCCACAATATTTGGCTAATAAATATTTCCTATATATCAAGCCATAGTTGTAACCCTTTTTACAGGCCTTTTGAAAATGAGATGAAATCTTTTTCTGAAATCATCCATGAACTTTAAGAATGCTGTTCTGGAAAGTCTGAGAAGAGTTTTAATAGTTTTCAATGGGAAGAGTTTTATTTATTTATTTTTATTTCTGTTGGTTGTGGGGCTAAAACTCAGGGCCTCGGTACTGTCCCTGAGCTCTTTTTGAAGGCTAGCATTCTACCACTTTGAGCCACAGCTCCACTTCTAGTTTTCTGGGGGTTAATTGGAAATAAGAGTCTCAGGGACTTTCCTGCCTGGGCTGGCTTTGAACTGTGATCCCTAGGTCTCAGTCTCCTGTGTAGTAAGGATTATAGGCGTGAGCCACCAGTGCTAAGTGCTAGGCTGGGCAGAGTTTTAAGTTTTCAGTGGGCAGATTTTTTTTTCTTTTTGTTTGTACCTTCAGAAGTTTAATCATCTAGCCAGGTTAAATAGTCTTTTCATTATTTGAAGGAATTGGTTAATGGTTTATTCTTCTTTGTATTTATTTATTTAGTGTTGATCCTAGAGCTTGAATTTAGGGCATGGGTGCTGTTCCTGAGCGTTTTTGCTCAAGACTAGGACTCTACTTCCACTTGAGCCACAGCTCCACTTTCGGCTTTTTGGTGCTTTAATTGGAGATAAGAGTCTTACAGACTTTGCTGCGTGGTCTGGCTTTGAACTGTAATCCTCAAGTCTCAGCCTCCTGAGTAGCTAGGATTAAAGGTGTAAGAGACACCTGGCTATTCTGCTTTTTAAAATTTAAATACTGCCCGGCATGATAGTACATGCCCATAATTGCAGTAGTTGGGAGACTTAGGTAGGAGTATTAGGTGTCTGTAGTCTATTTAACTTAGACCCAGTCTCAAAGAAAGATAAAAATCATCTGAGTAGATAGCTCAGTGACACTGGCTTCAATCCCTAGTACTACAGCAATATAATTATAATAATGGTGATAATGAAATTAGAATATTGTTTGTTCATAGGTATGTATCTAAGTATATCTTTCTCACAAGGAATAGTTGTATATTGACTTTGAGTAGTTCTTTTAAGAGTGTACAAAACATGTGAAAGTTCCTGGGTTTGATCATCAGCACTGCAAAAGAAAAAAGTATTTTTATTTATTTATTTTTTTTTTTGGCCAGTCCTGGGCCTTGGACTCAGGGCCTGAGCACTGTCCCTGGCTTCTTCCCGCTCAAGGCTAGCACTCTGCCACTTGAGCCACAGCGCCGCTTCTGGCCGTTTTCTGTATATGTGGTGCTGGGGAATCGAACCTAGGGCCTCGTGTATCCGAGGCAGGCACTCTTGCCACTAGGCTATATCCCCAGCCCAGAAAAAAGTATTTTTAAAAACTTATTTATGGAGACTCTGATTAAATTGTAGCATGAAATATTACTTAGCTGTATTTGATATAATTTGACAAATGAGGCTAGAGGAGTGGCTCAGTAGGAGAGCACCTGCCTAGCAAGTGCTAGGTACTGTGTTCAAACATCAGTACTATCAAACAAAACTAACAAATGAGAATTCCTATGGAGCAATAAAGGATAGTGTAAGTAATAATCACTTTCACATTTGTTTTTGCAATAGATGACTGTTGAAAAAGTACAGGGTATTAGTCGCTTGGAACAACTTTGTGAGGAATTTTCAGAAGAGGAACGTGTAAGAGAACTCAAGCAAGAAAAGAAACGCCAAAAACGGAAAAATAGACGAAAAAACAAGTGTGTGTGTGATATTCCTACTTCCTTACAAACAGCAGATGAAAAAGAAGTAAGCCAAGAGAAGGTAGTATTCCTTAGTATTAACTCATAAGTGTATAGGTAGTTTTTTTTATTGATTTGTGCATTTTTACTATGTTGTTTTTGTTGTTGTTGTTTCTTTTTTTGCCACTCCTGGGCCTTGGACTTCTGTCCCTGGCTTCTTTTTGCTCAAGGCTAGCACTCTGCCACTTGAGCCACAGATATGTTTTTTAAATATATGAACTCCTGTAGTTGGTGAATTCTCTTTTTCCTCAGTTTGTATAAGCTCGGATATTCAATGTCATACATTTGGTTTATGAAGATGGTGTTGGTTATCTCTTTACCTGACTTTTAAGTATTCTGTTAGAGCACAATATGCAGAATGTTATTTCTGGTTGTGACCAAAAGCAGTTCTCAGTTTTTGTGTGTGTATCTATTGTGAACCAGGGTCTCACCCTCTTGCCCCGCTGGCTTTGAACCATGATCCTCAGATCTCAGCCTCCTGAGTAGCTAGGATTACAGGTGTGAGCCAGTGGCACCCAACATATAACTTTTAGTACACTCTGGTTGCTGCTGCCTTAATTTTTGCCAAGGCACTATTGCTGGAGTATAAAAATACAGTGAAAAGGGCAAATAGGATCCAAATGTTCATTAGTATTTATGATATAGAGAAAGGCTCAGTGATCACACCTGGGATAGCTGCTTCCTTAAATTTGCTTGGTACCATTAACTTCGTGTGTGTATGTGCATGTAACACTTCTCTGCCAAGGCTGTGGTGCCATTAACTTTTCTTTTTTTTCTTTCTTTTTGGTGCTGGTTCTGGGGCTTGAATTCAAGAGTTGGGTGCTGTCCCTCCACTTTTTTTTCCCCCCCCTCCATTTTTTTTTGCTGAAGGCTGATATTCTACCAGTTGAGCAACATCTCCACTTCGGGCTTTTTTAATGTGGTTAATTGAAGAGTCTCATAGATTTTCTTGCCTGGGCTGGCTTTGAACCTAATTCTCAGATCTCAGCCTCCCGAGTAGCTATGATTATAGATGTGAGCTATACTAGCACCTGGCAGTACCATTAACTCTTAACTATATTCCACTGATTGGTTCACAGTCCTGAAGTGGCTTAGTGATTTTTCTTGACAGTATTGTAACTCCTGTTTAATTAAATAAACTAAAATGTAGCCATTATGGAGGTGTAATGTAATAATCTCCTAATGTTTAATATCTCTTAATGTTGACCTTAAAGGAAGCAGACTTCATAGAAAATAGCTGCAAAGCCTGTGGCAGCACTGAAGATGGTAATGGTTGTGTAGAAGTAATTGTTACCAATGAAAATACATCATGTACCTGTCCTAGCAGTGGCAATCTTTTGGGGTCCCCTAAAATAAAGAAAGGTAAGTTATTTCATTTTAAAATTAACTCTTAAATTTGGTTCTTTTTTGAATGTTAGAACTTCAAGGGATTTTGTAATGTGGAATGTTAAAATTCCATTTTAGCCACCAAATATCATTCATTTTAGTCAAATAATATCTCTTTTCTCTGTGTTCTGTATATATCTCTACTGTCATTAGGTGATCAATTTTGAAAAATTTCCCTGATCCCATTGGTTGTCCTATATTAATGATGACAGGTTCCACTGGTTATACTACATTAATAACTTCACCTGGTTTTTTTTCCCAGGCACATCTCCGCACTGTAATGGTAGTGATTGTGGATATTCATCTAGCATGGAAGGGAGTGAAACAGGCTCTCGAGAAGGTTCGGATGTTGCCTGCACTGAAGGCATTTGTAATCATGATGAACATGGTAGGTTCAGATTATAGTTCCAAGTTCTACTACTTGACTGATTTAAGATCATAAATAAGGATTATTGATTTTTGCAGGTGATGATTCCTGTGTTCATCACTGTGAAGACAAAGAAGATGATGGTGATAGTTGTGTTGAATGCTGGGCAAATTCCGAAGAGAATAACACAAAAGGCAAGAATAAAAAGAAGAAAAAGAAAAGCAAGATTTTGAAATGTGACGAACATGTAAGTGTTACAGCTTGTCATTTTAAACTTCTGCTGTTGAAAACAGTGTATATTCTTAGACATGACGTGTAATTTAGCTGCTAGAACTTACATTTTTTTGGACGAATATGTTATGTAGTTCCCTCGGCTGTTCTGTGTGTGTGTGTGTGTGTGTGTGTGTGTGTGTGTGTGTGTGTGTGTGTGTGTGTTGGGGAGAAGGATGTTAATTTGTCGAAAACTTCATGTTGATGAGAATCATAAATCTTATTTATTTTCACAATAGTTTAGATTTAACTTAGCTCTGTAATCTTGAGCAGTTTATTTAGTTTTCCCATTTGCAAAATGGCAACAGTAGTTTTTAGCATTATTAGGTCCCATGAAGGTGCAGTTAGAGGATGGCAGGTTAGCTAGCCTGGCATGTGGAATGTTTAATAAGTGCCAGTGGCTGCTGTTACTCATCATTGTTCCCTTCTAAGATTTAACCTAAGTAGGGCATTTTGTTTTGTTTTGTTGTTGTTGTCATGCTTTGGAACCCAGGGCTCCATAGAAGTTGGTTGTCTTCTAAAACAATTATTTTCTTTTTACCTGGGCAATCTTTTCACTGTGGTTTTAGATCCAAAAGCTTGGAGGCTGTATTACAGATCCAGGTAATCGAGAGACCTCAGGAAATACCGTGCACACAGTGTTCCACCGCGACAAGACCAAAGATGCACATCCTGAAAGTTGTTGTAGTACTGAAAAGGATGGGCAGCCACTGCCTTGGTTCGCAGAACCTACAGAAACATCATTTGGTCCTGATTCTGGAAAAGGTGCCAAGAGCTTAGTTGAACTCCTCGTAAGTAATCTACGATGTGTTACTGTAGATGTGAGGATAGTAGTTGAGGGTTTTAGGTGGGGTGTAGTGAGGAGCTTTTAAGAAATGAAGAAGGGGGCTGGGGATATGGCCTAGTGGTAAGAGTGCTTGCCTCATATACATGAAGCCCTGGGTTCAGTTCTCCAGCACCACATATACAGAAAATGGCCAGAAGTGGTGCTGTGGCTCAAGTGACAGAGTGCTAGCCTTGAGCAAAAAGAAGACAGGGACAGTGCTCAGGCCCTGAGTCCAAGCCTCAGGACTGAAAGGAAGGGAGGGAAGGAGGGAGGGAGGGAGGAAGGGAAGGAGGGAGGGAGGAAGGGAGGGAGGGAGGAAGGGAAGGAGGGAGGAAGGGAGGGAGGGGCTTAAAAAAATAGAGAGAAATGAAGAAGATAGTATTTGATGCCTGCATTTCTGTTCTTCTACTCCATGCAGCTTCTCTGGAGTACACTTTTTTGTTCTCCTCTGTCTAAGTGCCAGCAGACACTAGATGGGTGAACAGGCTAGAGAGGAGTAGCATTGTGTCTAGCAATCTATCTCTTTGAAGGAGGCTGTTGTAAGCAAATTTTGCCTGAGTGGCAATTTATGATAGCCACTATTCCAGACCAGGAAAGGCTATAGAATATCAAGTAAAGCTTGCATTCTAGGTTACTCCTATTAGGTATTGTGTAGGATAAAAACGTAACTGAGCTTGAAAAATATTTTAATTGACACAGTCCTATAACTTTATATGAATTACATTGGATTTCATGTGACCACCCAGTGCAAAGTATGTGTGTTTGTGTTGAAAGGAGGTAGAAGATATTTACACACACACACGCACACATGGTACAGTTTAGTGGCAATGCTCTGTAGCTGGTCCTAGGGCTAGAACTCAGGGCCTGGGGCCTGTCCCTGAGCCTCTTTGTGCTCAAGGCTAACTCTCTACCACTTGAGCCACAGTGCCACTTCTGGCTTTTTTGAGTAGTCTATAGGAAATGAGTCTTACAGGAACTTTTATGCCCCAGCTGGCTTTGGACCACAGTCCTTATATCTCAGCCTCCTGAGTAGCTAGGATTACAGGTGTGAACCACCAGTGCCCAGCTTGTAAATTGTTTTTAATTGCTAAATAAAGGTGATGTACAGAGGGTTTATAGTTACTTACATAAGTCAGGTAAAGAGTACATTTCTTTTTGGAGCTCTGTAACTTTTGAAGGTAAAAAAGTTATCTTTTACTTACTTTGTAGAGATAAAACTTTCAACAAAGTGCCCACTAAAGCTAAGTCAAGTCTTTGGTAACTAATTACATCTATCTGTGATCATGCTGTTTTTTGATAGTGTTGGGTTTAAATTTAGGGCTTTGTCTTTTCCTGGCAGGTGCAGTACTACTTGAACCATACCCTAGCCCTGTTGCTTTCTTTTTTTTTTTTTTTTCCAATAGGGTTTTTATTTTTTGCCAGGGCTGCTATTGAATGGAGATCCTTCTTTTTAGCTATTAGCTAGGATGACAAGTACATGCCATTACTTCAAGCTTTTTTGTTTTTTTAACTGCTTGAAATGAGGTCTTGGTGAACTTTTCTGCCCGAGATGGCCTCATTACAGTTTGCCTAGTCGCCACCTCCTGAGAAGCTAGGATTGCAGGTGTGAGCCACCACACCTGGCTAATCAGTCATTTATAAAAGGCAGAGTAACGTGTTAACATAACTTTGATGCCTACATTAAGGATAAATTGTAAATTCAGTATTTTAAACTAAGTTGAGCTTAATTTTATTCTCATATGTTACTTTCTAAGATAGGATGATGACATGATTCTTATGTCAACCAGTAAAAGGTTTTATGTGACACAGTTGAAACTAAGAAGCTAGGCTGCTTTAATTTTTAGCTGTGTTCTGTGGGCTTAGCATTTTGTATTCTTTAATGCTTTTAACTGCTTCTTTAATTTGCAGGATGAATCTGAATGTACTTCAGATGAGGAAATCTTTATCTCACAAGATGAAATACAGTCATTTATGGCTAATAACCAATCTTTCTACAGCAATAGAGAACAATACCGACAGCATCTGAAGGAGAAATTTAATAAATATTGCCGCTTAAATGACCACAAGAGGCCCATTTGTAGTGGCTTGTTGACAACGGCTGGAGCAAATTAAATAAATAAAATAGCTCTGTCTTTCAATGAAACACTCAAGATGACTACTGCGCCTTCTCTTTCAAAAACTCTTAATTTAGTGACTTATGGCAAAATTTTATCTTAAAATCAATGTGATTCTTTCTTGTTTTGGGAGACGGTGGAGGTAACCTCATTAGTTTGTTCTTTCTTCAGGCTTGTGTCTTTAGTTGCGTGGCTATGCAGGCCTGCCATATGATTTAAGCCATCTCTTTTCATTAAATGTTTCTCTTCCTGTGAGACTTACTAAAGCAACTTAGTGGCAAAGTAATGTTGTACTTATACTTCTGTACAGAAATGACAATGAGCTGAATATATGGTTTTACAAAGTAGACATCCACTTACGAAATGTTTGGATGTAATGTTAAAGCGCAATGTGCAAAATTTAAAATAAAGAATATTTATTAATACGCATAGTAGAATTTGGTGTACATGTTTCTACTTAATGTATGGCAGTATTTTAGTATTTGCCACTTGTGAACTTGGTACTTGTTGATGGACAGAGGATGCAGAGCAAATGGGAATAGAGATACAGATTGTTGAAGACTAAAAGTTCTTCTCTTGATCAGAGAGTTAACCGGGGGGGAAAGCAGTTTTTAATCTTGTTCTGAAAGAATAAATTTGCTGCAATACCTTTAAATACTGGCTAGCATTTTGCTTTCTCATGGTTTTTAATGCTCTATAAAACTTCTTAAGAGGTAAACAAAAAAAAATATCTCAGAGGTTCATATGGACTTAGAAGAATGAAAACGAAATTTAGCAGAATTTCAGTCAGGAATTATCTGATAATTATTCCGCATGTACGATGGGGCTCAGAAGGATGCTCTGAGAGCTGACTGTATTGTTATCTGTATAAGTGCATATACACTCTTACCTGTTTTCCAGCGGTAAAGTCACTGCTGTCAAAAGCTGTCTGAAAACAATGTTTCTCCAGGAATGGCATTTTGTTGCCACTTAGAAGGCCAAGTCAAATAGCACAATAAACAACATACACTTAGAGCTTTGTGTGTACATATGGATAGTATTTGGTGGGCAGCCAACAGGTGGTAGGGCAGTTAATTCTTGTAGTGTATGGAGTGAATTTTAGGTGGTTTTTTTCCCCAAACAAATTTCTAAGTTTTCAAGTGGACAACAGTGGATGCTTAGATTTAGTTTTCATAGTTGATATTTCTTTGATCCACCTCCTGAGTTGTCTTTTAAATCTAATCGTATAGAATTGGGACAGAGGTAAAATGAATAAAGATTCCTCTCAGAGTCTTCTTTGTTTTCATCATGGAAACTATAAAATATGACTGTATCCCTTGCTGTGAGCTGATCCTCTCCACCACCAGAATAGTCAAGTTATTATGAAAGCCCTAAAAGCCATGGCTGCTTTTCAGTTGTTGCCCTGGAGTCATATGAAGAATGGGGTTAGAATTTTAATTCTTAATGCTGGGAGTACAGGTATATACCCCCATTTCCAGCTCTCGGATTATTTTTGTGGTGCTGGGGCTCTAAGCCTCATGAATAATTAGCAAATACTGTACCAGTGAGTTATGTGCTCAGACTCACAGATCCCTTTTCTTTGGAAGGATAGCTAAACTAGAAATGAGGAAATGAGGAAATGTAGTTTTTAGGGCTTTAAAAAATAGCCAGAAAACTAAGCTCAATTCTGAAAACCTGAGAATGGAATGAAGATGTTTGGAGCACATCTGTAGCCCGATTGGACTCTGCCCATCATGGTTTGCCCTTTCACCATTTTTTGGGGGGGAGGGGGTTGGTCGTGGGACTTGAACTCTGGGCCTGGGCGCTGCCCCTGAGCTCTTCAGCTGTACCACATTGAGCCACTGCCACTTCCGGTTTTCTGGTGGTTAATTGGAGATAGTCTCATGGACTTTCCTGCCCGGGGTTGGTTTTGAATCTCAATCCTCAGATCTCAGCTTCCTGAGTAGCTAGGATTACAGGTATGAGCCACTGGCACCTGGCTGTATACTTACCTTTAAGGTTGGGCTGCAAATATAGCTCAGTAGTAAGGCACTTGCTAAGTTCCTGGGCACCCCCAGCATGCTTAAAAAAATAGGTGCTATCTCACTCGGTGGTTGTGCCCATTATATTCGATGTGCTTAAACAGGCATGCCATACAGTAAGTAATCTTCATGCTACTATGGCAGCATAGGGAAGAAATGTCTTAAGTCAATACATCCATTTAGAGTAAGACACCTCCCAAGACTCTGGAGGTGGGCTGGTGGTATTTTGTGGTTTGGGGCAGTATCAGAGTTCGAACTCTGGATCTAACTCTGGTTCTAACTTATCTTGTTAGGATGCCACTTGAGCCACACTCCCCAAGTCCTAAGTGTTCTCTTACATTGGCTACTAATACTACACAGGTCCAGAGAACTGGTAGGGACAGTGAGCCTTTCTCAAGGCTATTCAGCGTTGACGGTGGAATCACTCAAACTCTTCTAGGCCAAATTGTTCCCACCTGCCACAGGTGGATCGGGGAGCGCGTTTGAAGTCACCTTAACATCTTGTTTCCTCTCCTGGCTTCAGGGACCAGGAGCCAGGGGACAGAGACCAGGCAGGAGGCCTGGAGTAGTACACTGTTCTCGGGGCTGGAGGAAGCCCCCAGCTAACTCGGTTTCTCGACCCCAAGGGTAAGAGCACACCCCGGAAGCGGCCGCCGGCACCCGCAGCCCGCAGCCGCGCTGGCACCGAGGCCTCTACGGTTTCCTGAAGCCGGGGGAGGGGCGGGCTCCCCGCGCGCGGGGCGGGGCGGGGCGGGGCCGGGCCGCGCGGGGCGGGGCTGGAAGGGCGGGGCCTCGGCGGCTCAGGGGCGGGGCGGCCAGGCCGCGGCCGTCCTCCTCGGGATGAGGTCCTCCACCGAGGACCGGAGGGTGGAGCCCGGGTCCGAGGTCAGCCAACGCGGGGGTGGGTCGAGGCGCGGCTTGGACGCCCTCAAGTCGACGGCCGGGGCAGTGACCAGAGTGCGGCCGAGCCTCGACGACCCCGGACGAAGCTTGGTGGTCTCAGCGCCCGGGTCGCCGAGCGAGGTGACCGGCCGGCTCCGGACCACGACCAGGGCCAGCATGGAGAGGTGGCGCGACCGGCTGGCACTGGTGACAGGAGCCTCGGGGGGCATCGGCGCGGCGGTGGCCCGGGCCTTGGTACAGCAGGGCCTGAAGGTGGTAGGTTGTGCCCGCACCGTGGGCAACATCGAGGTAAGGCCCCACCAGGCAGAGGGAGCACTGCGGGGGACGCCGTCTCGGCGGACGGGAGCTGGGGAAGGGTGACTAGAGCCAGGCTGTGGCCTTCCCCTCACTTGCTTGCCACCCCAGGCCCATTTGCAATGGGCTTAGGGGCAGGGCAGATGGATGCCCTGTGGGGGAGGCAGCTTGGATCTCTTAGGGCAGGCTCCCACCTTCATTATAGAAAGCTTTCTGTCCTAAGTGGCCAGGTTGGATTCTTCTTGCCTTAAGACCTCACCCATCACACCAGGCAAAGTACTGGCCAACCAAACGAGCAGGTGCTAGAGGTGGTGGTGGTGGTGGTGGTGGTGGTGGTGGTGGTGGTGTGTGTGTGTGTGTGTGTGTGTGTTACAGGCAGTACCAAAAATGAATGCTTGATCCAGGGGTGAGCGCGGTGAGGTTAGAGTGGGATGTTCTCCGGAAGAGCTCCCTGTCCAGGTGGGTTAATCTGAGGATTAACCTACCCAGTGCAATGACTGATTGGAGGATCTACTGCTGGGCTTCAATCCTGGCTCCTAGGTGGGGTGAGTGGGTGAAGTAGGGCACTGAGATGTAAACTCTGGGGAGACAAAGAAAATGTCTCTGAACATGGGCTTAGAGCCCCCAGAAGAATGAAATAGAGTTGGCCATTTGTAAGCAGGGAGGAAGAGGACAAGAGAAATGACCAATTATAGGTTGCCTTTGGATTTTTCCTAGCAAGATCACTCTCCAGTGTGGACTAATCCTTAGCTTCAGGGCTGGATCTACATTATGGTTCAAAGTCCTTCAGTAGAAAAAAGAGGTGTTGGGTGGAGGTAGAGAAGTAAGTGTACAGGAAGAAGGACTATCCCTTTCCTAGCTGTTGACCAAAGGTATACTTTATAACCTCCCAGATAATCCCAAGGTCATTTGGCTCCACCATTGCTCCACTCTGCCCCTCCCTTTCTCCTATTCTGAGAAGTTTGGGGCCCAGCCACAGCCTTAGAGCTTAAAGGATCCGGCCACGGAGTAGCCAGCCAGATTCCCTAGTTCTGAAGTCACTCAGGCCTTCTTTTCTACTCCTCTAACCCAAGCTAGCCAGTAAAGGGATCTCTGAGTCCCAGTGGGATCTCCAAGCAGATCACTCAGCCCCATGATGACTCTGTCATGAGGGGAGAATGTCATTGCTATGAGAGGACTGCCATGACCTCAAGTCATTTTTTAGGGTAGCTGGGGCAGTGAGAAGGCAGACTCAGGAAGAAATGTGTTCTCAGCCCCTCCATCCCAATCTTTCAGTGGGGACTGAGCCTCAAAGGGGAAGGGAAAATTACAGGCTTCCTTGCCTACCATCTGCTTTCATTGATGGATTCATTCACTTATATTCATGCATAGCTTAGGCAGAGCTTTCTAAAGAAAAAAAGAAAAATTGTTCCCTGAGGTGGTCATGAATAATAACACGGGTGGGCAGGTGGAGTTGCTTGTGAGTCCCAGAGAGGTACACCTTTTGAACTCACAGAAAGTTGAAGCAGGAAAGAACTTCCTTAGTCATCTGACCCAGCCTTTTATTCTTAGCTTGGTTTGGGAGAAGGAAGGGGCTCCAGGCCAGGGCAGCTGGCCAAACTGGCCTTTCTCTAGGGCACTCTGCACCCCCTCCCCCTCCCCCAGATGCATACAGTCACCTTCACAAGGCCCCAGTGCCCAGCTGCTGGCCTCCAAGGCCATGAAGGCTATTTTCTCCCTGCTTCTCAATGTCAGCTCCCCTCACAGCCATCTCCTCAAGGCTCTTCTTTCTCAGGTCTTTCTGGCAGGGCTCGTCAAAGGGTTAAGGGCTGTGAAGATGCAGAAGGGGTGTTCAGTGCCATTTGCCTTGCCTCAGTCACCAAGGAAACCTTGGGGTGGGAGGGTGGTGCACTAGGTGTTAAACAAAATTCTCTTCCAATGTCTTGCCCACTCCTAGAATGAGGGAGACAGGAGACTGGCTGTTGGACTTCAACAAGGTGTGAGAACTCACTTTTGAGTTCCCCCAGACTATTTGTGAGGGGAGGGTGATGGTTCAGAGTTTTAGGAGGTACTGGCTGGCACTGGAGGGGGAGGGGAGAATGGAAGACTTAGAGTAATAACTCAGGGGTTCTTGGCACTGGTTGAAAGAAGCACAAGGTGGGATAAGAGGGAGTAGGTATGCTTATTGGGGAAGAGGCAGAAAGGAGCTCTCTCTTCATTCCCAGGACCCCTGCCCACTTTTCCCTCTTGAGAACTGAAAGAATTGTGATTATTAAGGAGCCTCCTCCATTGAACGCCACTTTTCTCCTCCCCCATCCCTCGGAGAGTGTCCTCAACCCCTGGACTTTGACCAAACAGGACACGCATTGTTTGGGGATAGGCAGTCCTAACATCTATGAGACCCAAAGGCAACTGCCAGAGGAGGGCATTCTGAGTGGTGACTGGGGAGGGAGGTGTGATTCTGGGTGTGGGGGTTCGGGAGTGAGCAGCTCACCCCAGTGAGACCCCTGTTGGGTTTCATAGGAGCTGGCTGCTGAATGTAAGAGTGCAGGCTATCCCGGGACTTTGATCCCCTACAGATGTGACCTGTCCAATGAGGAGGACATCCTCTCCATGTTCTCAGCTGTCCGCTCCCAGCACGGTGGCGTGGACATCTGCATCAACAACGCCGGCCTGGCCCGGCCCGACACCCTGCTCTCAGGCAGCACCAGCGGTTGGAAGGACATGTTCAATGTAAGGGCTCCAGGCAAGGGGCAGGGGCAGGGGGTGAGAGGAGGAGATGGGAGACAGGGCTCTGTGATGAGAAGAGGGCTGCTGGGACAGGACACCCAGGGACCGGGAACTTCAGCTTCCCACAGGGGCATCTTGACTTTTCCCTTGCTTCTTTCTCTACCAGAAGGCAAGCGAAGGGAAATAATGGCTATGTCTTTATAGCTGTCCTGTTCTCTGACACCTTGGGTGTAGTTCTTGGTTTAGATGGATTCCCTCATAGGGGAGAGAACACCCCCTTTCTGTGTGTCAGCACTGGGCTAAATGCTTGGGAACATGGTCTTAGGAAAAGCAAAGGAACAGAAAGACAAGAAGTACTATTCTGAAGCCATCCCCACCAGTAGCTGTGTGACCTCAGGCAGGTTACTTACTATCTCTGAGCTTCAGTCTTGTCATAGTTAATTGAGATGAACCCACATATAGCATCAACATCTGGAGCCATGAACTCCATCGTCCCCTGAGGCCAGGTCATACATAAAGGACTGAGGCAGCTCAGGTGTGGTGTATGGTATGTTGAGAGCTCAAAGCTATGTTTTGAGGGGTGATCACTCAAATCTGGTGCTCAGATCCAGCATACTTTGCTCTTGGGCAGTATAGCCAGATCTTACCATTTCTTTGAGAGGAATGCAGAGTCTGTATTTTTATGTGATATCCCATCTCTCCCATTTACTGGAATGCCAGCTCCGTGAGGACTTTTGATCTCTTTTATTGTGTCTGTTCATGCTGGCTGTATTATGTCCTGATGCTTGGTTGGTACATGACTACCCTCAACAGATATTTGCTAAATGAAAGAAAACATGTTGGAAAGGTGTTTAAAAAATTTTTTTTGCCAGTCCTGGGGCTTAGACTCAGGGCCAGAGCACTGTCCCTGGCTCCTTTTCACTCCAGGCTAGCATGCTAACACTTGAGCCACAGCTCCACTTTTGGCTTTCTGTGTATGTGCTGCTGAGCAATCAAACCCAGGGCTTTGTGCGTGCTAGGCAAACTCTACCACTAAGACACATTCCCCTTCCTTAAAATGTTTTAAAAGCACATTTTAAACACATGTTTTAAGGTAAGCAGGCTTCAGGACATTGATTCTAGACTTTTAGACTGCATTCTAGGAAAAATTAGCATATAAAAGTATTCAGAGAAGTTGAAATCAATGTCTAAATGGGATATTCTGTTTCCCCCACAAGCCTTTCCATGTTGGTATCAATAGGTTCAGTATCTAGTAGGTGCTGGGACCTGAAATGAAAGCAATGAACAATAAACATGAAACCCAGTCCTCAGAGAGCCTTCTGGGAGATCACACTGGTGGCCCTGACAATCTGCAGCAAGTTGCTCTCTAAACCAGAGCCTCAACTCGAACATCTGTAAAATGAGGGACTAGTAAGTCCCTAAGGGCCCTTTCAGCTTGAACATTAAGTCAATTATGCTTATCCTAGGAGGCATCTTCTCTCCTGCCCAAGCCCCTAGACCTGGGCGATTGCCTTATATGGTCCTGGGGGTGGTATCCACTTGTTATCCTCAATCTGCTCCACAAACTCACACTGCTAAGAAGGCAAGCAACAGAGTTAAGATCCTCCCATGTCCCAGTACCAATTTCCTATTGCTTCCACCATGAGCACTAGGGCAGGTTCACACTAAGGGTGTCCTGGCTGACACTTGATAAAGATATTGGGCTAATCTGTCAGCTGGTCCCTCTCACGAGGAGACATATGAGGACCCGCTGACAGCTTTATCTCCACTGTCCTGGTGGGCAAGGCTGAAGGGTGGGGCCTGGCAGGCACTACTCAGAAAATACTATGAAGGGTGGGGATTTGGTGTGGGGTGGGGGGGCTCACCTCTTCCAAAGAGGGTGGGAGTGGAAAGTTAACCCACCCTTTGAGGAGTCCCCATGCTTAAGCTTGCTGATAGGACACAGGTTAAAGGGAGAGGGGCTCTTCCAACTTGTACCCAAGGAAAGAGACAGAAGAATGACTAAGGAAGGTGGAGAGAGGTGGGGGTCTGTGAATGAGGAGAGAGGCCATGTTTGCAAAGTTTTAAGTCTGTTTAGCAGGAAGCAGAGCTGGGATACTGTCCCTGAGAAAGGTAGGCTCTCTGGGGAAGAAAAGGAGATGATTTCCTGAGACAGGAGTCCTACTGTTTGTAGAGATGGCACAGTCCCTTGGGTTTAGGGGTACAAGACAACTCTTATCAGAGAGACAGCTGTCTGTGCTGTCACCTGAGAGTGGTAGCTTTGGGGAAAAGGGCAGCTATAGAGAATGCCCCTCCCCTGCTGCTCTGTAGCTCCATCACCTGCTCAGTTGGGCCCAAGCTGGAGACACCCCATTGCCCTCCCTGGCCTGCAGGTGAACGTGCTAGCCCTCAGCATCTGCACACGGGAAGCCTATCAGTCCATGAAGGAGCGGAACGTGGATGACGGGCACATCATTAACATCAACAGGTGAGGCCCAGTGGCTGATGGGTAGAGCTCAGATCACCACTGCCCCTCTGGCTGCGTGGTCTGCTGCAGCTCACTTGTCTGTTTAGACTGCATTTTCCATGGTGGTAAAATAGAGATTTAACACCCAAGTGGCAAGATGCTGATGAGAGGAAAACCCAACGTTTATCAAGTGCCAGCCTCTAGATGTGTGGACGAGCAGCTCAGCCACTGTCCTCTGCAGCCTAACATGAGACTGAGTGCATCCGTTCCTCAGATCCTAGGATGAACTGCCTCTTGGCACAAGATTGCATAAGCTGTGCCATAAAGAAGCTCTCGTTTTGAGGGAGGACATGGCCTTTGTCCATCCCCAGAAATCTCCCACTCGACACCTGCCAGTGAGCACACAGATAAAATGACACTTGCTTGACTTGGGGAGTGCATTCTCTGGTCAAGCAAAGGGGAAACTTTGAGGCAAAGGAAGTTTTAGGCCAGGTGCCAATGGCTCATCTGTAATCCTAGCTACTCAGGAGACTTAGATCTGAGAATCTACGTTCAAAAAGCCAGAAGTGGAGCTGCAGCTCAAGTAGTAGAACACCTGCTATGAGCAAAAAAACTAAGGGACAGTGTCCAGGCCATGAGTTCAAGCCCAGTACCAACACCTATAAAGAGAAAAAAAAAGTTTGTAGGAGCTGTACAGACAGCAGAAGCTGGGTTCAGTGGCTTTGGGAATGGCCGCCAGGTTTCCGCTTGACAAAGTTTCCCTGTCAGTTTCTGGGTGGTGAGTGTGGCCAAATGGTAGAAGACACTGCCCTGTCTGTGGAGCTTCACTCTCTCATATTTCCTCCCCTTCTTCCACCCAGCATGTGTGGTCACCGAGTCCCATTCCAGTCTGTGATCCATTTCTATTGTGCGACCAAGTATGCTGTCACTGCGCTGACTGAGGGACTGAGGCAAGAGCTTCTGGAGGCCCAAAGCCACATCAGGGCCACGGTGAGGCTGTGGCCTACCCCTGGTAGGGATGGAACACACATACCCGCCCATCCACACCTGCTGCCCAGGAAACCCATGACCTAGAGCCCCCGGGATTGCAATATCTGGGTTCTGTTGCTCCTTATATATAGATCCTGTTCAGTCCTTCACGTTCCATATTTCACTTATCCAGGAGTCAATGACTAGACTTAGACTTCAATGTAGAAGGGGGCTGACTTGAAGGGAGCACAGAGTGAGACTAAGGGAAAACAAAGGATTGTGGGTACACAATGTACAGATACTGGCACTCTGAGCCGACATTGGGCAAATCAGTGAGCTTTCCCAAGCTTCACTTGTAGAAGGGAATTTGAATGCTACTTTGTTATAAGGCTTGAAAGAACACCATTTGTCCAAGCATTTATCATATAAGAAGGTCACTGTCAAGAGTCGGGGACATTGTGAGCATTGTCAGTGGCAGCTGTGACTGGAGGAGGCAGTTGCTGGATGTCACAATCATCACTGGCAAGCTGGAGTCCTGTGGCCTCTGTCCTTCCCTCTCCAACCTCCCCAAGGCCTAGCAAAGCTCAGTCCCTGAGTAGGCCCTCTCTGTTGGCCCAGTGCATCTCTCCAGGATTGGTGGAAACACAGTTCGCCTTCAAACTCCACGACAAGGACCCTGAGAGAGCAGCTGCCACCTATGAGTGCATAAAGGTGGGGCTGCCCTCTGGGCTCCTAACACCACTTGATGAAGGAAGGCCCAGGGGACCCTGACCTCCAGACTTAACCCTCTGGGTAGCTTATCACCCCTTCTGGAGGGCTGGGGTGGGAATGTGGATTCTGGAGAGGACCCCCCCAGTGGTGGGAAGGAATGTGGATCTTTTCTATCCTTATCTCAACCCTTTCCTCTGCTGCTCCCAGTGTCTCAAACCTGAGGATGTGGCTGACGCTGTCATCTATGTCCTCAGCAGCCCCCAACATGTCCAGGTGAGTCTGGCCTTGGCTGTCTCTCCCTTGGAGGAGCCCAACCATCCCCAGAAGAGGGGAGCAGGAATGCCTTCAAGGGGGTGGGAAGTGTCCTGGCTGCCTCAAGCCTTATGCCTTCCACAGATTGGAGACATCCAGATGATGCCCACGGAGCAGGTGACCTAGTGTCCTGTGGGGAGCTCCTGCTTCCCATCCCTCCTTCCTCTGAAGTTTAGGTGTTGATTTCTGGACCTTGGATCCCACTTTCTTTTATGACCTCCACCAAGGGCTACAAAATTTGTCTTGTCAAATTATGTCCATTGCAGATGTGAAGACACAGGCTGAGGAGAGGAGGCAGTCCCTGATGGTTAACAAGTCACCTCTTGTTCTAGGTCCCCCTAGGACTCCCTTCTTTGCCTTTGTCTGCTCTCCTCATTCTCTTTCCCTTCACCTAGGAAAGGGGATGTGGCCAAAAGAGGGGCTTCCCCATCTTGAACCCCAATCACTGTACCTCAGGAATGGTGTGTCAGGGACCAGCTACTTCCTCTGTGGCTTTCTATCTGTATGGTTATACAGGGCTCCAGGCTTCCTTCTCTCCCTGACCCACTGCCCTTCCTCTTCCCCTTTCCCAACTCTCCAGCCCAGTCTTGGCTTCTTGCTCCCTGGGGGTTATCACTCCATTTTGACTATGGCTACAGAATACCAGGGTCTGGCTCCCAGTAGTTTTAACTGTGATAATTAAAAAAGAAAAATCACAACCAACATACCTTGGCTTCAGGAGTATCTTTCCATTCTTCCCACTTCTCTGTGATTGGACTGTGTCTCAGAATTCTGTCCAGGTGAGTGGGAAGGTGGGTGGATTTGAGGCCTCCTTGGAGTGAAGACTACCTTAGGGAGCAGGAAAGGAGTTGGGCCTTGAAAATGAATCTTTGTAAATAAGATGTTCAAGGCTGGAGAATCTACAAGAGTGTGAACAGTACAACTTAGTGCAGGAGCAAGACAGAGCAGAATTTTCAGGAAGCAGAAGCAGGAGGATCATGAGTTTGAGGCCACATTGTGCAACACAACACATCTGTGAAAAAAAAAATGGGGCCATGCACCAGTGGCTCACATCTGCAATCCTAGCTACTCAAGAGACTAAGACTTGAGGATCATGGTTTGAAGCCAGCCCGGGCAATTACACACACACACACACACACACACACACACACACACACACACACACACACACACAAAGCTGGATGTGGAGCTATGGCAGAGTGGCAGCCGTGAATGAAAAATCTAAGTAAGGGACAGTGCCCAGGCCCTGAGTTCAAGCTCCAGCATGGCCACAAAAAACAGGGCTGGAGGTATGGTTCAAGGGGTAGACCACCTGGTCTTTCAGACATGAAGACTGCAGTTCAGTCCCTAGTACAACCTAAATAAATAATAAATTGAGAGGGTGAGAGATGACTCATTCCTGAATGACTAAGCACTGAGATAAGATTCTGGCCAATACCTGTGGGTCAGTGACATCAGTTGGCTTATCAACCAGTAATGGCAGGCGCAGAGCTGTTGCTTCAGAAAACGATCTTGCACCAAGGGATGGGAAATTGTCTTTGGAATCTTGCTTGGAAGGGGTCCAGCATCCTGGGGTGTGGGGTGTGGGGCGGATCCCAGGATGAGGAAATGTGCCTGAGTGTGGAGAGGGAGGCACCAAGATTGACTTGGTTGAACGGGAAAGCGGGTGATCGAATGCGTTCCCCCAGGGCCTGGGGGGGGGGGCGGTGGTGTCGGGATGGTTCCAGCAGCTGTGGGGTCAGCTCAGCGTCTGCACCACTCCACTTGTCCGCTGTGTTGGCGGCCGCCACTCAGCCACCCCTGCAGGGGGCGCTGTGAGGACGTCTTACCGTCAGGGCACGCGCAGTACGTTTCCGGTAGGGGGCGGGGCTTCCAGGACCCGGAAGCTGCGAAGCCACAGCCACCTCGTCCGTGAGGTTCTTCTCCAGCGCGCCGAGGGGGAGCTGTCTGCGGTGACCGGACTAGGGCAGCCGTTCGGTCCTCTGAGGGAGCCTTTGAGAGTCTCCAGAACAGCTGGGGCTATGGGACTGCTATCGAGGGTTTGGGGCGTGGCCTTCGCGGGCGGCGGGGCGGTGCGTCTCTTTTCCCGCGCAGCGCGGCGTGAGCAGCGGCGTGGTCCGCGGCCTGGCGGGGAGGAGCTCGGCCGCCTGGCGCTGGAAGACGCGGCGCCCGCCCCGCGCCTGGAGCTCCTGTGTGGCGTGTCCCCGTGTCTGTTGGCCCTGCGGGCCGCACGCCGCCGCGTGGCCCGCCTCCTGCTCCAGGCCGGCAGGGCTGGGCTGCAGGGAGAGCGAGCCGAACTGCTCCGCCTGGCCGAGGCGCGGGACATCCCGGTCCTGCGGCCCCCACGGCACAAGCTGGACGCCCTGTGCCGCTTCCAGGTGCACCAGGGCGTCTGCATGGAGGTGAGCCCCCTGCGGCCCCGGCCCTACGCGGAAACCCGAGAGGCCGCCCCCGACGACCACCTCCAGCGACTGTGGCTTGTCCTGGAGGGGCTCCAGGACCCCCGGAATCTTGGGGCTGTGTTGCGTTCCGCTCACTTCCTTGGGGTGGACAAAGTCATCACCAGCCGGAGAAACAGGCACGGAGGTCCCTTATCCCCATGTGTCCAGTTTGGAGGTGCAGCCATTCCTCAGCGCCTTGGCTGTCGATTGATCCCTCTACCCGGCCTCCCTACCGCCAGAACTCTCACCCTTAACCCTTGGGCGGCCGGGGCTGGGTAGGGCACCGGGCTTGAGAGGACTGGGTTTAAAGTGGGGAATGGGGAACTCTTGCAGCTGCCCGCTCACCCCGGTAGTCAGCAAGGCCAGCGCGGGGGCTATGGAGGTGATGGACGTGTTCGCCACCGATGACCTGCCCAGCGTTTTGCAGGTACATGGGGCCGGGGGTGGGGGGCCGAGAGAAGGAGCGGGAACGAGCCTAGCTTATAAGGCCTCTTCAAGGTCACTCAGTATGCGGCGGATATGGGAAGGGAAAGGTTAGCCTGACACTGATCCCCACAGACTCCTAAGCCAATTGGAAAAGCGAGGTCCCAGTTTCTAAATACCTCACTAGCGTCATCGACCCTTTCCGCCTTCCAAGGATTAGGGCTCAGTGTCGCTTTGCTTGCTAAAGAACTTTTCAGTGACGCGTGTACTGCTTTAGGGAGCTGGTGGGCAGGAGACCTGGATTCTCCACGTAAGGGAAAGCTTGGAAGGATCTTTAGATCAGCAAGGGGCCAGCTTCAGAATGACTTTCTTGGGGTACGGCGGAGCACTCTTTTTTGCGTTTCTCTTACTGGGGCACAAGGGGGCAGTATTGCCTCACATTTGGCTGCCACCTTGACCATTCTTGACTGAGAAGTTTCTTTTGAAAGTGGGGGAAGTGCTCTATGTTTAGTCGAGAACGCTGTCCAGTGACAATATAATGCAAGCCATATATAATCTTAGCTTTTCTAGTAGCCGCATTGAAAATATAAACAAACAAGTGAAATTAATTTTAGTATTTTATCTTACTCAATATATCTAAATTCATGGTTCCAACATATGGACATTTAAAATGTTGATGTAACATTTTACATCTCAGTTAAAAAATTTTCACATGTACCACCTATCAATTTGGACTAGTCATGTGTCAATGACTTGGTAATCACATGCAACTAGTGGCTATTATATTGAACAGCATTAAGTCTAGAAGTGTTTTCTGGCTGCGCCTTCTCATAAGGAGCCCCCAGTCAGGCAAAGTGTGGCCAAGTCCTTGAGCAAGTCCCTCCTGAAGAAACAAAAACGAGCCAGGTGAAGTGCCCCCTTATAATCTTCCAGCTACTTGGGAGGCTGAATCAGGACAGTCATGAATAGAGCAACCCTGTCAAAAACAAAATCAAGGGGCTGGGAATGTGGTTTAGTGATAGAGTACTTACCCAGCATGCATGAAGCCCTGGTTCAATTCCTCAGCACCACATAAACAGGAAAAGCCAGAAGTGGGCTCAGTGTCTCAAGAGGTAAAGTGCTAGCCTTGAGCAGAAAGGAGCCAGGGACTGTGCTCAGGCCCTGAGTCCAAGCCTCCGGACTGACCAAAAGACAAGGGCCTATTTGGGAGGTGTTAGAGGGAGCTCATGGTCTGAGGCTGATCCTGGCAAACAAAGCAAAAACTTCGGTGTATGGCTCAAGTGCTAGAGTCCCTGCCTAGCAAGCAAGAGGCCTTGAATTCATTCCCTAGTGCTGCAAAAATAAATAAGTAAATTTTTAAAAATGGGGGAGGCATTTTTGAAACCTTTGCATGTCTTAGTAAAAGCCCAGTGGCCTTTGAGGTCCTAACTTAGGTGTCCATTGTTCTGTTTGGACAAGTTGCCTGCTGACCACCTTACTGATCCTCAGACATGCCAGGTTAGGCAAGGCCTTTGGGACTTTGCATATGTAGTTCTCCCTGCCTGGAATATTCCCCCCAACTTCCTATAAGCTGCCCCCTCATCATCTCCAAAGTGCACTAAAATGTCACTTCAAGTCAGGTGCTGGTGGCCCATGCCTATAATCCTACCTGCTCCAGAGGCTGAGATCAGAGGATTGAGGTTCACAGCCAGCCTGAGAAGGAAAGACTGTGAGATTGATTTCCAATTAACCACCAAAAAGCAAGAAGGAGAACTGTGGCCCAAGTGGTAAAGTACCAGTCTGGAGCAAAACTAAAGGATAATGCTCAGGACCTGAAAGTCCTAGTACTGACCAAAACAATAAAAACTTCCACCATCCTTGCAAAGAGTTCAGATTTTTGTTCTGAGTTTTGTTTTGGCTCTACCACCAGATCCTAGACTAGAATTTGGTCTGGTTGAGGTGCTTAGCAACTTGATTAAATTGAATGGATCTTGATGAAATGTGAGTGAATGCACACATGGGCAAGACTACACTTCTTTTGATAATTCTGATGACCTAGAACATGATGTCTTCTCTTCCAGACCAAAGCCCAGCAGGGCTGGCTCGTGGCTGGCACAGTGGGCTCCATGGGGCCTGAGATTCCCCACTCTTCTCAGATCCCCATCACAAATTGCTTGGAGTTTGTCTGGGACCGGCCTACTCTCCTCGTGCTAGGTAGGTACGTGCACCTGCTTTTCTGTGGTTAGAGGTTCCTTTCCCAAGCACCTCTACCTGGGGTTCTCTAACCCTCTGCCCCCTGGCCTGCAGGAAATGAAGGCTCTGGTCTGTCCCAGGAGGTGCTGGCCTCCTGCCAGCTTTTGCTCACCATCCTACCTGGGCGCCCACTGCCTCTTGGACTTGAGTCCTTGAATGTGTCTGTGGCTGCAGGTGAGTCTACTTATGTTTCTTGCCAACTTGTGTGTCAAAGGACCTCATCTACATATGCGGGCCTACCTCTCTTCCCTCTGCCTGTGCAGGAATTCTTCTTCACTCCATCTGCAGCCAGAGGAAAGGTTTACCTGTAGACCAGGAGCGAGAGCAGCTTCTCCAGGACTCTCCAGAGCCCTCAGCTATGTCTGAAGGAGTCACAGAGGCTTGGCACTCAACATTATCTTCAGAGTCAGAAAGACAAAGGCCACGTGGGGGTTAACTGGGCCTGCCTGAGATGGTTGTGTGCTGGAGTTGGGATGCATTGCAGTACCCCCAAGGGATCCCAAGTGTAGATTCTGCCCGAATGTGTGCCCAAGCCCTTGTTTTGGTGTTAGAGATGTTAGTTTAATTGCAGGCTGGGATGGGATGGGAGGCTTCTGTTTTCCCAGGCCCTGGTACAAAGTCTAGGCATCAGAACAAAGCTGGGCAGCCCAGGCTGGAGGGCTGTGGCAAATGAGGGCTTACAGATGTAGAAGAGGTGAAGACCTTCCTATGGAGTAACAAGTGTACCTCCTCCCCACATTTGTTGTGAGGATCAAATAAAATCACCTGGTGTCCAGTGGGCACTCAACAAATGGGTCTTCTCTCTGATTCTTCCATTAGATGGCAGCCTTACCCTTTGGTCCACAGTTTTCTTCTGTAAGCTTTTGCAGACAACTGGGGAAAGTCACTCCTGGCGGCAGCCTTAGGAGAGATAGGGAAACTAAGCACCCCTCCTCCCAACACACACACACACACACACACACACACACACACATCACCATACCTCCTTGTCACTTGGTAACCTGTCAGTCCTCAGTGGAAGAGATTCCTGACCCAAAGCCCTCACCTTTAAGGCTCGGGTGGTAAGGAGAGCATTGCTGTTGGCTGTGCAACCCAAGCAGGTTGCTTCTATGAGCTTACAGGTGGAGCAGAGGCTGCAAGTGGCATCCTGCAGACTGGAGCATCTCCATCTTGGCTGCACAATGGAACCTGCGGTACCAGCACCAAACAAATACATTGTACCAGAATGAGTATAACACAGCCGGTAGAATTTTATTTACTTATTATTATTAATTTTTCTTCTAAGTCGTCTCACTGTATAGGCTAACCTGGAACCTAACTTAGGCTGGCATCAAACTCAAGATCCCCCTCTTGCCTTAGCCTTCCAACTGCTGGGATTACAGGTGTGTGACATCATGCCCCGGGCTAAGTACTAACATTTTTTAAAGTTAATTTTATTTATTTTTTGATTATGTGATACCAAGGAATCGAACCCCGGGCCTCATGCATGCTAGGCAAGCACTGTGCCACTGAGCCACATTCCTAGCCAGTACTAACATTTTTAAATTTCCAAGGCTGAAAACCACTAGAGCATAATTTTTCACTTTTGCCTTTCCGGACTTTGGGTCAGGTTCTTTTTTTTTTTTCCTCAAGTTTCAAACAGTTAATACATGAGTAAGTGAAGTCTCAGATTGTAAAATATTTGCTGCTTGAAACTCAGTGATAGAGCCCTTGCCCCCCAACCTCCCATGCACAATGCCCCAGGAACCTCCCTCCCCCACATAAACTGGACATGGTGGTGCATACCTGCAGTCTCAGCTACTTGAGAGGCAGAGGCAGGAATGTGGCGGTCTGTCTGTCCGCCTCCCGTGTGACCCCTTTCTTCTCATGCACGAGCTGTCTGACCAGCAGGTAGCAAGGCCGGAATGAGGGTCACGTGAAAGCCTCGAACCTGTGTGTGAATGCAAAGATGCCCTTCCTCCCCTTTGACTCACTAAGAACAAAAGCACGAGACATGGGGCTGGGGATATGGCCTAGTGGCAAGAGTGCTTGCCTTGTATACATGAGTCCCTGGGTTCGATTCCCCAGCACCACATATATAGAAAATGGCCAGAAGTGGCGCTGTGGCTCAAGTGGCAGAGTGCTAGCCTTGAGCAAGAAGAAGCCAGGGACAGTGCTCAGGCCCTGAGTTCAAGGCCCAGGACTGGCCAAAAAAAAAAAATTTAAAAAAAAAAAAAGCACGAGACACGTGGGCTCCTTCGGGGATGCTTCAAGAGCTTCTTCCAAAGTTTTTTGCTTTGTTTTGTTTTGTTTTGCCATTCCTGGTCCTTAGACTCAGGGCCTGAGCACTGTCCCTGGCTTCTTTTTGCTCAAGGCTAGCACTCTGCCACTTGAGCCACAGCACCACTTCTGGCCTTTTCTATATATGTGGTGCTGAAGAATTGAACCCAGGGCTTCATGTATACGAGACAAGCACTCTTGCCACTAGGCCATCTTCCCAGCCCCCTTCCAAAGTTTTTTAATCAGGGGAGGGGTTTATATAACAGTAATGGTGGCAGGAAGAAGAGGGACTAACTGGGTATCAACGATTGGCTAATGAACTGTCCATCACGGTGATGTCACAGAACTTCCCGCAGAGGCCCAGCCTCTTGGCTTGGCCTGGCGCCATCATGACACACATGCCCGAGCCGAGAGGCTGGGGCTGGTTTGGCATCTCTTCAGAACCCAGAAGGAGGTGGGACGGGCCAGCAGCCAGCCACCCCAGGTCTTAAAGGAATAGCCATCCCCTACACAGGAGGATTACAAAATTGAGGCCAGCTTGGGCCACATAGACACCTATAAGAAGTTATTTCAAAAAATGAGCTGAAAGGGCTGGGAATATGGTCTAGTGGCAAAAGTGCTTGCCTTGTATACATGAAGCCCTGGATTCAATTCCCCAGTACCACATATATAGAAAATGGCCAGAGGTGGCGCTGTGGCTCAAGTGGTAGAGTGCTAGCCTTGAGCAAAAAGAAGCCAAGGACAGTGCTCAGGCCCTGAGTCCAAGGCCCAGGACTGGCAAAAAAAAAACAAAAAACGAGCTGAAGGCATGACAATTTAAAACCCATTGCCATTAAACAGTACAATGCCAGACCCTGGTGACTCGGGCCTATAACCCTTGCTACTCAGGAGGCTGAGATCTGAGGATCACAGTTCAGGTCAATCTGGGCAAATCAAGAGATGTTTAATGAACCGACAGAAAGCCAGAGGTGGAAATGTGGCTCAAGTGGTAGAGCTCCAACCTTGAGAAAAACCAAGCAAAAATGTATAGACCTTGAATTCAAGCTCCAATACTGGCACTACAAAATAAAGTAAATAAAATCCTCTATTGCTGGAGTTTTCTGGGGGAGGCCTTTGCCTTAAATTACCGTGGGTGCCTGGGCTGACCTATCTTAACACGACTACACTTGCAGATTCTTCATCCCAATTGGAAACTGAAGCCCTTGTATAAATTGCCTCAGAGACAGTGAGAGTGGTATGTCAACCATTTCAGTGGGCAGCAGCTGTAAGAAACAGGGTTCTCCATGAACTTGAGGAACCTATCAACAATTAAAGGGGGAGGGCAACTTCTGCACCAAGGTTTCTGTGGCTTCAATCTTCTGGCAGCTGCTTCTGGATTAGCATCCTCTCTGTCTGATGATCCTCGGGTCTTTGATGTTGTGCAGTAGATGTGGCCAGGTTCTGCTGTGGCTCTTGTTCTGTCATGGTCCTGATTAATAATAGTAATCATTTTCTGCTCTTCCTGCTGCCATACGTCATACTCCCTAGAAGCATGCTGCAAAAGGCAGGGACTTTCTTCATGTTGGCTTCTCTTGGTCTCAGACTCGTCCTTGTCAAAATCCTTCCCAGAAATGATAGAGGGATATAGGGGTAGAGTGCAGTTGAAGCCTAGGAACATAGTACCTAGAGAATGCTCATTTCCTATGTCATCTTCACCCCCTTGGGCATAGCCCGGGTACCTTTTGTTATTGGAATTCATCTGCTGACTAAAATTCCCTTGTTTCTCCAGAGAAGACCAATCAGTGCTAGCTTTCTGAGTATTCTGTGCCCTTGGGAATCTCTCTCCCTGGCATAGCTGGGAGTTGCTTCCTGAACACCCTGGTTGTTGAAAGGTAGATAGAATTGGTGTTTCCACCTAGCAAACACCCTGTGTCTCTCTTCAGGTGGAAGTTTGGCTCTCTTATTCTGGAACCAGTTACTTATTACATGCACTAAACAGTGGAATTTTATCACCAGTTCTTCTTTGCTTGTAAAATCAGCATATGGTAACTGATGGAATAGCTCACGAAGTTCTTGTATTTGTTCCTTAGTAAATTTGTGTTGCTGTTTTGTACATCCTTTTCTCCTTAGGTAACTTTTGCCATTGGGACCTCTTTCACCATTAGAAGCTATGGAGGACCTGTCGGTGGGATGGAGGCCTGGCTGAAGTGGGAGAGGGCTGGACCCGAGCAGAAGTCTAATCCAGGGTCTTTCTGGATCAGGGTCTTAAAAAAATTTTTTTTTCTTATGGTGTTGCTACTGGGGCTTGAACTCAGGACGTAAGTGTTGTCCCTTAGCTTTTTCACTCAAGGCTAATGTTCTACCACTTGAGTCACAGCTCCACTTCCAGCTTTTTATTGGTTAATTGGATATAAGAGTCTCACGCACTCCTGCCTAGGCTGATTTTGAACCCTGATCCTCAGATCTTAGCCTCTTGAGTAGGTAGGATTTCAGGCATGAGCCAGCAGCACCTGCTTTTTAGGGAGAGGTTCAATCTTTGCTGTGAGATTTGTCCATGGTACTTAGTAGCACCTGGCTTCTACCTGCTCTTATTGTCTGCATCCTAGTTATAAGACCAAAACTGTCAAGACATACCAACAGCATCCCTGATTGAGAACCCTGGAGTTCTGTGTGCTGTGTGACTTTGGTCAAGTTGCTGACACACTTGAGCCTCAGTGCCTCCCTTCATGAAAAGGGAATAATTCTACCTTCCTGGTTCCACAGGAAGACATCAAAAGCAGCAGGACCTTGGTACTTCCTGTGCAGTAGATGCTCAATAAATAGCTCTCCCATTTTCTCTGGAATCTAACCTAGAATGGGATTATTTTGGAATTCTAATAGCCAGGGCCATGTAGAACAAAACTTGACTTTGTTTACAAAGGGCCCAAGATCACTTCAGTTTTGCCTCTCAAGAAGGGACAAAGTTTCTTCCCACATTCCATAGTTCTCTCCTAGCATATATCCCTCTTGAGCTCTGCCCCAACTGCCACAAGTTCCGTTCTGCTGAGCCCTTGATCAAGAGTCTAGAGCTGCAACTTTGCTGAATCTTGGAGCCATGGAACCAAGGAAAACAATGGCTCTGGTATTCTGGAAGCCAAAAGGCTGAGCAGACCAGTTAAGAACCCCAAGAAAGAAGCCAGGTAGCAGTGTTTCTTAAAGCTCCTAGTTGCAGCCATATGCTGGTGGTTTACGCCTGTGATCCTAGCTAATCAGGAGGCTGAGATCTGAGGATCATGGTTCAAAGCCAGACTAGGCAGGAAAGTCCATGAGACTCCTGTCTCTGATAAACTGCTCAGAAAATGGCCAGAAGTGGTGCTTTTGTCCAGTAGTAGAGTGCTAGTATTGAGCAGAAAAGTTCAGGCACAGTGCCAAAGCCCTGAATTCAAGCCCTATGACTGGAAAACAAACCAACAAAAAAAAACCTCCTAGTTGATAATTGTGCTGCTGGGTTCAAGAATCACTGACCTAAATGGGTGTAGTGACCATGCCTGTGATCCCAGCACTCTGGAGGCTGAGGCAGGAGGATCATGACACTGAGGCCAGCCCGTGCTAGATAGTGAGTTCTGGTATCAAAAACACCCCCCAACCCCTCCACAGATGAATGGATCCAAAAAATATGGTACTTATACACAATGGAATACTACATAGCGATTAGAAATGGTGAAATATTGGTATTTGCAGGGAAATGGTCAGAACTTGAACAAATAATGTTGAGACAAGCCTAGAACACAGAAAACAAAGGGGCATGATCTCCTTGATATATGACTGTTAAGGTGGGGGGAGGGGGAGACAGTAGAGACCAGGTCTTGGAAACCAAAAACTTCTTGTCAAATGGTATTTCCCGGGCTGGGAATATGGCCTAGTGGCAAGAGTGCTTGCCTCCTACACATGAAGCTCTCGGTTTGATTCCCCAGCACCACATATATGGAAGACGGCCAGAAGGGGTGCTGTGGCTCAGGTGGCAGAGTGCTAGCCTTGAGCGGGAAGAAGCCAGGGACAGTGCTCAGGCCCTGAGTCCAAGGCCCAGGACTGGCCAAGAAAAAAACAAACAAAACAACAACAACAATAACAAATGGTATTTCCCTCAGGTTTGGGTCGGTGACCCTACATTATGTAACTAAAACCAAACAACTACTCAACATATAAAGGTCAAAAATAGACCTCTCAGTGGATCACAATAGCTCAAAAGCTATGTATGTATGTTCATATAAGACAAGGATAAGCAAACTCTATTGTTGATGTTACATTTAAAGTCCTAAGTGAATTTCCTTTGGTGTAGGCCATGTGGATACTGTATATGTTTTGATACACTGTGTATTGTTTATATGTCTAACTGATCTAGGGAAGGGAAAGAAAAACAGGGTGTAAGATATCACAAGAAATGTACACACTGCCCTACTATGTAACTGTACCCCTTTTGCACAACACCGTGTCAATTTTTTTTAATTAATAAGAAAACAAACAGAAAAACACCCTCCCAAAAGTGGCGGGGGGGGGGGGGAATTGCTGGGCTTGGAGCCACCAGCTCATGTGGAGAAATAGCTTCACACCTAGAAGCAGCTTCACGCCTGTACTCTGAACTCTTGTGGGAAAGCTTGGGCCTGGAGGACATTTGAGCTTTCAGGGTCTTTGGAAGATGCAGGCCCCAATCCTGGCTCCTTAGGGTCCTACCTTCATAGTTTCTTGGCCTCCTCATCTGAAAGAACAGGTATAATGCCAGTAATACTGGCTCAATGGACCTCTCCCAGCAGGAAAACTATGAAAATAATGAGAGAATATCAGTAAAGAATTTCCTGTTGGGCTGGGACTGTAGCTGTGCACCCTAGGACTAGCACGTAATACAAACTTTGTGTGACACATAATTTTATGTGTCACCTTCACTGGGTCATGGGGCATCCAGCTATTTGATTAAACATTGAGCTTAAATCAAACTGAGGGCAGATTGCCCTCCCTAATGTAGGTGGGATACAACTAGTCAGCTGATGGCCTGAATAAATAAAAGACTGTCTCCCAGGTAAGGAAATTCTGATTTCACACTCAACTGAAACATCTACTTTTCCTGTTCTTCATCCTGCTGACCTTTGGCCAGGAATTATGCCATGGGCGCTCCTGCTTCTCACGCCATCTGCTCTCCTGGGGCTTGCCTACCTTACAATATGTGAATCAGTTCCTCATGATCAGTTTACACACACACGCGCGCATGCATGCACACACGCACGTATGTACACATGCACACACAGTCCTGGTTAACATGAAAGTGAAGGCAGGTCTCCCTGTGCTCCTGCTTGTGGGGTACAGAGCCGCATTCCGTTCTCTAGGTCTAGGCCCCCACATGGAAAGAACAGTGGTTAGGAGCAGGGCCCTGGCTGTGGTACTCCCATGGCTTGCTAGTGGTGTGAATGTGGGCATGCCCACTAAAGCCCAAGCTTGTCATTCTCTCTAAGGTGGGGGTGACAGTTTCTACTCTGGAAGACTGGTTTGGAGGGAAGCTCTCAGTCCCAGGCCTGGGGGAGGATGGTGACTGATGGCACTGGGCTGGTGTGCTCTGGTGTGCTTTCAGCTTGGCCTCAGTTTCCCCATAGGCACAAGGGTTCCTTTCAGCTGCAGCACGGTTTATCCTGCTATTTACTGCTGACAGGAATTGTGGAGGGATGAGATTGGGGGATGTTTGGGGGCTCACTTTTGCCAGGCCCTCCTTTTTCCCTCCCTCTTCCACAAGAAGAAAAGATTGGGGGGTGGTCAGCATCTCCCTCAGCCCTGCAGCTGAAAGCAGCTTTCCCGGATTGTAATCTATTTTTGGTAAGAGGCTAAATTTCCAAACCTTTCTCTCAGCAGTTTGGGGTCCTAAGCTAAACATCCCCCTCCCCCACTAGCTCCTGCAGGGCCAGGCACCAGGGATCCCCACAGTTTGTAAATGTAATCAACCTTGAGGTCGCTCACTTCCACAGGTGCAATTAGCATGCCCATCTGCTAATCCCTGATTAATGATGTTTACAAACAAGGCACTCCACTCCCTGGGCTGCTACCCCTCCTTGCCACTGTTAGGAGGTGGGGGTCTTCCCAGAAACCCCTTCCCACTTCAGGCTTATAGCCAACACCCCTGGTGGTGGGCACAGCTGGAGGTCCTCTACTTCTATTCTCATGGCAAACGTAGACTCAGAAGAGTCCCTTCTGGGGGGAGTGGAGGGGTGGGATCTTGCTCAGCCTTCTTCCTACCCAACTCTGCAACTTTAAGGACCAGAATAATGGGCATGCAGCCTTTATTCCCTACCTCAGCATCCTCCTTGGTCCATGCGTGCCTCCAGGGGTGGGGTCCTTGGTGGGTACCTATCAGGGTCCTGTCTCCAGAAGCATAAAGAACTTCTGGGGGAGGGTGGGAGGAAAGGGCCTCGCTGTGTACCCTGGCTGGCCTTAAGCGCGACCTTCTTCTACCTCAGCCTCCTGAGTGCTGGAATTACAGGTAAGCACCATCATGCCAGGCCAGAGAACACAGACTTGGGGGCTAGTCATTTTGTGTCCCAGTGTTGGCTGACTTTAGCCAAATTGTTTGAACTGGATAAGCCTCAATTTCTTCTGGAAAAGAGAGATAAGAATAGTACTTACCACCAGTTTAAGGTTTCTAGGTAAGGATTATAACAGGGTATATGGAAAAGACAGCACAGCGTGAGGACACTAAGAGCTCAGGAAATGTGAACTTTGTGTGTGTGTGTGTGTGTGTGTGTGCACTGCAATGAAAATACTAATTAGTGATGCTGTTGAAAGGAGGCTTCCAAAGCTAGGGGTATGTATGTAAAGACTCCCCACCCCCTTCACCCCCTCTCTGGGGAGAAGGACAGGTCCCAGCTCATTACTGGCGGGGGCTGGGGTGGAGGTGTCAGATTGGAATCACTCCCGGGCCTGTTTGCAGCTTCCCTGTTTCATTAACACCTTCCTGGTGGTCTTGGCCTCATCTCACTAGGGGAGGCACTCCAGAAACTTCTAAATGCCTCTTACCCAGCCTCGAGCCCACTACCCTTCGTTTCCAGGCCTATGTTCCAGATGTCCACACAAGGGTGGGGTTTACAACCAGGAAGCTGTCTCCCTCTCTGGAGGGTCCTAAAACCTGCTGGGGTGTTCCATCTTTTCCTCTTTCCCACCTACCTCTAATCCTTAGTCTGAAGTCCCCCTTGGACCTGCTGTACCCTAAGCTTGCAGCCTTTTCTTTCTTTGCAGTGCTGCCTTGACTTGGGCTCCAATCTTCCCCTCCCTTTCTTAGCTGGATGGTCTCAGGCAAACCACTCATCATTTACCTTTTTTTTTTTTTTTTTTTTTTTTTTGTGCTAGAGGTACCACATCCAGCAAGAGGGAGCTTAGTATAGTTCAGACGTGGTGTGTGTGTGTGTGTGTGTGTGTGTGTATGTGTGTGTGTGTGTGTGGCCATATTGGGGCTTGAACTCAGAGCCTTGCTCTCTTGCTTAGGTTTTTCCCTCACAGCTGGCACTCTTTAACTTGAGCCACATCTCTACTTTCAGCTCTTTGCTGGTTAATTCAAGATGAGTCTCATGGACTTCCTGTATGGATTGGTTTTAAGCCATGATCTTCAGATCTCAGCCTCCTGCGTAGCTAAGATTATAGGCATGAGCCAATATGCCCTGCACAGCCCAGAAATAGCATTGGTAACAATGATTCTTACGTGACTATGGGCAAAACTGCTCTCAGAGTTATACTTTGAAGTATGGAACCTTGTTTAAGGTGCCCGGGTGGGTGCGGAGGGAGCTCCAGGACCACCAACGTCCCAAGAAACAGGAAAAGATCTGCACTTCATGCCTTCCCCAATTGTCCAGCTTCTTACTCAGCCTGGGAAGAGAGAGGCCCTTTGCTGAGTTGGAACCAGGAACGCTGGGCCTCAGGTTGTCCCTGCAAAGCTGTTTCTAGACACGGTGGGAAGAGGGAGACCCCCGGGAAAATGTGGTCCTGCCCCTGCTATGCCCTGTCTGCCACAAGATTGCATTTAGGAGCACACCCTTCGCAAGCTGCATGGGCTTGGCCTCTCTTGCCCACCCCATTAGCCTGCTGTTCTTCCCTCAACCCCCCTGCTTTTTACTGCAGTTTGTGAGTATCAAAGGGAGACTCCATGGGAAGCTGTATCCTTTTTTTTTTTTTTTTTGTGGTTGACTTACAACCTCAGAGACATTTCCCTGGGCTGACCCATTCTCCTTAGAAAGACTGGGCTCGGTCTGTTCTTCCAAGTAGCCATACAGGCTTTTGGCCCCTGAAGTCAGGGGTCTCTTTATTGTATACCCCAGCCCCCAGGTCCTAGCACCCTGGTGTTTCAGAGTGAAGACTGGACAAGTGAAGGAGTCCTGAAGTTGGAGGCTGATTGCCTCCTCCCTCAATGTGGTGGACTAGAGGGCCAAATCCCTGGGCATGTAGCCAGCCAGCCTTGACTGTCCCCTTTCAGACTGCATCACAAATTATCCCCGGCCACAGCTGCTCTCCATTCTCTGAAACAAGGGAGCTAATTGAGGGCTGGAGGAGGGAGTTCTCTGTAGCACCGCCCCCCCCCCCCCCCCCCCCCCGCCCAGCCTCTGGGCTCTGCTGAGACCATCTGCACCCAGGCCAGGCACAGATGGCTCCTCCCACGGTGGGATAGCGGTGAGGGGGCAGAGGTTGGGGGGGAGGTACTGTGCTAGGGGCTGGATCTTCCCCAAATCTGAGCCTGTACGTAAACCATCTCAGCCTGCTGGGGATGGGACCTGGCAGTTGTATGGTTGGAGCAGGAGTATGATGATGGTGATGGTGATGGTGATGGAATACAGTCACACATCTACCAGCTCACAGTGCAACTTGCTTCATCTCACTTAATCTGCCCCCCCCCCCCGCCCACGCCCCATCCTGGTGCTTGAACTCTGTGCCTGGGCGCTCCCTGAACTTCTTTTGCTCAAGGCTAGCACTCTACCACTTGAGCCACAGTGTCACTTCTGGCTTTTTCTGAGAAGTTTATTGGAGATAAAGGTCTCACAGAGATTCATGCATGCTAGGTAAATACTCTACCACTAAACCACATTACCAGCCCATGCTGTACCACTTAGAGCCACAATTCCACTTCTGGTTTTGGGGTGGTTATTTGGAGATAAAAGTCTCACAGTCTTTCTTTCCTGGGCTGCCTTTGAACTGCGATCCTCAGATTTCAGTCTCTTGAGTAACTAGGATTATAGACATGAGCCACTGGTACCAGGCTTCACTGAATCTGTTTTCTTTCCTTTTTTCTGAGGTAGTGTTAAGTGGGGTGTACCTCCCTGACAAGAGCTCTGCCACTTAAGCCACACACCTAGTCCTTTTGCTTTTACTTTGTTTCTCAGATGGGTTCTTACTCACTTTGCTAAACATATTGGATTTGAACTCTGATGCTCCTGTCTCTGCCTCCCAAGTAGCTGGAATTAGGAATATGTTCCCCTATCCTCAGCCCATCTCATTTCATCTCGTGATACTTTGCAGTAGACACTCTTAGGACCTTTGGCTTACAGATGAAGGATTGATGAGCACTAGGTGTGAGAGTTGTAGCACAGGGGTGAGGCTCTTCCACCCAGCTTCCCACTGGGCTGTGGGTGGGTGGTGTGAGACTTGCAGTAACACTTCAGGGCTGCTGTGAGATGCTGCAAAGAGTCTGACTCTCAGAGATGCAGAATTGGATTCAAATCCTGGCTTTGATCCCAAACTTGAAGGGGGAGAGCCCCCCAGACTTTGTGGACTCTGAGACTTAGCCTCTGAGCCCAGTTTTCCTGCTGTGAGCCAATGACTGCTTCCTCTCACAGCTCAGAGGAGACCCTGGGGCCCTGGGAAGCCCTCACTATCTTGTCACCTTGTGCCTCTTCCTCTTTCTCAGGATGGGGCCTCCCTTTGCAGCTGCCTCTTTGCCCCCGCCTCTTTGTCCCCTCTCAGGGGATGGCATCTCCTTGCCCCTCCCTGTGGCTGATCTCTGTCCTGTCTCCTGGGCCTGGGCCAGTCGCTGGGGCTCTCTGTAGATGCTCCCTCTCTGGCCTGTGTCTTCCCTGTCTGCCAGTCCTGGCCTTGCTTCTCCCATGGCTCTGTTGCCCTGGGGGCTGATCAATGGCAGCCGCTGGGTATTGATCTGGGTGGGCATCCAAGTGTGGCTGCCCGGGGCTGGTATTGATGGACAGAATTGGTGCTGAGGCTGAGGTGGAGGGAGGCTGGAGAGCCTGGGGCTGCAGAGGTAGTAGATTTTCTTCACCCCTACTGCCAGATCTGGGAATAGGGGGTCCTTAAAGCTATAGACGCCACTAAGATTGGACTGGGGGGGAGTGTCAGGGGAAGGGCCTCTGTAGATAGAAGCCAAGGCTTAGCTCATGTTAAAAAGTATTTATTGAATACTTACTACACACCAGCCCAGAGACACAGCAGTGAGCAAGTAAATATAACAACCACAATAATGATAATGGGTTGGGCATGGTGGCTTATACCTATAATCTCAGCTACTTGGGAGGCAGAGATTAGAAGGACTGAGATTCCAGGTCAACTCAAGCAAAGATGTTAGTGAAACCCTGTGGCAAAAAAAGAGAAAGGGCTGGGAATATGGCCTAGTGGTGAAGTGCTAGCCTCGTGGTGAAGTGCTAGCCTCCTATACATGAAGCCGTGTGTTGGGGATCAGCTTGGCATTGAGGGGGAGAGGGCGGTCTCCGGGCACTGCCTCTCCATCCTCCCTGGGGCTGTGTGGCTGTTAGCCACACCTACCCCCTCCCGGGTCCGGAACTGGGAGAGGGAGCTAAGCCAGCCCCACCCTCCGTCTGTAAGCACGTGTGCCACCCTGGCACTGGTGAGCCCAGGGGGAGGGGAACCCTATGTGACGTGACGTTAACCTTGGAGGAGGTCCTAGGGTGTTGCTCTTGGATGGATAAGCTCATTAGCCAATCGCTAGTGCCTAGCTAGGCCCTCCAAGTCCCTCCCCTTCCCATCGTCATTACTGCTATAAATGTATTTGCCCTTCCCTTTATTTTAATTTTTTTTTTTTTGGCCAGTCCTGGGGCTTGGACTCAGGGCCTGAGCACTGTTCCTGGCTTCTTCTTGCTCAAGGCTAGCACTCTGCCACTTGAGCCACAGCGCCACTTCTGGCCATTTTCTGTATATGTGGGGCTGGTGAATCGAACCTAGGGCCTCATGTATACGAGGCAAGCACTCTTGCCACTAGGCCATATCCCCAGCCCCCTTTATTAAATGGAAATCCAAGGAGCTTTCCCCGAAGGGGCCCACGTGTCTCGCGCCTTTGTGCTTAGTGAGTCAAAGGGGAGGAAGGGCGTCTTCGCGTTCGCACACGGGTTAGAGGCTTTCACATAGCCCTTGCTCCAGTCTTGCTGACCTGTAGGTCAGGCAGCTCGTGCATGAGGGCAAAAGGGGCTACACGGGAGATAGATAGCCCAACAGCCATGGGTTGGATTCCTCAGCCCCACATATATAGAAAAAAGCCGGAAGTGGCGCTGTGGCTCAAGAGGTAGAGTGTTAGTCTTGAGCAAAAAGAAGCCAGGGACAGTGCTCAGGCCCTGAGTCCAAGCCCCAGAACTAGCAACAAAAACAAAAACAAAAACAAAAGTTTATGTCTATAATCCCAGCTACAAAGGAGGCATAGATAGGAAGATCAGAAGCTGAGGCAAGTGTTGGCAAATAAATAAATAAATAAATAAATAAATAAATAAATGTGAGGTTCTATTTGACAGATAATGAAAACCAAAGAAGTCTGGAGGCATGACTCAAGTGGCAGAGCACCTGCCCAGCAAGCATAAACCCTAGTACTGCCAAAATGTTAAAAAAAAAAAAAAAGGAAAAAGAAAGTAAACAAAAAAGTGAAATCCTATGCATGTTATAGATAAAACAGTGGAACAGAGATAAAGAGAGAACTGGAGCTCTGTGGTGGAGTATACCATTTTAAAGATGTTCAAGAGTGTGGTGCTGAGGCAAGGGCTTGTGGTGGAGGCATGGTGGAGATGTGGTGGAGGCGTGGTGGGTGTCCTCCAGGCTGAGCCAAGAGGCTGGTGAGGGCGTGGCTGGAGGGAGTGAGGAAGTGGAGAGCAGGAAGGGAGGGGAACACAGGCTGGTATGGCTGAGCCTGGATGCTCAGCTGCCCAATTCTAGACTCAAGACATGGCAGCCTCCATCCACAGTAGATTGTAGAACTTTGTTCCACTGTGCTGCTCCAGCCATGCTACAAGGATGACCGTGTCCTAGAGGCATCGCCTGCTTTCTCAGCGAGACAGTGCTCAGCAACAGCTGTGTGAGTTAGGTGCCGTTATTAACCTCATAGACATGGGGAGGCTGAGGCTCTCAGACATGGGACAACTTGCCCAGAAAACCTAGGGGCTGCAGTGCAGATCCATAGTGAGGTGACTCCAAGGTTCTTGCTCTTTGTTGCTTCTAGAAACATTTGGACCATTCAGCGTGTCTAGTTCAGTAGTGTTAAGTAGTCACATAGTCACATGGTCATACAACATTTCTACAGATCTGTGTGTCTGTGTGTACATGTGTGTACACAATACTAGGGCTTGAACTCAAGGCCTGGGTGCTGTTTCTTAGCTTTTTCACTCAAGGCTGTCACTCTACCACTTGAACCATTGCTCTACTTCTGAGGTTTTTTTTTTTGGCCAGTTCTGGGGCTTGGACTCAGGGCCTGAGCACTGTCCCTGGCTTCTTCTTGCTCAAGGCTAGCACTCTGCCACTTGAGCCACAGTGCCCCTTCTGGCCATTTTGTGTATATGTGGTGCTGGGGAATCAAACCCAGGGCCTCATGTATACGAGGCAAGCACTCTTGCCACTAGGCCATATCCCCAGCCCCTCTACTTCTGAGTTTTTGCTGTTTAGTTGGAGGTAAGAGTTTCCCAGACTCTCCTCCCACTTTCTTCCCACCCCCTGCCCCATGACCAGGCTGGCTTTAGACTGTGGATCTTCAGATTTCAGCTTCCCAAATGTCTCCAATTCCTATTTTCTTCACCTGTGCAAGGGCCTTTCTGCAGGGTGACAGTGATAGGTGCCTGGCTGTGGCAGGTACTCAGAAAACTGCAGTGATGAGAATCACTGTGGTGCACACCTATAATCCCAGCAAAAAGACTAGCTCCAAACAAAGAGCTAGGGGTGTGGTTTGAGGGGTAGAGCTCTAGCTTAGCAAATATAAGGTCCTAGTCCAATCCCAAGCAGAGAGACAGAGACAGAGTCAGACAGAGAGACAGACACAGAGAGGAGGAGGAAGAAGAAAACAATGAAAGAAAAAGAAAGAAGGAAGAAGGGAAGGAAGGAAGGAAGGAAGGAAGGAAGGAAGGAAGGAAGGAAAAAAACAACTGAAAATGCCTCTTGCCACCCAAGGTAGCCAAGGACCCTTAGCAGCAATGACTCCCAATCCCCGGTGACCTCTTTCTACTTCTCTCAGTCCTGTCCATCAATGTTTGAGGGCTGAGCCTTCAAACTCTTGCCTCCAAACACACTGTCTACCCGCTAGCTTGGAGCCTCTCTCTGGGCCTGACTTCCTGTCTGTCAGCCTTCTGTCTGTCTGCTACAGCTGCTGACCCTGGAGTATTCCCATCTCCTAATGCCTGCCCCCCTGCTCTGCACATCACACCCAGAGATCTCCCACATGCCCACCAGCCCAGCCCACACTGAAGAAAAAAATCAAATCTCATTAAAGGCCATTGATTTTCTTCCAAATTTGCTGCAAATATACTTCGAGGTTCCTTGCTTTTCTGCCTGCTCCCTCATCAGCCCCTCAACTGCCAAAGAAAGGAAGGATGCCAGGGCTGATAGGTGGTATGGGGGGCAGGCCTGGCCTACCTTGACCCGACCATACAGCCCTGGGGGTGCCATGGATTATGGGGAGAGAATGTTTTCCTGTCTGGTTGTTCTCTTTATCCCACAGGGCTTGGACAGAGAAGTATGTTCTTCTGTAGGGAGCTGTCTATCTATCTGTGTGTCAGTGTATGTGTTTATGTGTCTCTGTGCATCTAGATCTGATCTGTACCTTTGGCCCAGAGCCAGCCAGCCTAGGGCAGCAGCTTGACTCAGGATGGACCTAATGTAAGCTTCTCCCCAAGGGTTCCCTCTGAAAGGGCCCATACCTGTCCCTTCCCACTCCACCTTGAAAGTTGACTATGCTGTAGACTTTATTGAGGTATTACCTTGGGGGTTTTAGAGACTAGTTGGAAAGATTCCAAACTGATGGTTGAGGAGGACATAAAATCCTTCCCTGCCTATGTCCTAGTGGTAAAATGTTCACCTCATATACATGAAGCCCTGGGTTCGATTCCTCAGCACCACATATATAGAAAAAGCCAGAAGTGGCGCTGTGGCTCAAGTGGCAGAGTGCTAGCCTTGAGCAAAAAGAAGCCAGGGACAGTGCTCAGGCCCTGAGTTCAAGGCCCAGGACTGGCAAAACAAACAAACAAACAAAATCCTTCCCTACCCCCACCGTGAATGAAACAACCTCCAGTTGAGAGTGCTCACTATTGGATGGATGCACACTGGCCTGGCTAGCCTGGAGCTTGGGCTTAGAGAGGCTGGGCAGTGACTGGGGAGGGGGTGATGTGGGACTGTTGGTGACTGCCAGGGTCATGTCCTTGGGGTGATATCAAACATCAAGGTCCACATTAATAGAGGAAAAAGTCATGCCAGGTGCTAGTGGCTTACACCTGTAATCTTAGCTACTCAGGAGTCTGAGATCTGAGGATCATAGTTCAAAGCCAGCCTGGGTATGAAAGTGTGTGAGACTCCAGATAACCACCAGAAAACTAGAAATAATGCTGTGGCTCAGAGTTGTAGAGTGCTAGCCTTGAGCAACATTGCTCAGGGACAGTGCCAGGCTCTGAATTCAAGCCCCATTTGTGGCATTTCTGGGTTGGGGAGGCTTTGTGGCCTGTCTGTAGCCAGAGAAGCTTACCTCTAACTCCCCTGCCAGGGATAGAGGTCAGCTGTGGAGCTGGACTGGCCTTCTGAGCCTAGAGTAGGCAGCTTGGTGGGGCTTCCCTCAAATTTCGGGGATGGGTATGTCCTCACTTCTGCCCCAGCCCTCCTAGGTAAGTCACTTGAGCTCCTTAGTGCACATGCATGTTCTCCTGGAAGCCTCAGCCAGCTCCTCTCCCGGTTCTAGGGACAGGCCAGATTTATGGTGCTGGGAGAAATATTTAGGCCTCAGACAGTTTGGTTGTGTTAATTATGGAAATCTAAAGATAATCTATATTTAATGCTGAATTTTGTCAAATTTGCTAAAGAATTAGGGGAGCGTGTGCAAACAGTGACACTTCAATGAAGAACAAGGTGCAATTAAACTCTGAAATTTACAGTGGAATAATTGGAGAGCATGACAAATATAGTTATCAGCAGCAACTAATTAGGGGTCTGCTCGAGGTTTCTGGGCTTGATTAATCTCGCCTGGGCACTAATAAGTTATGTGAGGGAGATCAGTTTTCAGTCTTCCTTTCTTCCACCCTCTTTCTCACCCAGAGCACTTGGGTGAGGATGTGAACCATTCATTCAGTTCATCCCTTGGGACAGCCTGGCCTAAAGGGGAGAATGGGGGTACTACTGTTCACATGTTGAGGCCCCTTCCCCCTCCCCAGCCAAGGATGGTTTAGGTATCTTGAGCTGCCCTTGCTAGGCCATCCTGGGTTCAGATTCTCATTGGCTAGTAAGTTCTTCTTGGTGTCTTGCTTGAGGCTTGTTGGAACTGGAGAAGAAGAGATGGGGAGTGAGTTTTTTTTTTTTTTTTGTTTTTTTTGGTCTGGGTGTTATCCCTGAGCTCTTCAGCTCAAGGCTAGCGCTCTACCACTTGAGCCACAGTGCCATTTCCAGTTTTCTGGTCGTTGATTGGAGATGAGACTCACAGACTTTCCTCCCCTGGGCTGGCTTTGAACCCTGATCCTCAGATTTCAGTCTCCTGAATAGCTAGGATTACAGGCATAAGCCACTGGCGCCCGGTGGAGTGAGGGTTTTTATAGGGTCTCACTGAAACTCAGTAAGCCAGATTTGAATTGATGTGTTTCTGACTCCCACCTCCTCTCCCAATTCAAACTTTGTGAGAAGTGGTGCTAAAACTCTACCTTGGCTGGCCATAGATCTCATGCACACCCTCCTTGGCCTGGCACCCTCTCCCTGTCTCCTCCTGGGTCTTTGCTGATCATCCTCACTATGGCTCAGTCTGAGAAGAGTTGATTGAAGTTTTGGTGGGAGCTGAGCTTACTGCCCGGCTGGAGTGTGGCCAATACCCTTTCTGGGCACTGCTGTGAGACTAGAACCAGCCCTGCCCTGCCCTGCCTCTGATTCTGCCCCCTCCTTGTCCTGAAGCCTCCGTGGGAGGAATCTCTGTGTGACAAGAGACAGGGAGGTAGGAGCTCCAAGAACTTCTCCTCCACCTCGACTCCTCTGAGTGTTCCCAGATCTCCCAGTTCCTTACATGCATGGGCCTCACTGCAAGGCGCCTCCTTGCCTCATTCTGACTGCTCAACAGCTTATGCCACAGTGTGGGGACCCAGCCTGGCAGCCACAGACAAAGCTACTAAATGTGAAATGAGAAGTTAGACCAACTGCTTCTCTGTGGATGTCTTCTCAACACCAGGTGAGAATGGAGTAAACTGGGGTGTGTGTGTGTGTGTGTGTGTGTGTGTGTGTGTGTGTGTGTGTGTGTGTGTGTGTGGTGGGGTAGAAGAGAGAGGAGGAGGCCACTTGCTGCTAATGCAGAAAGAGGAAAAGTCAAGGACAAGAGGCCTACAGAATGCCCCTGGTGTGTGAGTCAGAATGGACTTTGGAGTCTTGATTTCTCATCCAGTTTTGGGTATGAAGAGGTGCAGGGTCTTGGACCATTCCATTTTTAGTTACTTTTTAGTGATACTGGGATTTGAACTCAGGGCTTCACACTTGCAAGGCAGGTGGTCTACCACTTGGGCCATGATTCTTATACTTTAGTTATTGATTTAATAGTCTTGTGTTTGCCCCTGGGCTGGCCTGGACTTTGATCTTTGTATTTATGCTTCCTAAATAACAGGGAAGACAAGTTCACACCACTATTGGTTAAGATTGGGTCTCAAGAACATTTTGTCCTGGGTTGGCCTTGAACTTTGGGCCTCCTGGTCTCCACCTTCTGAGTAGCTATGATTACAGGTGTAAGCCACGTAACATTTTTTTTAGGGGTGGGGGGCATAGTAGGGCTTGAATTCAGGACCTTTGGCTTGCTAGGCAGGTGCTCTGTTACTTGAGCCATACCTCCCAGTCTTGGACTGTTCTTTTTTGTTGTTGTTGTTGTTGGTCGTGGTGATTGAACTCTGTGCCTGGGCGCTGTCCCTGAGCTCTTCAGCTCAAGGCTAGTGCTCTGCCACTTTGAGCCACAGTGTCACTTCTGGTTTTCTGGTGGTTCATTGGAGATAAGAGTCTCATGGACTTTCCTGCCTGGGCTGGCTTTGAACTGCAATCCTCAGATGTCAGCCTTCTAAGTAGTTAGGATTATAGGTGTGAATCCCTGGTGCCTGGCATAGGCTATTTTTGTTTTTTTGGCCAGTCCTGGGCCTTGAACTCAGGGCCTGAGCTCAAGGCTAGCACTCTGCTACTTGAGCCACAGCGCCACTTCTGGCCATTTTCTGTATATGTGGAGCTGGGGAATCGAACCCAGGGCCTCATGTATATGAGGCAAGCACTCTTTTTTTTTTTTTTTTGCGCCAGTCCTGGGCCTTGGACTCAGGGCCTGAGCACTGTCCCTGGCTTCTTCCCGCTCAAGGCTAGCACTCTGCCACTTGAGCCACAGCGCCGCTTCTGGCCGTTTTCCGTATATGTGGTGCTGGGGAATCGAACCTAGGGCCTCGTGTATCCGAGGCAGGCACTCTTGCCACTAGGCCATATCCCCAGCCCCCATAGGCTATTTTTAATCATGTCAAATCTTGGTTTCTGGGGACTGGGAATATGGCCTAGTGGCAAGAGTGCTTGCTTTGTATACATGAAGCCCTGGGTTCGATTCCCCAGCACCACATATATAGAAAATAGAAGTGGTGCTGTGGCTCAAGTGGCAGAGTGCTAGCCTTGAGCAAAAAGAAGCCAGGGACAGTGCTCAGGCCCTGAGTCCAAGGCCCAGGACTGGCAAAAAAACAAAAACAAAAACAAACAAACAAATCTTGGTTTCCTCCCCGGAGAACAGGGGCAATTATTTCAGAGCCACTGTGTCCCTCTCCCCATGGGAACAGCAGTATTTGGCCACCATCCCTCCACTTCCCCACTCTAGCTTATTAGCTCTGCATCTTTCAGGCAGACTTGCACACTGAAATCACTGCTAGGCACCAGAAGGAAAGAAGCTGAGGAGGGAAACAGAGTCCATAGCCTTTCTTCCTCCTGTACTCAGGCAGGAAAACCCACCAGCTTGAGGCCTGGTGTCTTTGCAAACTCTCCACCAAGCCCGAGTGTTTCTGTTCTTAATAATGTGCCAGGGGAAGTGGGCTCCAACTGCCCTTTCACCACTATTATCTTTCCAGACAGTATGCTCAAATGCAAATCAGCTAATGTGCCCTCCCTGCTCAGACATCTTCAGTGGCTCCCCACTGCCTCCAAGTCAATGGCCTGATGGTCAGAACTGCCTATGATGATCCCCAATCTGCTTCCTGCTTCCTGGGGAACCTCTTGAGGTCCCTTTGCTCCCTTTGCATCCAGGTCTGTAGGCTTTTATCAATTTCCACCATCTGAGATGCTTTCTCTCTCACTCCCATCTCCACAACCACCTTCTTGGAGTTCTAGCTCATCTCAGCATCTCTCAACATCTATGATTTTCCTGATTGCACCTAATCTGGCCCCCAACTCTGTTGGACCTCCTGCTGGTTATATAGCTAGCGATGTGTCAGACTCTTCCACCAGAGGGCAATAGACACCACAGGCACAAGCAAGATGGATTTAGGATTGGCTGTGCTCGTCCATGTCCTACCTTTGCTGAGCTGTCCACTGGACTCCCAATCTGGAGTCTTCACTGGTACACTTGAGGCCTGGAGGATCTGGGGATAGATCCTCCAGGATCTACTTTCTGCTTGGTAGAGCTTTCGGTAGAACCGACATGTTCTGAGATTTGGGCAAAACCGACAGCAAGTAGCCAAGTGTCAGAGGCCTGTAATCCTAGCTACTCAGGAGGCTGAGATGGGAAGATAGTACTTCGAAACCAGCCCTGACAGAAAAGTCTACGAGAGTCGTATCTCTAATTAACCACCAGAAAGTTGAAGGTGGAGCTGTGCCTCACGTGGTAGAGTGTTAGCCTTGAATGAAAGAGCTAAGGGCCTCAAGTTCAAGTCCCAGAACCAAAAAAGAAAAAAAGAAGAAGAAATTGAAAGGAAAATGACAATGAGCTTCTGATGCTCATAGTGTATGGTGAGTTTGCCAGTGCACTGAGCCCCTGGTGCTCAAGGCAGGGCTGACTTGGCTACAGAGGGAGAGGTCTTTGGTAGCACCTGGTAGGCCACAGGTTTAGAATGCATTGGGTATAGTGAGCCCTAGGGCAAATAGCTGAGGATGACCTTGCCTGTAAGAGGGAGAGCTGGACTCAACTCAGGTCTCTCTGACCTCCAGGTAAGTGTATTTTCCTCAATACCTGTTTTTATGATTATTTAGATCTTGTTATAATCCCTCCCCATCATTGTTACTTCATTAAGGCAACTGCAAACCGTGCCTCAGAGCCTCTGACCCCAACTCCCAAACCGTCATGTGCTGTGTATCTGTGGGCAGGTCCCAAGCCCTCTCTGAGCTACAGTTTTCTGTAAAACAGTCAGGCATTGCTTTGTTCATTCTTGACAGGGTTAGTGTAGGCTACAGTGAGAAGATGGCAGCAGAGAGCCTTCTCCCTTGGGAAGGGCCCAGGCCCTCAGACTATGTCCTGGGGTCTGGCACAGGGGTATACATACCCCTAGTTTCCTTTTCTAGGTGTGTTGTGGGAAAGGTCTGGGGGTCTTCTTTCCTAGGAGTCTCCAGTCCTCACAGCTGCTAGAACTGATCGGGTTCCATCACCATGGCAACGTGGACCAGCCGCCTGCAGGGCCAGTCCTATACCAGCCGCAGTGACCTCACTTAGGATGATTACCTTTCGGCAAATAAAATAATTGTGTTAATAAAGAGGCTGCTTGCCCCTCACCCCCCACCTAGCTTGGCCTGCTTCCCAGCCCCACCTGGGGCAGCTTCTCCCACCCTCTTACCCTAGACCGGGGGAAGGTTAGACTCGTCAATGACATTTGGTTTGCAATCCTGTCTGATTTTAATCTTCATTGATTTTAACCATCACCCACCTCACCATTTTGCTTTTGCCTCCTGGCTCCAATCTTTGTGGAAGTTGTCCAGTGAAGACACAACTACTCATCTTGTTTACTTTGGCCTTGTTGTTGAACATGCGCGAGGCTTTACAAGCTATCAGCATAATCCATCCTATTCCTGAGGGCCTACTATGTGCTTACATCCATTAAAAATGGCCCCTCTCTAATCCCTGTGCTAACAGTGCAAGTCAGGAGCTTTACTATTTTATAGATGAAAATACTGAGACTCCAAGAGAGTGAAAATGTACATGGCTTTTGTTTTGAGACAATGGTCTTACTCTGACCCTCCTATACTCTCAGCCTCCTGAGTTCTGAGATTACAGTCATGTGCCACCATACCTGGTGAAAAAAAATCTGATTTGAAAGGGGGAGAAACCTGGGTGTCCAGCCTCTGGATTGCAGAGTGGACTGTCCCAGAAAACATGGGGTTGCCACAGGTTCCACACAAGGCAGGGCGTCCAGAGAGAAAGAAGAAAGGAACAGAGCCTGTGGGAGGATCTGAGTCAGAGTCTGGGTAGAGTGGAAGTAGAGGAACATAGCCACAGAAAAAGGAGTTGCAAGACGCAGTATGACTAGTGTTTGGAGAACAAGGAAACAACAGCCACCAGCATGAGATGGAGGCTGAAGGATGGCAGAGACCCCTTGGGGTTGAGGAGGATAAGATCAGAGTTACTGGCCCTTGGCATCAGTGGCTGACACTTTCCAGCTGAGCATGACACCTTTGTTATTGCTCATGTTGCCTGTCACAACCCCATTTTATGGATGAGGAAAGTAAATGAATTTCACAAAGTCCCACAGCTGGTGTGGAGCTTAGGGATCAAACCTAGATTTGCCTGCCTGTGCTCATTTGACTTCATAGACTCATCAAAGATGGAAAACAGAGGGGGGGTGGGATGTGATGGAGGGATGAGGGACAAGAAGGACAGGAAGAACAGGTTTCACATACAAAACTAGGGTCTGCTAGTTAATGCTTTTGTTAGGATAAAGACTTACTTAGAAAAATTGTGATCTGTTATGAAAGTTTACTTTCCCCCCACAAACACAAAATAATGCCAGGTATCTGAAAGGTTATCTTAAATCTTTTAAGTAATTACTAAGAAGCCCTGATTTTCTTGTGATGGAACAAAGCTTTCAGACAGTAAAGGGACCGTCCAGGGTTTCTTGACGGGAGAAATAGTGCCATCTGGATGTTATGTCAGAAGTCTAGGTTTGAGGCCTTATGTAAAGGTAAAAGTAAATCTTCAGCTGGAGACCCTACCTCTTTAACAGCGGTCCTTCCTACATGCTTGGACAAAAGTGAATGAGGCCAGGACCCGGCAGTGCCCTCTAGGCACACTAGATGGCGCTCTGATATTAGTCAATCTTCAGATTTCTGGACTACACAGTGGAGCAAAGGGTAGCAGGGTAGGCATGGCTTTGAAGGGAGGCAGCTTTCACTGGACTTGTCACCCAGAGCTGGGGTGGGCTGTAAAGGGGCACTGGAATGTCAGGTTTCGGGATGGATATCCAGGGTTGTGTACCTTCTATCCATGACTCCTGGTCATTTGTGGGATTCCCCCAATAGCTGGAGCTGAGCCAATAGTAGTGGGAAGGACAGAGAAGTCACTTGGGAGGTGGTGATGGCTGAGGGTGAGGTGAGGGCATGGGGAAGACTGTCCTCCCAATGACTGTTACAACCCAGGTTTGGATCATATGAACAAATCGCTGTCCTTGGCGGGTAAGTGGCTTGGCCAGGGGGTGGGGTAGCATTTGTAATATTTCCAGCTATCATTAAGGAAGCCTTTGGAGATCTTAACAAGGGTCATTTTTGCTCCAAGGGTAAGACACAAGCCCAGCACCCAAAGACCTGGGGCGTTTACATTTTGCAGTCGTGTACTAGCCACAGGCTCTTGGGCAAACTCTCTGGCCCCTCTGCTTCCTTCTTTGTGAAGTGGAGAGAGCAGTATCTGGTTTTGCAGTCATTGGGAAGCTTAACTAAGATCATGCACTTGAAGGCTCTCAGAAGTGGCGCATGAGGCGGCTCCATTCTGGTTCTGGCCGTTTGCAGAAGTGGCATCTTGAATCTCTTCCCGCCTGCAGGCCAGAAAATACTCACTGCTGTTGGCTGATTAATGCCTGCAGGTGAAGGCAGAGGGGGGCTGGCAGAGTTCCAAAAGGGCCTCTGAGAAGGGCCTCTCAATCTCACCCTGTGGAGGCCCATTCTGGAAAGAGCTCTGGCTTAGATTTCGGCATTTTCCATTTAGAACTGCACCTCTTGGAGTTGGGCCTGGCCCATCGCATGCCTGCCCTGTTTTTCATCCTGTGGGGGTTGTGCTTTGTGTGCCTGGAACTCTCTGCGATCTAGAGAAAGGGAATCCTAGCACCCCTTGGGGGAGAAGGAAGCAGAGGGCATATTTGCCCCCAGGGCCTCCTCTGTAGCAGTCTGCTTATCTACTTCCCTTACAGTTGGTATAAGTAGGGAAACTGAGGCAAGGGGAAAGCCATGGAGATCGCTGTAGTTTAGATCTTCAGTGTCCTCTCCTACAGACTTACATGTTAAAAATACTGGTCCTTAAATGGCACTGTGGAGTGGAACCTTTGCAGGGTTGAGCCTAGTGGGAGATCTTTAGGCAATTGCCCTTAAAGAGCAAAGGGGATCCCCAAGCTCTTCTTCTTACTCTCTTTTGCTTCCTGGCCAAGAGGTGAGCATTTCTGATCTGCTACACTCTTATAGTCATTGTCTTCTGCCACCCCCACCAGAAACCTAAAAGCATTAAGTTTACCTGATCTGGGGCTGGGACCTCTAAAACCATAGCCACAATACACCTTTTCTCTTTATAAGTTGATTTTTCTCAGGTATGGTTATAGTGATGGAAAACTTGGTTTGCATAGGCACAACCCACAAACACCAAGATGCTGGTGGGAATGAGGAGTGAGGTTGGGGGGGGGGGGAAGGGCTGGTTTTCTAGACCCCTTGAAGGGCCTCAGGGGCCGAGTTCTCCCAGACTCTCAGGGGAGAGGCCTTGAATGGTGGTGGTTGGAGAGGTGAGGAATTAGGAAAGGTCTGAGGGGAGTAGTCCAGGGAATGGACAGTAGGTGCAGGTGATTCAGGGAACAAAAAGACTGCTATTGGCAAGATGCATTCATTCCCCCATGAAAGGATCCATGGACTCAAGCATCTTGGGGAATTCATTTATCCTCTCCAAGTCCTTGTTTCACCATCTTTAAAACTGGAAACAGTGCCTCCTGGCAGGACTCTTGGGAATGTTAGATGCATATGGAAGGCACTTTGCTTTGGGGCCAGCGTTTAATAATTGTGGATTTCATCAGCATCGTGATCACTAAGTCTGGGCAGTGTGACCTTGAGGAGATTTCCTCACCTACCTAGAACTTGGGGCTCCTTATCTGTCAGATGAGCTGGGAACCTCTTCCCTGACCCTGGTGTGGGGTGCAAACCAAATGAAATCAATGCAAAGGAGAAGGCATGGTAAACTCTTCCCACAGAAGGGAAGGACTCATTTAAATGGGGCATATGTGCTTCGTCTTTCCCACAGGCCACTGGGCTCCAGTGAGTTGTCAGGTGGACTTTCAGCATCCTGGCAGGTCACAGCAGGAATCTGTTCCAGGAGCCCTGGGGCTGGAAGTCGGCAGGAGGAGATGTGTGGAGACGAGGTCTCTGCTGAGCTGAGAATGAGGGAGGTTCTCCAGAAGGCCTGAGGGAAGCCAGGACATAAATCTTTCCCAGACAGATGTGGTGGCACATGCCTATAATCTCAGCACTCAGGAGGGAGAGGTAGAGGGAAATCTCAAGTTTGAGGTGTAGTAGGGGATATCAAGCAAGACCTTATTTCAAAAAAGAAAAAAAAAATCTTTCCAAGAGACTAAGATAGAATCCAACCTTTCCTATGTCCAACTAGGGAGGTGGAGGTATGGGCTGGGCTGTCTGCAGAGGTGAGGGAACCTCTCTTCTCTTTTGGATACACTCATCCTCAAATAGCCCACCCCTCCACAGCCAGTCCTACTTCCTGCCACCCAGCTGCGAATAATGGAGAACAATAATAATGTATCCAAGCTTTATCCTAGAGGGCCGGAAAAAACTCACTGTGGCTACTCAAGGCACACAACTTGATGTTGGCTAGAGGTGAGGGTAATGAAAGGTTACTATAGGAAAGCAAATGAACATATCTACCATCTCACATAAATGTAGAATACTGTAGTTTACCTCCCATCTCCCTTTTTGTGGCAAGAACAACTAAAAATCTCTTTTTTTTTTTTTTTTTGCCAGTCATTGGCCTTGAACTCTGGGCCTGAGCACTGTCCCTGGTTTCTTTTTGCTCAAGGCTAGCACTCTGCCACTTGAGCCACAGCGCCACTCCTGGCCGTTTTCTGTATATGTGGTGTTGGGGAATCGAACCCAGGGCCTCTTGTATACAAGGCAAGCGCTCTTGCCACTAGGCCATATCCCCAGCCCCTAAAAATCTCTTAAAAATTTTTAAAAAGAGGGGCTGGGGATATGGCCTAGTGGCAAGAGTGCTTGCCTTGTATACATGAGCCCTGGGTTCGATTCCCCAGCACCACATATACAGAAAACGGCCAGAAGTGGCGCTGTGGCTCAAGTGGCAGAGTGCTTGCCTTGAGCAAAAAGAAGCCAGGGACAGTGCTCAGGCCCTGAGTTCAAGGCCCAGGACTGGCCAAAAAATATTTTTTTAAAAAAACGTTGTTATTATAAAAGTGATATATAATGGTCTGGGAATATGGCCTAGTGGCAAGAGTGCTTGCCTTATATACATGAAGCCCTGGGTTCGATTCCTCAGCACCACATATATAGAAAAGGCCAGAGGTGACATTGTGGCTCAAGTGGCAGAGTGCTAGCCTTGAGCAAAAAGAAGCCAGGGACAGTGCTCAGGCCCTGAGTCCAAGCCCTAGGACTGGCAAAAAAAAAAAAAGTGTTAACTATCTCTGTAATCTTATCTGAGTATATTGGAAACCGTGTATACTGGTATTGGAAGTAGGAAATTGAAAGGGAATACCAAATTTGAGAGTCACAGGGTAAAAAAAGACAAACAACTACAAAAGCAATACTTGCAAAACTGTTTGGTGTAAGTGAACTGAACACCTGGGGGGGGGGGGGAAGGGAAAGGGGGAGGAGGGAGGGGGGTATGAGGGACAAGGTAACAAACAGTACAAGAAATGTATCCAATGCCTAACGTATGAAACTGTAACCTCTCTGTACATCAGTTTGATAATAAAAATTTGAAAAACAAAGTGTTAAAAAAAGTGATGTACAGATGTGTTGCAGTTACATAATTCAGGTAAAGAGTATATGTCTTTCTTTTCCTTCCCTCTCTCCCTCCCTCCCCCCCTCTCGTTTTTTTGTTGGTTATGAGGCTTGAACTCAGGGTCTGGGTGGTGTCCTTGACCTCTTTTGCTCAAGGCTAGTGCTCTGCCACTTTGAGCCACTGCACCACTTCTGGTTTTCTGGTGGTTAATTGGAGATGAAGAGCCTCACAGACTTTCCTGCCCTGGCTGGCTTTGAACTGTGATCCTCATGGGAGTGTAGCTGTCTATGTGGTGGTGAGGTCTGTATGAACCATACCTCCCAGCTCCTGCACTGAAGAAAGGTGCCTGCTCACTCTACCGTTGAGCTTTAGGATATGGGATGCAGCCCCACGCACTTCTCTACCCAGCCATCCAGCAAAGTGGGTCTTGTTCGGATTCAGGGATGGAGAACAAAGAATGGGAGAAAAATCTCCCACCTGGCAGGACCAGCCATATATCATTTCTAACTCTGTCTCAGGAAGAGAGTGAGAAAAGCTCAGTTCTGGTGGCTACTCAGGGCATTCGAGATTCAGGGGATCAAGGTTCAAGGCTAGCCCAGACAGAAAAATCCATGAGAATCCATCTCCAAAATAACCAGCAAAAGGCAGTGCTGGAGATGTGGCTCAAGTGGTAGAATGCCTGTTGTGAATAAACAAAGCCCTGAGTTCAAACCCTAGACTGCCAAAATTTAAAAAAGGATGGGAAGGGGAAGTGACAGAGGGCATTCAAATCCTTTACTAGCTGGAATTGGCTGGGGCGGGGCAAGATGCGATGGTGATTGGCTCATTCCATCTACTATTGGGGGTCGTCACAGGCCATGGTGCCAGGTCCCTGAGCCTGTGACTCCAAGTTACATCAATAGGGTGTGTTCAGTGGAATCTGGGCAGCTGTGTAGACGCCTACTTTCCAACCTCAACTGCTTTCTCAGTGAATCCATCCATTGGTCAGGTGAGAGGCCTTGCGGTGAGGCGGAGCAGGAGCTGTCCCATTGGGGGATTGCGCATGAGCAGAAACTCTCACAGCTATTTCCTGTCCAGGAGAGCAGAGCAGAGAAAGCATTATGGACTGGGAGAGCTGGAGAAACTTTAGGGGGAAAGGGAATAGTATTGAACAGGCTTCCAGGTGGTTTGAACTCAGGAAGAGAAGGGACAGGAAGGGACACAGTGGGCAAAGGCCTGGGGGTGGGAAAATAGTGGGAGACACCCCTCCAAAGCTGCATAGAAGCTGCTTTGCTACAGCAGAGGGTAAGTGAGGTCAACTGCTAGGACGCTGTCCCAAATTCCTGGCTCATTACAGCTAAAGTGGAATGTGATCAGAAGAGAGCAGGAGGTAAAATTATGTGGATAATTACTCCTATGTTCTTTTAAATCCCTGGATGTGCTTTGCTCCCTCAATGTGGCTGGTCTCCTTTTTTCCTTCCCTGAATTGATAGGCAAAAAAAAAAAAAAAAAGGCCAGGGAAATCTATTTCCCACCCTAAAAAAGACTCCTTCCTTCTCCCTTATGTTGTTTTTCTTTTTTTGGGGGGAGGGGGATTTGGTCATAGGGCTTAAACTTGGGGTTAGGCCCTGTCCATGAGCTTTTTTACTCAAGGCTGCTGCTCTATCACTTTGAACCACAGCTCCACTTCCCATTTTTAGGTGATTTATTGGAGATAAGAGTCTTATGGACTTTCCTGCCCAGGCTGGCTTCAAACCATGGTCCTCAGAATTCAGCCTTCTAAGTAGCTAGGATTACAGGCATGAGCCATCAGTGCCTGGCTTTATGTTTCTTCTTTAACCCTATTCCATTCTGAAGAGAGTGAGGTTGTACCCAGACTGTCCTCAGATAATGAGGAGGCTCCGACTCTGCCAGGTATCTGGGATCTTGTTTAACCCTTGGGTCTGCAAGAGTAAAACACACACAGTTGGGGAATATCAGGAGATGACATTTGGGCAGGGATTGAAGAGGAGATGAGAGGAGGAAGAAGGAGGAGGAGAGGGAGAGAGAAGAGGAGGAGAAAAGAAGGAAGGAGGAAAAGAAGAGAAGGACAAAATAAAGAAAGGGTAGGAGGAAGAGTAGGAGGAAAAGCTGGGTCCTGGTGGCTCACACCTATAATCCTAGTTACTCAGGAGGCTGAGCTCTGAGAATCTTGGTTCAAAGCTAGCCTGGGCAGGAAAGTTCTTGAGACTCTTATTTTCAATAAGCTACTCCTCCCTGCCTCCCCCCCCCCAAAAAAAAAGCCAGAAGTGGAGATGTGGCTCAAGTGGTAGAGCACTAGCCTTGAGCACAAAAAACCTCAGGGACAGAGCCTAGGTTCTGAATTCAAGCTCCAGGACTGGTACACAAATACAAAAATAAAAAATAAAATAAAAAAAGAGTAGGTAAGGAGTTAGAGAGAAGAAAGGGGCAATGGAGACTCGGCTCCACTGTGCTTCCTAGGGCTCAAGGAAGAAGGAATGATGTTTGCTTCTTGGACTTCTCACACCTGGCTTACTGAGGTATGACTCTGGTCCTCTTTGGGGGACTGGGTGGGTAGGAAGCCATGTTTCTCTCCTATCATCTTTCAGAGCCCTCAAAGGGCCACCGATTCATCCTCCAATTCATCCTCTGTGGACAACTCAGAGCTCTGGAGTCCCTCCTTTCATTTCCTGTCTTGTTTTCAGTCTTGAAGAAAATTCTATTATGGAAAAATCATATATAAATACTAAATAATCCAACTAAAGCCAAAGGAGAGATATGAACCAATGAGCTCGCCTCTGCTCTGGGCCCCCTTCATCTGGTCCTCCTGAGCCCACTTTCTGGGCCTGATCACTGCCAACTAGTTTTTGCAGATCTGGGTTAGTTTGCATTGATGCTGCAACACATTACTACCAATTTTGTGGCTTACACACCACATACAATGATTTTCTGATGGTTCTGGAGGTCAGGAGTTCTGGGTGGTCCTCACTGAATGTTGGTGGGCTGTAGGACTTCTGAGGGAAGAATCAGTTAGTCTCCTGACTTTTCCAGCTTTTAGAGGCTCTCAGAAGTCCTGGTGTTTGTTTTCCTCTATCTTCAAAGCCAACAACAAGTCAGGCCTGGTGGCTCATGCCTGTAATCCTAGCTACACAGGAGGCTGAGAGCTGAGGATTGAGATTAGAAGACATTCTGGGCTGGAAAGTAGGCGAGACTCTTATCTCCAATTAACCAGCAAAATGCTGAAGATGTGGCTCAAGTGGTGGAGCACCAGCCATGAACCAATCAGCGATTTGAGAACTTAAGGCCCTGAGGTTAAGCCTCAGTACCCTCCTTAAAACCATCACACCACCACAACAACAAGAAAAGCCAACAACAGCAGGTGAGCCCTTCTCATACTGCATCTGACTCCTCTTCAACCTTTAAAGGCCTCTGTAGTTACACTGGGCACACACTCCCGGCATGTTCTCTGATTCCACAGCTAGCTGTGGAATTAGCAGCCTTAATTCCATTTGCAAACCTCATTTCCCTTTACCATGTAACACAACATAGCCGCAGGTTAATCTGGGGACTAGGACAAGGACACATATGAGAGATCATTATCCTGCTGTCACATAGTCTTCCCTTCACATACTTGTATACACACACACACACACACACACACACACACAGAGACAGAGAGGAATGTGAAAACACTGTAGACATTCTTCTATATCTCTCCTCCCTACCTCTCTCCCTCCTTTCTCTGTAACAGAAATGTTTAGAGTGGCATCTTATTCTTTTTAAAATTCTTATATGAACTTATTCCAGAAAGGCTCCAAAGAACTTTACTTGCTAAGCACTCACATTGTCTATCAGTTCATTCTGGATTTTTACTGCCTTCAGGGACATTTTTGCTACTAAGCATCTGAAAGGGCATGGGTACTGAGTAGTGGCTTTCCTCCTAATCACCTGCGTTAGTCCCACACAGGTCCTTTTACAAGTGGGACAAGCAAGGTTTATTTGACTGAGCACAGATTTGAACCCAGTCTTCCTCTGGGGCTGTATGTCTGATGTGTTTGCTCTTCCATTGTCCTTCTTTTGCCTTGCCTGCTTTGGGTTGATGTGGACTGACACAGACACTTTTGGGGTGGCAGAGCTCAGTGTGTTGCTATTTTAATGGCCATGTGGCATTCCATCACATAGATGGATTGTCGTTTGGTTTGGTCACTCCTTGTTGGGCATGAAAGGTCTCTAATTTCTTGCTATAATAAATGCAACTACCCTGAATATTTGGTTCCAATTACTTCCATCATCTTATTCCCCAATCTGTTCCTCAGGCAGGTTTAAGAGGGGGATCCCAGCGCTGTGATCTGTACCTGTGATCTGCTAGTGATTTGTACCTGTTATCGTTTTGTGTGCCAATAGTGGGATTTGAACTGAGAGCCTGGATGCTGTCTTTTTGCTTTCCCCCTTTTTCCTTGCCCTCCCCCCAGCCTTTCCTGCTCAAGGCTGATGCTTTACCACTTGATCTACAGTTCCACTTTAGGCTTTTGGTGATTAATTGGAGAAAAGAATTTCATGAATTTTCCTGACTGGGCTGACTTTGAACCATAGTCCTCAGATCTTAGGCTCCTGAGTAGCTAGGATTATAGATGTGAGCCACTGACACATGGCTGGCCCATACCTGCTATATTGTCCCAAAGTGTGCCTTCAGTCAGAGGAGGTGTCTGTGACCCACTTGGGGCTGGACACATTGATGTACTATAAATTCTGTGTGTACACATGTGTCAAAAGTCACTTCTCTAACATGCAGCATGGTTCCTGTCCACCTTTCCTAGAGCCATAGCCACTATTCCACAAAAACTGGGGGATGATGGTGGGGGTGGTGAAATCATCCATGTGTGAGTCTACATCAACCATTTGCCCATTATCATAGTTGGCTTAACACAGAATGGCTAATGCATTTCTCCCAGTAGTAACATGTTGAGAGACAAAACCTGGTCAGATAACCTCGAAGTTCAGTGTTCTGCTATTTGTCTAGTGTAAAGCTTATGCTCCATGTGCAAAGCAGGTAATCTGGGAACAGGAATCCATCTCTAGAAGAGGCCTTTGTTCCAGGCTGGTAGTTCAGGTGGTGTCTGGAGTTGGGAATTTAGATGCCCCCCCAGGCCCCGAAGGTGTGAGGCTCTGACCAGTTGGTAAAGGGGAGCAGCAGCATTGGGCATTGTTCTCTGCAAAGGGTTGAGGGGGGCGGGCAGACAGACCTCTTCTGATCTAAGGGGAGGTGAAGGCACAGAGCAGGGAGGGCCCGGGGTCATGATTGCATTCCTGTGGAGTTCCAGGCATCTGAGCCAAGCTGCCTCCTGATTTTACAAAGCCTGGATATTAATAAGGGTGATTAGTAATCATGACGTGTGAATAATAAGGGGATGGTTAATTGTCCTGGTTATGATGAACAGCAGTCCCTGGGAGAGGCGAGTGGGGGGGCTCGGGAGCCCCAACACACACACTCACCACTCACACATTCTCTCAGATGGATTGATCTAGGCTCCTGCTTAGGAGTTTGTAAAGCCGGCAGACTCCAGGAGGGTCAGGATTTTAAAGAATAAAACCAACTACAGCAGATTCTTTCTTTCCTTTTCTCTTGTAAGCTCCTTTTACATACTTGTGAAAGGGCACATGTTTAGCACAATTAGAAAATAAAGAACCATATAAGGAAGAAACAAAGCTACTGCATGCATTCTAGGAAAAGGTCAGAATTGGAGCCACATGAGTCTCTGTCCCATGGAGGAGTCACTTTAGAGAGAACCAACATCTTTTGGGGTTCCATTCTTCCTAATTGGGAGGTGGTTGGAATCACACAGCAGAGAACAAGGGCCCCAGCCCCCAGTAGCTTTTTCTTTCTTTCTTTTTTTTTTTTTTTTGGCCAGTCCTGGGCCTTGGACTCAGGGCCCGAGCACCGTCCCTGGCTTCTTCCCGCTCAAGGCTAGCACTCCGCCACTTGAGCCACAGTGCCGCTTCTGGCCGTTTTCTCTATATGTGGTGCTGGGGAATCGAACCTAGGGCCTCGTGTATCCGAGGCAGGCACTCTTGCCACTAGGCTATATCCCCAGCCCCCCCAGTAGCTTTTTCACCACTACCGAGGAGCCTCAGACTGCTTTGGATCAGGCCCATCTGCCTACATCTTCCCTGCATTGCATAATAATCAACATCTGGAAGGGGGCTGGGACACTTAGCACCCAGAACATTTGCATTCATTGTCAGTTTAGTAGTATTCTTTTGGGAGGCTGGAGGAGAACATGTCTCAGTGTGTATCATGGGCTGGCCTGGAGCTTGTAATATTATTTATTTAGTTGTTTGTTAGTTGGTTGGTTGGTCATGGGCCTTGAACTCAGGGGCTTGGGTACTGTCTCTGAGTTTTTTGTGCTTATAGCTAGTGCTCTACCACTTTGAGACACAGCTCCACTTCTAGTTTTCTGGTGGTTAACTGGAGATAACAGTTTCATGGACTTTCCTGTGTGGGCTGGTTTCAAGCTGCGATCCTCAGATCTCAGCCTCCTGAGTAGCTAGGATTGCAGGTGTGAGCCACTGGCACCTGATGGAGCTTGTACTCTTCTGAATGCGGGGACTATAGGCCCATGCTACCACTGCTGGCTTACTTGATTGGGACATATATGTTTTGGTAGTACTGGGATTTGAACTCAGGGCTTTTTTTTTTTTTTTTTTGCCAGTCCTGGGGCTTGGACTCAGGGCCTGAGCACTGTCCCTGGCTTCTTTTTGCTCAAGGCTAGCACTCTGCCACTTGAGCCACAGCGCCACTTCTGGCCATTTTCTGCATATGTGGTGCTGGGGAATTGAACCCAGGGCCTCATGTATAGGAGACAAGCACTCTTGCCAATAGGCCACATCCCCAGCCCCTCAGGGCTTCTTGATTGTTAGGCAGGAGCTCTATGCTTTGGCAATGTCTGGAGCCCACTTTATTGGTAGTGTGTGTGTGTGTGTGTGTGTGTGTGTGTGTGTGTGTGTGTGTGTATGTGTGTTCTGGTACTGGGGCTTGAACTCAGGACCTCCTGCTCTCACTTGGATTTTGTGCTCAAGGCTGGCACAGTACCACTTGAGCCACACCTCTAATTTTGGCTTTTTGGTGTTTAACTGGAGATGAGTCTTGTGAATTTTCCTTCATGGGCTGGTTTCAAACCATGATCCTCAGATCTCCTGAGTAGTTAGGATTACAGGTATAAAGCACCAGCTCCCAGCTTTTATTGGTATTCTTATGGAAGGCTTAGTCATTCATTTATTCATCTACTCATTAAACAAGAATGAGCTATCTTCTATCTATCCCTTGACAAGCAGGCCCAGCCTCTAGATCTATGACCATGGGGAAGGTGCGCCTCCATTTTGTCCTCAAGGTTCTCATCTGTAAACCAGGGTTATTACAGAATTGAGTGTCCATCCCCGAGGGTTGGCATGAGCAATAAAGTGAAAGAAGAAATGACAGGTGCTTTGAACAATTCTTCAACATAGTAGGTGCTCAATAATTATTAGATTTTTATTATCATCAGCTTCATGACTGCTATGTCTGAGGTCCTGTGCCAGGCACTGTGGATAAGGAGACGTCAGAGACACAGCTACTGTACTGGTCTCAGTGCAAAACCAGCTGCCATCTGCTTGAAAGAGTGAGCAGAGGGGTTGAAGCACAAGGAAGGGAAATTTTGACACTACTCTTCTCAGTGGCTCCCCCAAGACAGGCCCTTCCTCCACTTAGACCCGCGGTGGCCCCGTGTCCAGTCTTTCCAGCCTCCCCCCCCCCCCCCGCCCCACTCTCTCTATTGCTGCAGCACGCACACAAGCTGCTTGGAGAGGTGACAAAAAATTAAAATTAAAGCTAAATTAAAACGAAGATTCCCATTTCCTTTCCCCATCACACTTTCCACCTTAATTTTATCGCATCTTCCTTCTCGTTTTATTGACTTTTAGAAGCATTGCCACAAGATTTAGTGCGGAGCAGGAGGGGAGGCAATAAATGTGTTCCTCTTGTCTCCAATTAATTCTGCTGGGGAGGGGCCAGGAGAGAAGAGGGAGCTGCCCAGAATCTGGAGCCCCAGCAGAAAGGATGCCCCAAGACTGACAAGGTGGAGAAGATGCTTTCGAGGTGGGGGTGATGGTGGCTTTTGGCTTTTGTCCCTTTCCTGGACCAGTGTCCTGGTGACAGAGAGAAAAGAGACGCAATCCTAACTATCCATCCAGGCCAGAAAACAAAAAAAGCAGAATTTGCCCTCTCCTTCGTCTAGTTTTAAGAACAATCCCATGACTCACGCTCCCATCTCATCCCTATTTCCCCCAGACTAAGATTCCCCACCCACCAAACAGATCTTTACTTAATTTTATTTCATGCTCTGTTGGTGCAAGCCATTTTTTTTCCTTTTCCGTCTCTCCCTCCCTTTCTTTCTTCCTCTATTTACTTTTTTGCTGCTCCCCCACCCCATCTCTAATGTCATTTTCACTCACCCACCGAGACGCTGTGTGTTTGTAATTTTCTTCCGACCCTAATGGCTTCGGTTTCCCTTCAGTATTTAAGCGGAACTAGACAGAGGTAAGTGGCAAATAAACAGCGGTTCCTACTTATGCTGCCAATTTCGGTTGATGGTGGAGAGGCTGCTTTGAAATGAACTTTGCTTCTGTCTGACACAGAGGAATGTTAGTCCCATGCAGGGCAGGCAGCTCCCAGCTCCCGGTTCAGTGCTGGGCTATCACTGGAGGAATGGGAGTAGGCCTGGAGAATTGGTGTCCAAAGTGTTTTTTTTTTTTTTTTTTGCTTTTTAAGCAGACCCTTCCCCTCCTCTTGGTGTTGGCCCGGTATCTCTATTGGCCAGTGGTTCTTCAACTACTGTCCAGGGTCAGTGGTAGCTTCAGCATCACCAGGGAACTTGTTTGAAATTCAGATTTGCCAGCTGCTGGTGGCTCACGCCTATAATCCTAGCTAGTCAAGAGGCTGAGATCTGAAGGTCCAGGTTCAAAGCCAGTCCAGTAAGGTACCTGGGATAGTGAATCTTCTCCCCTCTCCTTCTCTCCCTCCAGGCCTATGGCACCAACCACTAATCTACTTACTGTCTATAAGGATTTGCCCTTTCTGGATGATCTTTTTTTTTTTTTTTTTTTTGGCCAGTCCTGGGCCTTGGACTCAGGGCCTGAGCACTGTCCCTGGCTTCTTCTTGCTCAAGGCTAGCACTCTGCCACTTGAGCCACAGCGCCGCTTCTGGCCGTTTTCTGTATATGTGGTGCTGGGGAATCGAACCTAGGGCCTCGTGTATCCGAGGCAGGCACTCTTGCCACTAGGCTATATCCCCAGCCCCCTGGATGATCTTTTGAGTCTTTTTTTTTTTTTAAATTAAGCACAATGTGTTGTTTCCTTTTGTTAATATCTTTATTGATATACAATTTACATATACAATTCACCCATTTGTTTGTTTATTTTTGTGCCAACATGGGGCCTTGAACTCTGAGTCTTGTGTTCTCTGTTGGCTTTTGTGCTCCCTTGACTTTAAATAATGATCCTCAGATCTCAGTCTCCTGAGTAGTTAGGATTATAGCTACCAGCAGGTGGCTAGGGTTGAGCCACCATGGTCAGTTGACCCATTTTAGATATTTAATCCAATGCCTTTTAGTATATTCTCAGAGTTGTACAATGATTGCTACAATTAATTTTAGAACATTTTATTGTCCCCCAAGGAAACCATGCACCCTTTGGTTATTATTTCTCAGTTCTATCCATCTAACCCTAGGCAATCACTGATCTTCTGTTTCTGGAGATTTGCTTATTCTCAGCATTTCATGTTAATGAACTGGTCCTTAGTGACTAGCCTCTTCACTTAGTTGTCAAGGTCCCCCTACATTGTAACAAGATATTAGTAGTTGTGTCCTTTGTATGCTGACTAGTATTCCACTGTAGAGATGGATCACACTTTGCTTTATACTTGATGGAAAGTTCGCTTGTTTGTGCTGTTTGGCTACTCTGAAAATTCTGTATAACTCTTAGTAAGAACATAGGAAACCTGCGCTTTCATATGATCATGCTAAACTTGAGAACCACTCCAGGCCTCTTCCCCATCTCCCTTCTGGTTCATTCTTCCACTTTCCATTCTCTCAATTTCCTGTATCAAATCTTCTCCTTCTAATCTCCTCTTTCTTCTGGACAAAGTATCCCAGCATTTACTGTGCGTGCTGTGTGCTGATCAGGGTGGGCATTCATGTACAAGGCCACATAGTCCTGTCCCTGGGCCCATCTTCTGGAATAGCCCGCTATCCAACTCCCACATGTCACTAAGAGAAAACAATGGTGAGAACTCTGCCTCCTGAATGGCGCCCCTTCACCTCCTTCCCCCTTATAAAGCCAGAGCCAGTCTAGTGGCCTTGCTTTGCTCTCACTTACCTGGTTCTAAGGTACTTGCTGGAGATCATCCTTAACCCTTGGGTGCCTCTGTTTTCTCTGCTGTTAGTGTGTACCACAGAGCTGACTCCTTCCCCCCACAGCTAGCTCGTGCTCTCTCTCTCTCTCTCTCTCTCTCTCTCTCTCTCTCTCTCTCTCTCTCTCTCCTCTGTCTCTCCCCCCTCTCTGTCTCTCCCTCCCCCCCTCTTGTCACTGTCGACTTTTAAGTCCTTCTCCCTTTGCAGCTTAGCATCCCAGCCTATCACCCAACCTCTTCCCCTGTCAGGCCAACCTTCCCTCCCCTCCACACCAGAGTCCAGCACCACCAAATCTCCTTCCAGCGCCCCAGGGTCCCGCCTTCCAGGAGTTGAGCCTGGCCTAGGAGCCCCTGGCCTTGGGCCCTAGGCCGAAATCTCTGAAAACAGGAGTCCTCTGGAGTCACATGGGTCTGACCACATCGGGTGCACGGTTGAAGGATGCAGATCCAGGTCACGTGGCAGCCTAGGGGTGGAGTGGGGCCTGTACAAATCCTCTTCCCGGGTGTTTTGGGGGCTTCTGCTGGGAGCCCAGACCTTTTTGTGGAAAGCGTCCAGTTCTCCCGGCCAGGGGAGAGGCTGCCACCTCCCGTTCAACCGGCTTCAAGTGCAGGATCGAGGCCCGGGTCGTACAGTTCGGGCTACCGGGGTGGGCGCTCTCCCCTTCCTCCCGCCACCCTTGACCCTACCTCAGCTTCTCTGCCTCCCCTTGGCCCTCCCCTCTGCAAGTGTGTGTGTGTGTGTGGGGGGGGTGTGCGTGCGTGCGTGCGCTCGGGCGCGGCCCCCCGCCCCGCGTTAAAGCTCCTCATTAGCATGTTTGTTTTTATTGGACACACGATAGCACGATAACCGTAATGGGCGCTAATTAGGGCTATGAATATTCATAGGGCGGGCGCTCAGTGAGAGGGAGCGCGCTCATTGGGAGCGCACGGCGGGCCAGGCCGGGGCGGGCGCGGGCAGCGTAGGTTTCCCAGCGGGGACACCAGCAGGTGAGGATGGCCGGGGCCATCCACTTGCCTTCCCAGCTATCTCTGGCTTTCTTTTCCTTTTTTTCCTTCTCCCTCGCACCCCGGCAAAGCATCTAGGGTGTGATTTGGGTCCGGGATGCTGTGCGACCCCCTGCGCTCCAGGCCCCATCTCGGGCCCCGGCGCCTCCTTCTGCACGCTCTCGTCTGTCTGCTCTCCCCGCCCCCTGCCCCCCAGTTCCCTTTGTCTCCCCACCCATCATTGTCTGCAGCAGAAAGTTCTTTTCACACAAACTCCTGGCAGGGGACAACGACGTGGATTGGGCGGGCGCCTGTAGAGGGGGAGCCGGTGCCCGATGAATTAAAGAGATTTAGTCACTTGTGGAATGACTTTATTTTATAGCGACTTCCTCCCCGACTGAGTGATGTTGCATGCATTGGTTGTATTTATAACTTAATAGCTTTTCTCAATTTTATTATACTTTTTATGATACTTGTGGCTTTATGGGACTTCATAATTTTTCTCAGATTCATTAAATTCAGCTGAGGGGTGGAGCTAATGACAGGAGCAGGTACCAGATTCCAGGATGGTGAGGTGGGCCAGTGGGCCCGGGAAAGAGGGGGGGTGGATGCTCTGCCCACATGAGCATTTCGTCTCTCATGGACTCGTGGTGGTGATGGTGGCGCGGGGTCTCCTCTGGTGTCTGGATTTTCTCGGGGTGATCTTGGGTTCATTTTCTCACATCGGGTATGGAGTTTCCAGGGGCTCAGAGATTCCTGCCTGTATGTATTCCAGGGGGAGGAAGGGCTAGAGTCATCCAGTTGATCATGAACTCAGTCTGATCTAGGCTTGTCTGCAGTTCAGCCCTCTGCCCCCACCCTCCACCCCCGCCCCCCCCCCAAAAAAAAAATCCAGCACTTGCTCATTCTTCCCAACACCAATCAAGCATCTCCTGTTCTCCCATCCAGCTCCTTACCTTAGAGATTAGGAAACTGAGAGATGACGTTATGGGATCAGGGCAGCAGACCCATTGTCCTTCTTCCAGTCGCAACCTGTTTGATGGATGCATTTATTGGAATGCCAGCTCCAGCCTTGCTCAGGAGCCCTCCAGAAGCGCCCCCACCCCCACCCCGTGTGTGTGTGTGTGTGTGTGTGTGTTACTGGGGTTTGAACTCTGGGCCTTGCTAGCTAGGCAGGTCATCTGCAACTAAAGCCAGCCAGCCATGCCTTTTGCTTTTGTTATTTCTTGCCCAGATGTTTCTGGTCTGTGATCCTTACATTTCTGCCTCCTTTGGAGCTGGGATGATAGGTTCACAACACACAGAATTTCTCTTTCTCTCTTTTTGGTTTTTTATGTTGAAAGTGTAATTTTAATAGATAATTATTCATCTTACATAGGAGCACAATAAAATACACCACATTCTGAAGAAACTCCAGAAGTTAGGGGAATAAGAGAGGAAAATTCAGATGGGCTACAATATCCATTACCTTAAACTGCAAGAGACAAAGATTCCAATCTGAAGTTAACATATATTTTACATACTTATGACTGACTACATTTATTCTTTCTTTCTTTCTCCCTCCCTCCCTACCTTCCTTCCTTCCTTCCTTCCTTCCTTCCTTCCTTCCTTCCTTCCTTCTTTCCTTTTTTTTTTCTCAGTCCTGGGGCTTGGACTGTCACTGGCTTCTTTTTACTCAAGGGTAACACTTTACCACTTGAGCCGCAGTGCCACTTCTGGTTTTTTCTGTTTATGTGGTGCTGAGGAATGGAACCTAGGGCTCCCTACATGCTAGGCTAGCAAGCACTCTACCGCTATGCTAAGCCACATTCCTAGCCCTTTGGTTTGTGTGTGTGTGTGTGTGTGTGTGTGTGTGTGTGTGTGTGCGCGCCAGTTCTGGGTCTCCACCTCAGGACCTGGGCCCTGTCCCTGAGCTATTTTGCTCAAGGCTAGCACTCTACCAATTGAGCCCCAGCTCCACTTCTGGCTTTTTGGTGATTAATTGGAGATAAGAGTCTCACAGACTTTCCTGCCCAGACTGGCTTTCAATGGACATCCTCAGATCTCAGCCTCCTGGGTAGTTAGGATTATAGGAAACATTGAAATAGTGTGTGTGTGTGTGTGTGTGTGTGTGTGTGTGTGTGTGTGTGGCGGGGGGAGGGATCAGTCTTGTTAATATTTTGTCCAATATTGACCTGGAACTGCAAGTCTCTCAAGTAGCTAGGATTGTAAACATGAGCCACTGTGCCTGGATAGTTTTCTTTTTTTTTTTTTAAATAAAGAATGGCCTGGAGCAGTGGCAAGTTCCTGTAGTTCCAGCTAATTGGGAGATAGAAGCAGATTTGTAAGATCACTTACAGAGCTAAGAGTTGGAGGCCAGCAGGGTCTACATAGAGAGATCTCATCTTTAAAAGAACATCCAAAACAAAAACTAAATGAAAACCAAAAATAAACAAGAAAAAGAAAGAGGAGGAGGAGGAGTTAAAATGAAAGAAATGGGCGAAAAATGTCATTGGATTTGTATTTCACAAGTAAAGGCTGTTTTGTTTTTGAGAGCTCCTGAGAGCTGTACCGCATACCCAGCAAATGAACAGTTTTTAACTTACAAAAGACAATGCAAGTAATTGTGTGCTCACAAAATTACTTCCTGGCTTAGAAAAAGAATGCTAACTGTGTGACAAGTCTCGGTAGAGTAGGCCTTCCCATCCCCTTGTCTCCAGCAGCTGTGCATCTACAGCAGTGCTTGGTGAGCAATAGGGGTGCAGGAGGGACTCCCTGGGCTTTTGCTTTTCCCCTGAAAGGTGAGTTGTGCAAGCCAGGCATTGGGAAGCCCCTGTAGCTGTCAACAAACCCCATTTGGAAAATTGGAGCCTTTGGTGGCTACTTGTGACCACCCTGCTTCTCTCCCTCCCATTCTGTCTCCCAGGGCCTTGGTGTTGCCAGCTGGGTTCCTTCCCAGCTGGGTTCTGTCTTCTCCTGGAACCTTCTTGTAGCTCACAGGCCCCATGACAATCAGATATTCCAGGACCCTTGAGCTAGGGGCCTTGTTAAGGTAGGGAGGGGCTGGGGGTTTGCAAGGCTGTTTCCTATGCCCCAGGTCGGTGTGTAACTATGCTTGGAGACCATTAGAGAAATTGTCTTATTTTTGATTCTTTTTTTTTTTTTTTTGTCATCATGGGGTTTAAACTCAGGGCCTGGGCACTGCCAATGAACTCTTTTGCCACTTTGAGCCACAACTCCAGTTCCAGTTTTTGAGTGATTAATTGGAGAAAAGAGTCTCACAGGGACTTTTCTGCCTGGGCTGGCTTCGAACCACAATCCTTAGCTCTCAGTCTCCTGAGTAGCTAGAATTACAGGCGTGAACTACTGGTGCCTGGCAATGTCTAAATTTTTAAATATATATTTTTTCCAAGACTACTGTGATAAGCCAAATTAAAATTCTTTTTATAAAGGCATTTCTGGCCTTACTGTGGCCTTGGTTCACTAGGAATCTTCTCAATGTATATGTTACAAGCTCAGCCAATGGAGTGCATGTGACTGGCAATGACAAGTGACTTCAGATGCTAAAACAGAGAGGTATTTGAAAGCCTAGTGCTGGTGGCTCACACCTGCAGTCCTAGCTACTCAGAAGGCTGAGATCTGAGAATTGCAGTTTGAAGCCAGCCAGGGTCAACAAATAAGCCAGCAGTAAATGTGGCTCAAAGGGTAGAGCACTTGAAAAAGCCAAATGAGAGTTTAAAGCCCAGAGTTTATGCCCCAGTATGGGGTGTAAACCCGCCCCCCCCCCCCCCGCAATACTTTGGACACTTCTGCTCAGAGAATGCTGTCTTGGTTGGTTTAGAGCCTGTGCAGCTACATCTTGAAGTTTGGCAGTGGTGTGGTGTTTATCTGTTCAAGAAGTATGGTCCAGTCTGTTAGATGAACTGGCAGGAGTAAATTCATTGAAGGCAGCAGTGGAATTGGGTCTTGGGTTCAAATCCTTGTTCTGCCTGTTAGTTAGAGCATCACTCTGAGCCAAGTCTTTACACCTTAATGTCCTCACCTCTAACGTGGGTAAAATAAAACCAGCCTCTTCATAGGTGACAAAAGCTAGGAAAAACCTTGTAAGTTAAAAAGTGCCAAGTTGATTGCTTTGATGGAACCCACCACCCCTAGGGGACATTCTACCAGCCTATTGGGTAAAACTTGAGACACAGCAAATTGGCCCATCATCTGGCCTCTCTGCCTGGCCCAGTTTCCCTGCTAGAGTGAAGGCTGTGCTCCAGGCTCTGTAGGCCCTGAACCTCCATTACAGCCCTGGAGTACAGAGCCTCCAGATGCATTTGTAATTTTTATTGTTATATCTTTTAATTTTATTTTGCTCTCCCCGCTGTCTTGAACAGGGGAGATAGGGAGCTGGTATTTATGGTTGCTCTTGCGACCTACCTCTTGGAATGTATGTATCAGTTAATTTAATCTCCCCTGGTTTTATTTAAACTGTTTTTCCTGATTCACCCTTCACTTCTCCACGAATGCCTCTCCCTTCCCTCCTCCATTGCTCCCTACTCTCCTCTATCCCCTCTTGTTCCCCTCCCCTCTTTGTCCCTCCCCTCCCGCTCTCAGTGCTGGAGGGGTTTCCTCCTCCTCTATCTGCTCTCCCCTCCCCCCTTCCTTATTTCCCAATCTCTCTTCCTCCTTTGCTCTCCTCCCTTCCTTCTCTCCCCCTTCCTGCCTAGCCTCTGACCTTCTCATTCTTGGATTCTGGGGGAATGATGGGGCTCCTTCTTGTACCTAGCTTATGACAGTATTTTTCTTGCCTCTCTCTCTCTCTCTCTCTCTCTCTCTCTCTCTCTCTCTCTCTCTCTCTCTCTGCCTGTCTCTGTCTCTCTCCTCTCTGTCTCTCTCCTCTCTCTCTCTCTCTCTCTCTCTCTCTCTCCCCCATTGCCTGATTGACATTTACAAATTACCCAGCTGAAAGTGTTCAATCCCTGACCCGCCTGTTTCTGTTCTGCAGTGAGTGAGATTTGCAAGCATTTTGTCATATAATTACTACAAATCCCTTGAAAATTTCCACAACAAGGCCAGATGAATGGTAATTTGAGGGCCTCCAGCCCCCAGCCGTCTAGCTAGAAATCTGAGGCCAGAAATGCAAACCAGCCCGTACGTCCTTCTTATTTATTTACTTGTTTGTTTGTTTATTTACCTGGGGTGGGTGGGTGAGAGGGCTCCCTGGTCATTTTGCCTATTTCCCCTTGAGATTTCTGGGGAGCACTTGAACGGTGCAGACACATAGTTCTCCACCCACCCCCTTGCGTGTGCTGTAAACTATTTGGATTGGGAGATTTATTTGCTTTACACGAGTGTATTTGTGCTGATTTTTATTGTATTGACTGGGTGCATTTTTTTTCTTTCGGCGTTCTACTACAGTTTTATTGTGTGCCAGTCATGGGCATACATCACCCACATTGTTTTCTGCAAAAATTACACCCCGTTTCACTGTCTTGATAGGACTCCCAGTATTAGCAGCTAAGTGCTGAGATGTGCTGGGGCTGCCTCTAGGGCTACTGGACAGGCCCCCAATCTAGGACCACCCCATCTGAGCAGAACTAGGCACAGTGGGTGAGCTGTCAACACAGAACCTGGGTTTTTGTGGTCATCTGTGTGGCCCTTATGGTCTGGCCAAGCCGGCTCATAGTCCTGATGGAGGTGGTGATTGGGGTTGGCCATGGGGTAAACGACAGGGTTGAGGTTAAGGGAGGAAGGGCCACAGCCAAGCTGTTGGCTGAGGAGGGTTTGGAGCCCCTAAAGAGAAAGGCCCTGTGATTTGTCTGTTTCCTGTCAACATTTGTGGAAGGCGCTCTGGCCCTCCCCTCAGGGTGAACTTAGCTCTGAGGACTCCTCATGACCCATTCAAGGATCTCTCCAGAGGACTTAAGACCACCATAGAGACAAAAGGTTCCACCCTTGCTGTGGCAGAGATTTAACTGGTTCCTGCTGGCCTGGTTGTTGGCTCCCATTTTATGGATGGGGAAATGGTGGCCTGGAGAAACTCAGTCACTTATTCTGGGTCGCAGAAGTAGTGAGTGGTGCATGGGGATGGAAGCCTACACCTGCCTGAAGAAGAGGCAGCCTCTTGTCCGTTAGATGAGGCAGGAGAAAGGAGATGTGCTGGGGCTGGGGTTTGAACACTGAAGAACTGAAAGCTGGAAAGCATCTTATAAATCATCTGGTACACTGCCCTGAAAGACGAGGAAACTGAGACTGGGTGGGGTTGGCAGACTCTTGGTGGGTAAGCAGAGGAGCCTTCGTTTCCTATAACTGTTCATAGGGATGGACTCTTGGATGTCTGCCTGACCTACTCACTCACCTCAGTGTGTGTGTGTGTGTGTGTGTGTGTGTGTGTGTGTGTGTGAGAGAGAGAGAGAGAGAGAGAGAGAGAGAGAGAGAGAGAAAGGGGAGTGTAGGGATGCATTATGGTCCAATTCAGTGGGTGAGATGGGTCACCTGAGGGGTGCCTGGGACCTTTGTTTCCTCTCAAGGTGGTGGTGGACTTGTGGTCTCTCACTCCAGTTTTCTTCCTGATGGTTCTTGAACCCACGAGTCACTGCACAGTGACTGCACAGTGTTTTGTGGGGGGAAGGGGCTCTTGGGGAGACTTGTATTTGATCTGTTCCCAGCACTTCCAAAGTCACTGTTAGCCTCGGGTGATCAGCACACACGTGGGGAGCATCTCAGGCTCTCCCTCACTATACCGCTTTTATTTTATTTTTAAACGAAAAGAGCAATGTTTATATAATTAAATTAAGAGAAAACGTGTCTTATAATAAAACTGTGTTTCCTCATAGCAAAGCTCCATTTTTTGAGGCGTGGTTGTAAAATCATATCTAGAAATGTTTGCCTTTGGGAATTAGCCATCTCTTCCCATTAATTGTTCCCATCTTGTATCAGGAGTTTGCAGGAGAAGGGGGTGGGGATGTCTACTCCTGCCTTAGCAATGTGTGTGTATGTGGGGGGGGGGGGGATCTCCAGGAGGGGCCTGTGGAAGGAAGCAGGCCCTGGCTGAGGGTGGGCATGTTTGAGAGCGGCTCAGCTGTCTGCTGGTGAGAGCCCTTGGATATAACCTGGATGCAGGGACCCGTGGCAGACATGGTCAGCAAGGCCTCTGCTCTTCAACCTGCCAAGAGTGGCACGTGCCTGGTTCTTCTACACCCTCCTGCCTACACGCAGGAGCCAGCCATGTGCACAGACATGCTTGCACACCCGTCACAAATGTGTGGGCACATTGTGCCATCTAATGAAGGCACACAAATGCGTGCAGATGTCTCATGCCCTGCGTACACCTCTGGGGGTCACCAGCCAATTTTGCATTTGGCTATGTAATTGGAGTCAGTCTGTGGCTTTACATCAACACCCCCAGATTTCAGTCCTGTCCTCACAGGCCCACCCTACCTTCTCAGGCTCCAGCTCCCTGCGAATCTTTCCCTCTGTCCAGCTCCCTGTCAGAGTTTCTCAGGAGATAAAGATGTGTGTGTGTGTGTGTGTGTGTGTGTGTGTGTGTGTGTGTGTGGAGGCGGGGGAGTCCTGTCCCTTCCCTTCCTGTTGGGTAACCTCTTGTTTTGTCTCCTGGCACTTGAGTCACCCCTGCTTCCTCTGATCACTCTCTATCCCAGAGGCTTTTGCCTCTTCCATAAGAGCAGACATGCTTAACCTAGCCAGCTGGAGCTGTTTAGTATGTGGTCAGTGAAGACAAGTGGAAGGGCAGAAGCAGGAAGGAAGAGAAGTGAGGGGCAGTGGCAATGGAAGGAAAGCAGACAGGAAGTTGGAAAGTCTCAGCTTTAAGATCCTCTGAACTGGAAGTGGAGCTGTGGCTCAAGTGGTAGAGTGCTAGCCTTGAGCGAAAAGCTCAGGGACAGCACCCAGGCCCAGAGTTCAAGTCCCAGGACTGACAAAAAAGACAAAAACAAAACAAAAACAAGATCCTCTGAACCTCCCTAGGAGGAGGCTCCTGACTCAGTTTTCCCAACAAGAGCAGGAATGGGAGTATAAAATGAAGTTTGAGACAGGTGTTTGTATTGGTGTTCAAGATGGATTTCCAAAGCATCTTATTTTCTTTTCCACTTGCCCCAAATTGACATCCTCCATGGGAGGGGGGTGGTTACCAAGGGCAACCTCCCCCTCGTCTCATCCTGAGTTAATGCGGCTGAAGAGCTCTCCAGGACCAGTGCATCACCCGCACAATTATCCCTGGAGGTAATGGGCTTGGAGAGCTGAGCTCTGGGCTGATCCTGGGTTGGTTGAGGCTGGGGGAGGAGAGGGAGCACAGGATGTGGGCGCTGGGCAGGTGTGGGTCTCTGCTGTTAATTCTGAATCCCCTACCCCATGTCTTTTTCCTCCCCTAGAGTTGACACTAATGGAGGGAGGGAGGGGAGGAAGGAGGCTGCGGTGGCAGTCTGTCCTTGCTCCAAGTCTTCAGACTCATTTGCTGAATTGGATTCTAGGGCTGGATTTATCTCCTGTTGGAAACCGTGTGTGTGTGTGTGTGTGTGTGTGTGTGTGTGTGTGTGTGTGTGTGTGTGTGTGTGTGTGACAGGAAAGCCCAAAGTGAAAGCACACTTTGTAATACTGTCCCCATCTAAGCTTTGGTTCTTTTCTTGGAGGAAGGGGGAGGAGGAGGAGAGGTTCCCAGACACAGGCAGAATCCTTATCTAGGCTTACAGCTTGCCAAGTCATGTCCCCAACAAGTTTCTATAGAGAGGTTGGAGTGTAAGTGTGAGAGAGTGTGTGTGTATGTGTGTAGGGGGGGAGGGAGAGAGAGAGACAGAGAGGCAAAGAGAACAGAAGAGGTGGGAGGCAGTACATTGGCTAGATGGGGCTTTCCTGGGACTGGGGGTGATCTTCGAGGATGGTGCTGCTAATTTCTAGGCACATGCCCCCCCCCCAGATCACAAGGCAAGATTGGGGGAGCAGAGCCCCATGTCTAGGTCTGTCTCCTCAGTGGCTGGTTGCTCCTCTGCCTCCCGCCAACCCATCACAGCTCCAGCTCAAATTTGCATTTAAATAGAGAATTTTTTTTTTAATGAGAAGGACCCAAGGGAGCCCCCAGACTATTAAGTTTTCTTCTGGGGGCTGTGCAGAGCCTTCTTCATTTGCCCCTCCGCCCCAGCTCCCACACTCCTCCCCCAACTGTCATATTATTCTGTGGCCATATATTCTGAGGGCCAGATGAGGCCCTGGCTCTGACAATCTGAGGGCACTTGTGGGGACAATTGGGCTAATGCTCTTGGGAGGACAAAGACAGTGAAGTCCTCGACCCCAATGCCCCTACCTCTTTTTGTTTTTTTGTGCCAGTATTGGGACTTGAACTCAGAGCCTAGGCACTGTCCCCTAGCTTATTCACTCGAGCCTGGTGTTCTACCCTTTGAGCTATAGCTCCACTTCTGGCTTTTTAATTGGAGATAAACGTCTCATAGAATTTCCTTCCCAGGCTGGTTTTGAATGGCTAGCCTTAGATCTTAGCTTCCTGAGTAGGTAGGGTTACAGGTGTGAGACCCTGATGCCCAGCTATCCCTACCTGTCTGCTGGTGTCCTGAGCACCTCAGCCCCTCCTCCTTGAATCTCTCCACTGGGCCCGGGTTGCCAGTCCTGTTGCTGGGTCAGGGCTGCTGGGCACAGTGTACAGAATCCATGCCACCATTCTCCTGGACAAAGGGTGTTAAGTAGGAGGTGGGAGACATGGTTTGAGTCCTGGATCTGCCATTCCCAAGCTGTGTAATCTTGGACAAATCGCTCAACCTCTCTGAGTCTTGATTTCCTCCTCTGTGGAATGGGAATGGGAATTAAATCCCTTTTATGGTGATGTGAAGTTGAAAGAGATAGCGGAGCTCATTGTAAGATCGTCCAAAGCTTGATAGCCAAGCTGGTTCTGTTTGCACCCCCTTTGAAAAGGTGGAGTCCCCATCTGTCAAATGAAGATTCAGGATTAAAACTCACCTTAGCAGAGTGTGGTGGCAGACCCCGAATCCCAGCACGTGTGGCTGAGACAGGAGGAATACCAGTTCCTGGCTAGCCTGGACTACATACTGAGATTGTCTCAAAAACCAGAATCAAAACCAAACAAAGCAAATAAGCCAATAACACACACATACACACACACACACACACACACACACACACACACACTCAAAAGCTTACCTCAAAGGGTTTTAGTGAATACAAATAATATGACCAGGGCTCAGGGTCCCTGGCATGATTGGCCTTTAGGTATTTTGGGGCTTGGAGAATTGGTGTTGAGTAAAGTTATAGAGACATGGATAGGTCCTAGAGCCCAATCTGGGGGACCATGTTGGGGGGATGAGGTGCCTGAATCCTTTACCCCATCCTCCCAGGGAGGTGACTGGCATTGCATCCTGTGTACTGGGGGTCATGGGCAATATGGTGTCAGCATGTCATGGCTGATAGCTGAGGAACCTGGCTGGGACACTGAAGGAGAAAAGGTCAGCTCAGGTGGTCCCCCCAGCCTGCCCCTCCCAGCTCCCATCACTGATGCTGTAGGAGGAAATGAGACATGTCAGGTGTCTGTCCACCTGTGAGGGGCCGGAAAGGGATACAGGAGGGGGAGTGGAGGTACATGTGACAGGGTGAATGGAGTGTGTGTGTGTGTGTGTGTGTGTGTGTGTAGAAGACACATATGCACACCTGTTAATATTGTTCCTGCCTCCACCCTCACACTGTTAACCAAGATCAATCCTGGTCCCATTGTTAGCAGAGTGACAGTGACAAGATCTTTGATTTTTTTTTAAAGTCTCTAAGCTGGCGCTGGTGGCTCATGCCTGTAATCCTAGCTACTCAAGAGGCTGCAATCTGAGGATGGTTGTTCGAAGCCAGCCCAGGCAGGAATGTCTGTGAGACTTTTATTTCCAGTTTATCGCAGAAAACCTGGTAGTGGTACTGTGGCTCAAGTGGAAGAGTGTTAGCCTTGAGCAAAAGAACCTTAGGGACAGTGCACAGGCCCAGAGTTCAAACCCTGGAAATGGAAATGCAAATAAAGTCTCTGGTTTTATTTTCCTTCCTCTTCCTTGGATCCTCCATCTTTCTCTGTTCTCTCTCTCTCCGTTTCCATTTCCCCCCACTTCCTCTTTCTCTTTCTCCTCCTGTCAGCTTCTATTTCCTTTCCTTTTTCTTTTGTCATCCTTTTGAAGAGCCCCTGTCCCCAGGGCCTGGCTAGCTCATGATGCCCCTCTAAGAATCAGGAAAAGCAGCCCAGCCTTGTAGGAATGGTTGTGTCTGGCTGATGATGCTTTCTGTGAGTGGTAAAAGGCATCTTTCTTCCTGGGGGGCACAGCTTCATACCAGGACATGCCTTGTCCAGTAGAGTAGAGGCTAAACATTAGCCTTGTCTTGCTCCCTTGTGCAGTGAACAACCTGCACATATATCTAGGGCTATCCTCCACCCATCCCCTCTTCTCCCTCCCACTTAAGATCCCCTTCTGTCCTTCACATCCATGTTCACATATTTCCCCTCTTTTCTCAGCTCCCTCTTCCATCCCTTTCTCTTCTTTCTCCTCCTCCTTTTTCTAGGACTTGTTGTTACAAGCCTCTGCATGCCTGTGTATGTGTTTGTACAGCATCTGTCATGTGTGTCCATGTATATATGTGCACGCTTATCTCTACAGGGGATGTGTGTTTTTCTTTTTCTCTTAGGACTTGGCACAAAATAAGTAAGGGCTTAGGACTGTGTGATTGGCTTGTCTGAATCTATGTGTCTTTTCTGTGCCTCATCTGGGCCAAGAAAGGAGAGAACCCCACAAGCCCCTGAACCTTCCAGTCTCCTCTGAACCTCTTCTTCAGGCAGGATATCCATCCAGTCTTCCAATGGGCTCCTGGTAGAGCCAAACCAAGGGTTGCTCTTGTACGGCCCTTCTGGCTGTGGGTGCCCCTCTGTTGCCTCCCCAGACTTTCTAAGGAGTCAAGATGAGAGCTGGCAGGCAGTCAGGGGAGGGGCAGCTGGGAGGAAGCTGGGCAGGGGGCAGGCGCCCCCTGGGACCCCTTTCCACAAGGACAGAGGCGGCACCAGCTGCTCCACAGAAGAAATATTCCCCAAAGTCAGAGTGGTCGTCTTGTATTTTAAGTGGCCCTTATTTATCACCGTCCTCCTGGGCTCCCTTTCTCAGCAAATGATGATAAAAGACAGCAGTGGGGTGGGGGTGGGGGGAGGGCTGGGGGCTGCTCCCGGCCGGCCCTGCAGCTGGCGGAGCTGGCAGCACCGGGGGCAGTACAGACACAGCAACACATGGCACATGGCATAGTGACTTGCTTACATAGACAGATGCAAACACACAAAGCCACACATGCCAGCCACCCAGCACACACACACACAGACACACAGACACACACACACACACCAAAGAGTGACATGTTTACACACAGACTTAGCAGCAATGACACATCCAAATGCTATTCACAAATACCTATGCCCTGTGAAACCTATACTATGAGCATACACATAGCTGGCACATGCCAAGGGCACACACACTCAGACACATATACCAACATCCATATACACATACATATAAGTGTGGCATATACATGTGTGCTGGCCAAAACAAACACCTGCTCACATGGCCGTTCCTGGTCCTGCCTCCTCCCAGCAGATGACCACCCTTAACACAGGCCATGCCGACTTGTGCCACACCTTTAGGGCCACTCTTTGCCTACCTGCCTTACAGCCTCTGCATAGGCAGAGGTGAGGCTACTCGGTGTGACAGCCAGTGTGTGTGTGTGTGTGTGTGTGTGTGTGTGTGTGTGTGTGCGCGTGCATGCATTCCACTCCATACACATGACTCTGAACATATGGAGTGAAAATCCACAGCCCAGCTCAACAAATGAATATTACCTAATACCATGCACAGAAATTAGTGCAGAATGGTTTCTAGACTGTAAAACATGAAACAGTTGAAGTTCTGAAAGGAAACCAAGGAGAAGACCTCTGGGGCTTAAGGTAGGCAAAGATGTCGTAGTTAGGACATAGTCACAGCTAGAATTAGACAACATTGGGCCCAAGCTTTAAGTCAATAAAACCATGTGATTCCCATTTGATTACTCAACCGGCGGTGTTAACCTTGGGTAAGCTCTTTGCTTCTTCCGAACCGCAGCCTATGGTACAATGAGGTCCAGGACCACTACTTCCCTAGACGCTGGAAAAGTCCTGGGGGCTCTGTGTATGAAATACCCTTTCAGCCAAGAAGTTCATGCCTATAATCCTAGCTACTCAGGAGGCTGAGATCTGAGGATCATGGTTCAAAGCCAGCCAGGGCAGGAAAGACTTCGAGACTCTTATCTCCAATGAACCACCAGAAAACTGGAAAAGGTGCAGCTGCGGCTCAGAATGGTAGAGTGCTAGTCTTGAGCAAAAGAGCTCAGGGACAATGAGTAAGCCCTGAGTTCAAGGCCTATGACTGACAAAAAAAAGAAAGAAAAAAGAAATACCCTTTAAATGGTGATGGGCCACACAAAGGCTAGCTACAAAGGGGAAAAAAAAAATCCGACCTGTATATTGTAATGATCACCCATGCCTTGGCACACTTCTAAGCTTCCATAATCCATATTCTGTCTTACCTTCTCATTCAGGAGAGCTGAGGGAAAGGGGGTACATTGGTCTCCCCTTCTCCTCTAGCCTTAATTCCACACCTTCTTCCCCATCAAGCCGCCCAGTTGCCAATCAACCTCCCTCTCCAGCCTCAGCCCATTAGTACGGCTCCCTGGGGGAATCTATTTTTTAAAGGTTATTAGCAGATTATTGGTTTTTTATCAACCTCAGGCCCCAATCTCCAATCTCCCAATGAAGCCATTGTCATCTAATAAGATGCACTGGATAATCTTGGCATGAAGGGGGTGGAGGGCCCAGTGGGGGTGGGGCAGTTAGCTGGAAGGAGGGAAGGGTTAACAGCACCACCCCAGCCCCCACCCCCTTGGTCCTCAAATAGCTGAACTACTGTATGTTGTAGTTTTCAACTGCAAATCATCTTTAATAGCAGACATCACGGGATGGCTCATTACATTAAGCTATTTTTCATGCTATCTCCTGTAATATCCTCTAATCCAATGCGTTTCAAATCACCTCGGGCTAAAATAAGAGACATAGCGATGTAATAGCCTAGTGTATTAGTGGGTTAATTGCCCTGTTGTACTCTTTCTAGTAGCTATCTCTGGAATGACTTCTATATTAATTGTAAATTGCTTAATACATTTAACTCCTTGCCACTGCCCCATCCCCTAACGAAGGAGGCCACCACCCAGTTTCTTGATGGGAATGGCGGGGAGGCATATTTTGTGGGTCTCTCCTTGCCAACTTTGGCTCTTCTCTGTCTCCTTGGCCCAAACTAGAAGAGCAAGTTCATAAAAAGACTTCCTTAGTCTTATGAGGGGAAGGAAATGAGATCAGCATTTATTGAACACTTACTATATACCTGGCTCTTAATACATATCTGCCATCTCAGTGGGCCTCAGGAGACTCTAAGTTGTCTCCTTAGAGGTTGTATGACATGTTCAAGTTTTAATGACTTCATATGAACTGAGGAGCTGTGACTGAACCAGATCTGAGGCCTTCTAGAACCACGGTGGGTGGCCTGGAATGGTGCAGCACCAGGAGGTCAGGTGGGAGGTCAGCAGAATCCCTGGAGAGCTCCTGGTCTGGAAGGGGGAGACACAGCCCTTGATCCAAAGGGCCTGGGTCTGAAGAGGGAGTCCCAGCTCTTCTTCTGGGATTCAATCTGATGGGTAGGCCACCAACTTCGTACCTTGGCGGAAGTGCGTGTGTGTATGTGTGTGTGTGTGTGTGTGTGCGTGTGTGTGTGTGTGTGTGTGTGTGTGTGTGTGGTGTGTCTCCTGCCTGATGAAAACAAAAACGCATAGCTTCTCTCCTCAGTCAGTTGGGGGAGACACTGATCCACACAGAACACAGAGAAATAAATAGCAGATAAATGAGGGGAGGCAGAGCAAAGGACCTTCAGACAGGTCTAGGAGGTTGGGGGTGGAACACAGCCTCCCACCCTTCCTGCCTGTGGACTGGCTTACCCCACCAGGGCAGGGAATAGTACCTCACACCAGGCGAGGTTGAACCTCTCTTTGCCATGGTTATACTTCTTACAAGGCATGGGTTCCCCTATCTGCTCCCTCATTTCCCTAGTAGCCTGTGGCACCAGAGCCTGGGCCTCTCCTAAAGCACCATCCCTACCTGTCTGTCTCCTCATCTCTACACAGAAAATGACGAGTAGATGCTCCAGAGAAAGAGATCTATGTATCTACCTATGTATGAATCTGTCTATCTATCTATCCATCTATCTGTCTGTCTGTCTGTCTCTAGAGAGAAAAGCTGGGCACTGGGGGCTTACACCTGTAATCATAGCTACTCAGGAGACCAAGATCTGAGGATTGTGTTTTGATGCCAACTGGGGCAGGAAAGTTTGTGAGACCCTTATTTCCAATTAACCACCCAAAAGCCAGAAATAGATCTGTAGCTGAAATGGTAGAGAGCTAGCTTTGAGCACAAAAGCTTAAGGATAGCATCCAGGCTCTCTGAGTTCAACCAACCCCTAGGACTGGTACACTCATATTCTCTCTCTTACACACACACACACACACACACACACACAATACAAAACACACACACATCGCAAAAAGCATATACACACATATACACATATATTTATATACATGTATGAGAGAGAGAGAGAGAGAGAGAGAGAGAGAGAGAGAGAGAGAGAGAGAGAGGAGAGAGAGGAAAGAGGCCAGGGAGAAAAAAAGGAGTAGGCAAATGAGAAGCACTAAAGCAGCAAGGTAACAGGGTGGTTTCATATGTTTATCTCCTGCAAATTAGCACCTCTCTCTCTCTCTCTCTCTCTCTCTCTCACACACACACACACACATACACACACGCAGTGTGTCCCCATGCAGTGTGGGGACACACAGTCTCGGGAGATTTACTGGCTTAGAAATGCCCCATGCACTCCAGGCACACAGCTGGGCAGAGGGACCCAAGTTTGAAGTGGTGGCCGGGGCGCCTCCTTCCCTCCGGCCGGCGCTGCTGCTCTGGAGCCCGCGGAGTCTGGCTGCGATGGCAGCAGCTGTGGTGGCGATGGTGGCCGCTGCTTTGTTGGCGGGGCCGGCGGGGAGCAACCTTGAGCGCGGGCGCACAGACAGTGATTTAGGTGCCGGCACTGGAGCGTGAAGGTAAATGGCCACATTTCACCGCGGAGAGGTGAGCGGAGCCTGGCCAGCCCTTCCCCCAAGGCCTGGGGCAGCGGGGCGGGCAGGGGCTCCCAGTGCCTGCCCACCCCGTCCTATCCCTTCACCTTAGGAGAGACTGGTGCAAGGCGCAAGATCAAGAGCCACGGGCCACTTTGCGCTGTGCCCCTTCTGGGAAGATAGGATGGCAGTGGGCACCTCCTGGGGCCTCCTCCCCACAGTGGGAAAGTGGAATCTGGGGCTCCAGACATTCAGGGCCCTGCTGAGTGGAGGCTGGAGGGGCCCCGAAAACACAGGACCCAGAGCCTCCATCTTTGGAGCTTGAATCGGGTAGGGGTGCTGGGGGGTCGAGGGGGAGGAAATGCTGGCATCAGGAAAACTCACTGCCCGGTGGGCAATGTCCTGTTTAGAACAACATGTTTACTCTTCAGGTTTCAAAATACAGGACTTGGGGTGCCACGGGTAACTCTTCCAACCCTGTCCCACCCACTAAGCGCTGAGCCCCTCGGCCTTCCCAGATCCCAGCTGAGTGGGAACTGGTAGACTGAAAAACTGGCAAAAGGACAGCCATGCTGGGGTAGGGTGTATTGCTCTAGCAGAGTCCGCTGTAGAGTGTAGCATCACCCCAAACCTTCTGCTTACACCAGGGCTATGGAACAAGGCAAGGCAGGGAAAAGGTAGGGGGAGGGGGAGGTGGCTGGAGGTGACCCAAGACACACTGGCCAGGGTGACCTCCAGCCCCTTACCAGCTACATGGAGGCCTTCAGAAAGTGGAAATAACTTCCCCGCTCCACTTTGGGGTATCTTTGATCATTACAAATGTATCTATTGATTCATTATTGTAATATCATCACTGGTCAATAGGAATCATAACATAACATAACATTGCCTTTTGCTGAACACCTACTACTAGCTAGGATGCCTTAATCATGCCAGCAAGCTGTCAAGTATGTGTTGTTAGTCCCATTTTATAGTTAGGAACACTGAGGATAGGCCCTGGTTGGCCTTGGGCTCTTGTCTGGGACGTGATGGACCTGTGAGATTGGATCTGGGTTTCATTGACCCTAAAGAGAATCTCCTCTCTGATGTAACTTGGCCTTTCTATTCCACTGCGTGTGTACTGGGATCATGGAGGGGTCTGCTGAGCCACAGAGAGCCCACTGGCCTTTCCCTCCCTACTGCAGCTTCCCCTGCAGAGCCTGGGTGGGTGAATGGAGCCTAAGTTCTCAGCTCTTCATTTGGTTTCAGGGACTCTGTGGCTACCTGGCTGGGGGTGGCTCCTAACCCTGGGCAGATAGGAGGCAAAGGGAGTGGGAAGCAGAAAGATCATCCCTCATGTCCCCAAATCCTCCCAGAAAGGAATCCCCACCCCCACCCAACAACCCAGTAGAGACATTGGGTGCGGGTAGGAGGCAGGGGTCGATGTCCCAGGAGTCTGTCCTCCCAGGGAAGAACTTGAGTGGCAACCACATCAGTCACAGGCTGTGCTATGTAGTAGGATGAGATAGTGAGGGTGTGGTGCAATAAAACCACAGCCCCGTTCCTACATCTCTCCTAATAGTTGGTATTTATTGAATGCCTCCTCTGTGTCCCAAACTGTGCCAAGTCTTCATCCTGACAGTCACCGTCTGCTGTTATTGTTCACCTGGATTGACAGATAGGTAAACAGAGGCACAGAGGCCGGAAGGTGGAGCATCTATAGAGGAGCTCCACTCGTTCAGGCCTGGCCCAAGGCCTCCCATGTTGTTATTCTTGGCTTTCAGTGGGGAGAGGTTGAAGGCTGGGGTCACCTGACCTTCAGGCCAACCCATTCTCTCTGTGCTGGGCTCCAGCAGTCTGGGCCATCTCCTTCCTGAGTTCTCAGGGCACACGGCTAGCTCTGCCAGCATCTTTGGAATCTGCCCTTGTGCCTGCAGCCTGGCCCCTGAACTGGGAGACACAGCCAGGTGTGTACCCAGGGATGTGACTGAGGGGGTGGCTCCCGAACTACCTCACATCCTGTGAAACCGAAGGCCAGGTAAGGAGAAAAAGACTCTCCCGCAAGCCTCCTCTAGCACAGGATGGACCCTAGGTCTGGGATATTCCCAGCTTCCTAGTGGAGAGCTTGAGCCCCTGCCCCTCACAACCCCACTATATTATCAGCCACATGGATGGAAGTGGGCTGCCTTAGGCCAACCTCTTTTCCCTTTACAAGACTCAGGGGGGTACTCCTCTGTCCTTTGCTGCCCCCTTTCCATAGAATCCTTGATTCATTCTGTGCCACATTTGAGAGGGATTCCCAAGGCCACCTACTCCAACCCCATCTTTTAGGAGGCCCCTGAAAGGGGAGTGACTTGTACAAGGTCACACTAGGAATTAGTGGCTGGCTTGCTGTGGCTTGATGCTGGGGAAGGTACTTGATGGTTCCATAGCACCCCCAAGAGATTGGAGGGACCCTGAGAAATGAGGGGTGCCCCTCCCTCATCTTTCCTGGGGTGTTGTCAGCTGGAACACTGGCTGCCCCCTCCCTGTGCTCGCACACGGTGGTGGTGGTGGTGGGGGAATTGTCTTAATGCAGCAAATTGTTCATACACATGTAAGCAAATATCTTGTCGAATTATCTCTTATCACCAAACAGGCTGCGACGCTCAGCGGCTGGAGGGCCGAGGTTGTCTTTCAATCCACTGATGTTGGGGAGGGGGGCAGGGAAGTGGGGGCTGGCTGACACCAAAAATAAACCGGTGGAGCGGGGATGGTTGTCGCAAGGGGCAGAGCGAAGTTGTCAGGCAGCGAGAGCGTGTGAGGCGGCAGGACGATAATGTGGCATGACACTTCTGAAATGAGCGGCCCGTTGCCATGGTGAGCAGCCAGGAGGGACCGGCTCTCCAGAGGCTGAAATAAAACACGCTTTAAATGATGTTTGATTAGAATTTAGATCATGTAACCGAATACCTCAGTCCTCCTCTTCCCTGTGCTTTTCTGCTTTTCTTCTTGATTCTCCTTTTCTTCTCTCCCTCCCCTCCCCCATCCCAGGAAGACACAGACACACACCCTGACACCCACACACTCACATGCACAAAAATGCAAATGTACACTAATGCATACTGCTGTAAACCCATGCACTCATGGACATGTGTATACACAGATACATGCACCTACACGCATGCATATACACACATATGCAACGCATACCTGCACACAGACCTTTCTCTTATTCTCAGTTGTTCCATGCCTCTGTTGGGCCTTAGGTCAGAATATTCATCTCAGTACAGATTCAGGGAACTCTTTAGGGGGGTCATAGCCCTGTTCTAGGGGTCAGGGGCTTGAGTCTCAGCCTCTCTGCTCTAATATCAAAAATATTACAATAATTCAAAGGACCCATGCTCTTTGTATGGCTCTGTGTGTGTGTGTGTGTGTGTGTGTGTGTGTGTGTGTGTGTCCTGGTGGCTGTCCTTGAGCTTTTTTTGCTCAAGGCTTCTGCTCTACTACTTGAGCCACAACTCCACTTCTGGCTTTTTTGGTGCTTATTTGGAGATAAGAATCTCAGGGATTTTTCAGTCCCAGCTGGCTTCAAACCATGATCCTCACATCTCAGCCTCCCGAGTAGCTAGGATTGTAGGTGTGAGGCACTGATATCTGGCTCCATGCACAGTCCTTTTCTTTATCCTCCACAAGCCTTTCCAAATGCAAGCTCATTTTGTCTCCTTACTATAACCCTTTGCCTAGTCATAAGCACATCTATTTTGTACATAAGGAAGCTAAGGCTCAAAGAGGTCAAATGACTTGTCTAAGATCAGGGCAGCTACCCAGCCCTTTGGGCTCCTGGGAGAATCAATCCCTGCTCTTTAATCAGGTAATGTGTTTTTTGTTGGCTTTTTGTTGGTTGTGGGGCTTGAACTCAGGGCCTGTGCCCTGTCCCTAAGGTCTTTTGCTCAAGGCTAGTGCTCTACTACTTTGAGCCACAGTTCTACTTCTGGTTTTCTGGTGGTTAATTGGAGATAAGAGTCTCATGAACTTTCCTGCCTGGGCTGGCTTTGAACTGCAATCTTCAGATCACAGCCCCCCTGACTAGTGAGGATAACAGGTGTGAGCCACTGGCGCCTAGCACAGAATGGATATTTTAATTTAATTTAATTTTTAGTCAGTTGTGGGGCTTGAACTTGGGGTCTGGGCACTGTCCCTTAGCTCTTTTGCTCAAGGCTAGCACTCTACCACTTTGAGCCACCGTGCCACTTCCTCCAATATGTTTTAATTCACTTACTTGGTGGTTGGCTTTGGCTGACATGAAACATTGAAAGGATCAGCTGGCTGGAGGCCCTAGCTTGCTTCTACAGGGCGTTGGACAGACTTTGTGGTTTCCGGGCTCCATGTCTAACATTTGTGGTTGGTGTTATATTTGTGGTGTTTTCCAGGGCATGTTGCCCAGATGGGAAAGAAGGCATGGCTTGCAAGCTGGCAGAGAACTTTCCATGGCTTTTTTTTTTTTTTGCCAGTCCTGGGCCTTGAACTCAGGGCCTGAGCACTGTCCCTGGCTTCTTTTCGCTCAAGGCTAGCACTCTACCTCTTGAGCCACAGCACCACTTCCGGATTTTCTGTTTATGTGGTGCTGAGGAATCAACCCCAGGACTTCATGCATGCTAGGCAAGCACTCTACCTCTAAGCCACATTTCCAGCCCTTCTTTATGGCTCTTGTCATCCTGCTTTTCTCTGGGGCCCTGAAGAGGTGGCTACCAACTTGTTCTGTGCCAAAAAGACTTAGCTTGACCCAGTGTTGTTTTTTTCTCCAGATCTTAAGAAAAAAATGAGCCATAACCCACGCCATGGCCCACACTTGCTGTGCTCTGAAACTCAGTGCAGTCAGGTCTGGTCTCTGCCTTCTGATGCAGGATTTGAGGGGTTGGAAGTTCAGAGATAGACAGACATACTTACCTAGACAGACAGATAGACAGGTGCACAAAGGCATGGTCTCTTTCGGTGCTGAGCACAAAATTCTGTGGAATGTTAAGGATAGAGGAGTAGAGTATCAAGGATAGAGGCCTGGAACATCAAGGATAGAGGACTTCCTGGAGGAGGTGATGTTTGAATAAAGGATAGGAATTCTCTACATGGGCAGTGAAGGAGGCAAGACCTCAGTTGCAAAGGTCTTCCCTAACCTACCAGGCTGGATGTTCCGTGGGTGGAGGTAACTCCCAGGAAACCCTAAGGCTTTTGTTTCTTTCCTTCCCTCCTTCCCTCCCTCCCTCCCTCCATCCCTCCCTCCTTCCCTCCCTCCCTCCCTTCCTTCCTTCCTTCCTTCCTTCCTTCCTTCCTTCCTTCCTTCCTTCCTTCCTTCCTTCCTTCCTTCCTTCCTTCCTTCCTTCCTTCCTTCCTTCCCTCTTTCTGTCCTGGGGATGAAACCCAGGGCCTCATGTGTGCAGGCATGTGCTGTTAGTACTGAGCTATCCCCTCAGCCCTTACTAAGCTTTTGAAAAAGCAGAGACCAAGCCTGTGTGTGCTGCCCCCTCCACACTGAAAGTGGGTTGGTAGCTTCTGTTTCTTTTGTGTTTTGCTACAAATGGGAAGACATTTATTTATTTCTTTGCATAGCCTGTTAGATCTATGAAAGCAGAGACCCTGCTTTGCACATCTATGCCTCCCTGGAGTCTGGTACAGATGTGTAAGGCAGGGTCTCTGCAAATACCTAAAAATAAGCCGACATCAGGCTGGAGATGGAGCTTAGTGATACAGCACTTGCCTAGCTTTCGTGAGACCCTAGATTTGATGCCCAGTATGAAATAAAATAAAATAATAAAATAAGATAGCCAGGTGCTGGTGGCTTATGCCTGAAATCCTACTCAGGATAGCTACTCAGGAGGCTGAGATCTGAGGATCATGGTTCAGCTTGGGCAGAAGAGTTCCTATGAGATTCCTATCTCTAATTAACCACCAGAAAACAGAAGTTGCCACTGTGGCTCAAAGTGGTAGAGCACTAGCCTTGAGCAAAAGAGCTCAGGGACAGTGCCTAGACCCTGAGTTCAAGCCCCAGAACCAGCAAAATAAATAAATAAATAAAGACAAAAATCTAACACTTGGGCCTGGGGATGTATGTGGCTTAGTGGTAGAGTGCTTGCGTAGCATGCATGAAGCCCTGGGTTCAATTCCTTAGTACCACATACACAGAAAAAGCCAAAGTGGTGCTGTGGGTCAAGTGGCAGAGTGCTAGCCTTGAGCAAAAGAAGCTCAGCAACAGTTCCCAAGCCCTGAGTTCTAGCCCTAGGACTGGCAAACAAAAACAAAAAAAAAAACCTGAAATAAAAAAACCAACATTTATTAAGTACTTTCTGTGTGTCTGTAAACACTGTACAACTTTTACATTTTAGTACTTTCTTCCGTCCTTACAGCAGCCCTGTGGGGTGGGAGCCCCTATTACCCCCATTTTATAGATGAGAACACTGAGGACTTGGGAGATGAATTAATTCATCTGAACTCACACAGCTAGCAGAGGTCAATCAGGATCCAGAGGTAGGCAGTCTTTACTCCAAAGTCCACGGAACCCTTGACCTCTTCTAAATGGATTTCACTGGACTGTCAGGTGCGTGGGCTCAGCCTTCCCAGGCCAGCACTGATGGTCAGCTCCAGCTGCTGGGGGCCTGGGGCTTTGGACTCTCCCTGGTGCTTTCAAGGCAGAAGAGAGAGAGTGGGAGGTTAGGGGAGGAGTGAGGCCACAGACAGTTATCCAGCCCCCAGGGAAGGGTGGAGTGTGATTGGCACACACAGAGCCTGTCAGGGTTGTGAAAGGACCCAGCAAGTGGGGCACAGAGGGTGGAGGGGGACAGCGGCAGGTGGCCAAGAGCAGTGAGCAGCGATGCAGCCTTTGCCAAGAGCCCTGTTTCCGCTTCCTTTGTCTCTGGATGTCACTGCTGGTTCTTGAATCCAGCCCTTTGCTTCTGGACTCCTGGAGTCTTTCTCTCAGACTCCCCACCCCAGCTTCTTCTTTTCTGCCTCCCCTGACTAGCCTCTAGTTAGTGTCCTGGAAGGAGCAGGGAGCTTTCCTCCACTGTCCCAGACCCAGGGGGGTACACCCACGTCCTCATCTTGTTTTTAAGCCCAAGGCACTCTCTCAGCCTCCTTTCTTGCCTTCTTTCTCCTACCTTTTGCTCCTAACCAGTTTTCTCTCTGCCTCTGTCTCTGTCTCTGTCTCTGTCTCTGTCTCTGTCTCTCTCCACAGCTCAAGTCTTTCCCTCTCTGGAGCAGCTTCCCTGGCCACTATATGCAGAAGGCACACCTATAACATGTAGTTAGCCTCTCAGGCTTATTCTGGGTTATTTTCTCAATGCTACACAGGCTCCTAGAGGAGCTGACCGTGTTGCTGAACCTGGTAGTACCAACTGCCTCTTATAGTGCCGACGACAGTGCACAGTTTCACTCCTTCAAGGAAGTATCTATAATTTTCTTTAAATCTATTATCTATCTATCCATCCATCCACCCACCCACCCATCCTACCTATCCATCCATTGCCAGTACTCAGGTCCTAGCTCATGGTTGGTACTTTACCACTTGAGCCACACCTTCACTTCCAGATTTGTCTGCCCAGGCTGGCTTTGAACTGAGACTCTCAGATCTCAGCTTCCTGAGTAGCTAGGATTACGGGTATGTGCCATCATACTTGGCCAAACACTTGCTGAGTACCTCACTTTATCATATTGAATCTTAGTCTCACCACAACTTTATAAATACATGGGGATTAGTTCCTCCATTTTACAGTGGGGTAAGCTGAGGCAGAGATGTGAGGCAAATGACCTGAAGCCACACTGAAATAAGGCTGTAGTTGAACCCAACTTGTCTGATTCTGGGGTTTATGTTCTCTCTACTTCTCTTCATTTCTCAACATGTGGTACACAGAACCTCAGTTCCTAGAGTGTGAAGAAGAGTTTCATAGAAAAATAAAGTTTTTATAGCCTGTTAGTTTAGGAAAGGCTATTTTCAGTAAGGTGGAACCAATTTCTTACTGCAGGACTTCATTGGTAGTAGTTACTGGCTAAAAGGGAATCTTTTGTGAACAAGTTTGTTAAGGATATTTGTATGGAAAAGTGTTCCTTGGGACTCGATTTGGGAACTGGTGAACTGCATTCTGCACTTTCTTGATAGCAGCAATGAGGCCAGTATTAACAGCAACAGAACCATCAAGAATGGGATCACCGGGCTGGGGATATAGCCTAGTGGCAAGAGTGCCTGCCTCGGATACACGAGGCCCTAGGTTCGATTCCCCAGCACCACATATACAGAAAACGGCCAGAAGCGGCGCTGTGGCTCAAGTGGCAGAGTGCTAGCCTTGAGCGGGAAGAAGCCAGGGACAGTGCTCAGGCCCTGAGTCCAAGTCCCAGGACTGGCAAAAAAAAAAAAAAGAATGGGATCACCACTCTCATGAGACTGTCTCAATTACAACATGACTTTCCTGCCTTTTGGAATTGCTATAGCTTGGATTTGGGCATGTCCCCAATAAAGCCAACGTGCTAAAGGCTTGGTCCTCATGGAGGCTGAATGTAAATGCCTTCAAAACAAATCTTGAACAGGTGGAGCCTAGTGGGAGATCTTCAGGACATTGGGTGGGTGGCCCTTGAAAGGCATTGTGGGACCCCAGCTTCCTCCTTGCATTTGTTTTGGCTCCCTGGCTTGTTATAGGTTGCCCATGTTGCTTCCCCATCCTCCCTGGCCCCCTGCTCCCATTTGGCTCCGTGTCTCTTGTTTTCTCTCCCACAGGGCCTACCTGTACAGAACAGCTGTCTGTGGAGGTCTCTGACAGCCTGTTTGAGGGCTCACCACTCAGCCACTCTGCTCTGTCTCATCATAGCCAGCTCATATCCCACGAGGAAGGATGGCTACTTCTCATAGTCACCTTTCAAGTCAGCCTCACTTAATTATTTTTTCTTTTGCTGGTACTGGGGTTTGAACTCAGAGCCCCATGCTTGCTCAGCTGGTGCTCCATCGCTTGAGCTATGCCTCCAGTCTTGCTTTTGGTTGGTTATGTTGGAGATGAAGTCTTGTGGACTTTTCAGCCCCAGCTGACTTCAAACATTAATCTCCCAGATCTCTGTCTCTTATATAGCTATGATTACAGGTGTAATCAGCTGCCCAGCAAATCCAGTGCCCAGCAAAATCAGCTTTATTGAGTCCTAATTTAGACACCATAAAGTTACTATTATCCTATTCATTTTAAAATTATTAGAACTTATTATTGTATATAAATAACATGAATAACTATGCACAGAGCAAGGAAATTTTTACAAAGTAACAAAATACCATGTCAATGACAGCCATATCAGAATGAAGACTTCTCCAAGCCCTGGAGTATTCTTGGGTATCCCCCCGGCCCCGGCCCCTTGGGGGTTAAACATTCCCCTGACTTCTAACCCACTCAAGGTTAGAGATTAACGGTTCTTTTCCTTTCTACCACCCCTCTTTCCTTCCCTTCCTTAAAAAAAATATATTATTTTTATTTCTTCTGCCAGTCCTGGGGCTTGAACTCAAGGCCTGGGCAATGTTCCTGAGCAACTTTTGGTCAAGATTAGCACTCTACCACTTGAGCTACAACACTACTTCCGGCCTTTTCTGTATGTGGTACTGAGGAATCGAACCTAGGGCTTCATGCATGTTGGGCAAGCACTCAACCACTAAGGCATATTCCCAGCCCCTTTCCTTTCCTTTTTCTTTTTCATTCTTTCCTTCCCCCTCCCTTCTCACTTCTCTTCCTTCCTTCCTCTTTCAAAGACGTTCTCTTCTTTCCTTTCTCCCTATCCTTCCTTCCCTCCCTTCCTTCCTTCCCTCCCTTCCTTCCCTCCCTCCCTTCCTTCCCTCCCTCCCTCCCTCTTTCCTTCCTACAGGTTCAACTTCTAAACACTTGAGGTTTATAGTAAGAGAGATAACAGGAGTGAGTGTAACAGCTTTCAGAACAGTGCTCTGGGAAGCAGCAGCAGATGGGATTATCCCATCTGGCCACTATCCATTATGAGGCTTGAGGCTTGTGATTGAACCTCTCTGTGCCTCAGTTTCCTTATCTTTGAACTGCAAATAATAACATGGAAGACCTCAAAGGGTTCTAGGAAGATTAAATAAGCCCTTAAGTTCCTTGCCTATGACATTTCCCATTCCCTGGCACGGATGGAGCTCTCAGTGACAATGTACCACAACTTGCATTTCCTCCTCAGATGAGCTGTGGATATGAGATGAGAATCACTGTCATTTACTGGGCAGTGGCTTTGAGAAGGGCTTTGCCTCTTGGCTGAATGACAGTCCTGTAGGAAGGGTGATCATTAGATCCCGAAGGCGAGATTGTTAAGAGTCAGGATAAGGGGCTGGGAATATGGCCTAGTGGCAAGAGTGCTCGCCTCATATACATGAAGCCCTGGGTTCGATTCCCCAGCACCACATATATGGAAAATGGCCAGAAATGGTGCTGTGGCTCAAGTGGCAGAGTGCTAGCCTTGAGCAAAAAGAAGCCAGGGACAGTGCTCAGGCCCTGAGTCCAAGGCCCAGGCCTGGCAAAAAAAAAAAAAAAAGAGTCAGGATAAAAGTTGGACCTGAGGTGCTGCCCATGCTCCCAGCCGTCAGGCACCTTCCATTCATTTCTCTGGGTTCTCCTAGGTCTGTTGGAGCTGTGAGCAGGGTGAGGCAGAATGGATGTGAGAAACAGGACTGGGCCAAGTGGGCTCAGGGAAGTGCACTGAGAACTCCTGCTGGTGGAGTTAGTGGGGGAGCAGGAGCAGCTCAACCTTGCTCTTTGCCAGCCCCTCACTTCTTGGTGGCTTTGACAAAGACCTGGACACCCTCTGTCCTCTCACTGGCCTGGACAATCCTGGCCATGACCTCTAGATCCCCTGGGGGCAAACTAAGACTTTTGTATCTGTCTTGTCCCAAACTCTGGAGATTCTGACAAATTTCCTCTCATTGCTTCTAGCCATGTTATTTAAAGTAATTAACCTTAATTTATAAATTTTTATATCAAACTGCCTTTTAACTTTTAGAACTGGCAGGAGCAGCCTTATCCCTGGGCTCCTAATAGTTCTCCATTTAATCAAAATTCATCCATCAGGTTCCAGTGTTAAATCATCTTTTAATTGGGAGTTACATTCTGGTTAATAGTTTTATAATTCGCCTCCTCTAATAGTTTTTACCACAGGGATCTTGACTCCATTTTTCCTTACTCTATTATTGCTGCTGTGTGGTTCTGTGGGGATGGCTTAGCGAGGCCCCGCCTCTCCGGCCTCTGCTGCTCTCTCTTTTGTTCTTGGTGGTCTCATTAATTCCTGAGAAGAGTTCTTCTTCCTCCTCATTATCAGGGCAGAGCCACTAGTTCTCCTTGGCCAGGTGTGGCCTTCTCATTTCCTAGCTTTCTGAGTTGTGCCAGGGCCTGCTCCTCTACAAGAGGAAGGTATAGATGGAGACAGGAGATGGGGAGTTCCACACAGACAATATGGAGAGGAAGGAGAGCTTGGAGGCTGCCAGGTCAGATGCACAGTGGGCAGGAGGTTCCAAGTTTAGAAATGACCTGGGGCCAAGGCAGTTGATGAGGAAGGGAAGGAAAGTTGTGAGGCCTAGGGCATTCTTGGAAGTCAAAAAGTGGGGGATGCCTGGTCCACACTCAGGACTGCTTCTGGATGTATCACTCCATCCAAATACTCACAGGTAAGCCACCAGGCCTGATGGATGGCCCAAGAGAGTGAAAGCAGGGTGTTTGTGGGGTCAGAAGGAGGAGAGAGGCTCTGAAAAGACAGAGAAGGGGAGTCAAGAGCAAGGAAAGAAGGAAGTGCAGGCACTGGTGGCTCACACTTATAATCCTAGCTACTCAAGATGCTGAGATCTGAGGATCAAGGTTCCAAGCCAGCCCCAGCAGAAAAAGTTGCTGAGACTTTTACCTCCAATTGACCACTAACTAAAAAGCCAGAAGTAGAGCTGTGGTAGAGTGGCTAGCCTTGAGCAAAAAATTGTTCATGAACAGCATCTAGGCCCTGAGTTCAAGCTCTAGTGTAGACAGACAGACAGACACAGACACAGATAGACACACACCACACACACACACACACACACACACACACACACACGAGGAAAGGGAAGGAAGACAGGAGAGGTGATATGAGGTTGTTCAGATGATTGTCAGGGACCCTGGACTGTGAGTCAAGGCATGTACACAGGAACTCACAGAAATCCCTGGGACTTCAGGCTAGAAACCAATCTTAGAAGCAGCTAGAACAGAGTGATGCCGGGCTCAGAAAAGCCTGGAACATTGGGTGGAGATCTCTGAAGAGGCCTCCAAGGGAAGTAAGCCTAAAGGGCTGCAGGAAAGACCAAGGAAGGAAACAGCTACCCAGGGCTGGATTGAAGCCGTGTTGATAAACTTCTCTGGAGAAGGGGGACTTGGGAAGTTGTGCTACCCAGAAGTCATGGCATACTGAGCCTCCTCACCCATTCCATCAATAGATTTTTGACTCAGTGGGTCTCAGCCCTGGATGAACAGAGAAGTCACCTAGGATGGGCGTGTCAAGAATCCCAAAGTCCAGTCCCAACTCACATTCCGCAGTGGCTTTAAATATATCTATCAGTTCTCTGATGCTCCTTCCTTCTGTAGATAGAGCCTGACTTGCATTCTGATGACAACTTGTGCTCCTTCTGGCAAACATTCAGGCAGAAGCGGCAATGAGTGATTAACAGACCAGGTCCTATAAGGCACTAAGACTTCCCCTTTGCAGTGTTTTGGGTCTTATGCCTAGAGGGGTGCCAGCTGCCCTGGCATGAAGATGCTCAAGCAATCCTTTGGAGAGGCAAAGTAGGGAAGAACTAAGGCAGCCCTGGGAGGGGGTCATCTCTGCAGCAGGTCCTCCTGCCCTTCATTAGGCCTTCCAGTAGCCATGCAGCCTGGTTGACTCCTAACTGTAACCTCCCAAGGGTCAGACTGAGTCACCTGTTCCCTGCCCGCCCCCCCCCCCCCCCAGGTGCTCCTGACTTGCTGACCCTCAGAAACCATGTGAGATAATGAATGCTTGCTAAATTGAGGGAGGCATTCAATGGGTTACACAGCCATTGATCACTACTGCACATTTATTCCATCAGTATCCTGGAGGTGCGGTTCAAACTCTCCAGGTAGTGGGGCCTGCCATGCCAAGACAGTACGTGTGTGGATTACCTAGGTATGTGCACATAGCCCGTGCATGTAAATTGGGGGAGGGAGGCATTTTGTTACATGCATTTTTCAAGATGTGTGTGTATCCGCATCCTCCAAATAGTCGGGCGTGGGGGGGGGTGTCCCACATATATGTGTCAGGGTCTATCTGGCTCAAGGAGGTCTGGACATAGAAAGAGCCAGTTGCCCATACCTGTCACCCTTAGCAACTCAGGAGGCTGAGATCTGAGGATTGTGGTTCTAAGTCAGCCTGGGCAAGAAGGTCTGTGAGACTCATCCCCAATTAACCACTAGAAAACTGGAAGTGTCACTATGGCTCAAAGTGGTGGAGTGGTAGCCTTGAGTGAAAAAAGTTTAGGGACAGCATCCAGGCCCTGAGTTCAAGCCCCACAACTGGCAAAGAAAGAAAGAAAGAAAAAGAAAGAAAGGAAAGAAGGAAGGAAGGCAGAAAGAAAGAAAGAGACAGAAAAGAAAAGAGAAGGGGCTGGGGATATGGCCTAGTGGCAAGAGTGCTTGCCTCGTATACATGAGGCCCTGGGTTCAATTCCCCAGCACCACATATACAGAAAATGGCCAGAAGTGGCACTGTGACTCAAGTGGCAGAGTGCTAGCCTTGAGCAAAAAGAAGCCAGGAACAGTGCTCAGGCCCTGAGTCCAAGCCCAGGACTGGCCAAAAAAAAAAAAAAAAGAAAAGAGAGAGCCTTGGAGGATTTGAAGTCAGTTTAAATATATCATATCTGGTTATATTTATATATAACCAGCCCAGGCTGCTTCCCCTCTGGGCCTCTGTCTCTACCCCACTCCTGCTTTCGAGGTGGAACATTCAGATGACCACTAAGCTGGCTATTTACCCCTGGGCTGATTTTGGTACTATATTGGTACCACTGTGACTTTTTGTGGCTCCAGGCTGTGGGCTTCACTTGCTTCTAATGGGGCCACTGATCTTACTTCTAGCTCCTTCAGAGGCTGTGATTAGGGCAAAGGGTGACTGGGTACAAGTAATGGTGGAGGTGAGAGTTGCCTAGACTGCTGCAGACACCAAAAGAATTAAGTTGGTCTTTTGAAATCCCATATGGTAGGGTTCAGGGAGTCTGTGGTGATTTCCCTGGGATTCTTAGGGCTGGTCAGGAGCTCAGATGAAGCGAGAACATCCCTTAACACACACAGTCTGCCTGAACATGGGAAGAAGTGAAGGTGAGGAGTGTGGAGCCCATCAGATTGACTCTCTAGAGACCCACCAGCCTGTATTTGGATAGATGGTAGTTGCTAGTGCTTGAGTTCCCAAGCTTCAGATTGTAGAATTCACATTCCAACTTCCAGTGACTTCCAGTGACTTTGGCCAAGTCACTGATCTCTCAATACTTCACTTTTCTCATCTGGAAAATGAGGATGAGGAGAAAAAGCCCTTGGTCTGAGCACAGAGATACACTGTAACATCTAGGCAAGTGCTTGGCATAGGCACTCCCCAGGCAGCCATGGTTACTATTGAATGGTCCAAGTCTGAGAAGGAGAGAAGTTTCCCACTAGGAAGTGCCAGGTACTCTTAACCCTGCCTCTTCTTTTTTTCTTTCTGCTGGTCCTGGGGCTTAAACTCAGGGCCCCCGGGCATTGTACCTGAGCCTCTTTGTGCTCAAGGCTAGTGTTCTACCACTTGAGCTACAGTGCCTCTTCCAGCTTTTTCTGAGTAGTTTATTGGAGATAAGAGTCTATGGAGGGCTGGGGATATGACCTAGTGGCAAGAGTGCTTGCCTTGTATACATGAAGCCCTGGGTTCGATTCCCTAGCACCACATATATAGAAAATGGCCAGAAGTGGTGCTGTGGCTCAAGTGGCAGAATGCTAGCCTTGAGCAAAAGAAGCCAGGGACAGTGCTGAGGCCCTGAGTCCAAGGCACAGGACTGGCAAACATAAACAAACAAACAAACAAACAAAGAGTCTATGGACTTTTCTTCCCTGGGCTAGTTTTAAACCATGATCCTCAGATCTCAGCCTCTTGAGTAGCCAGGATTACTGGTGTGAGCCACCCATACTGGACTCTTGCCTCTACTTTCAAGGAGACCCAGAAAAGAAATTCCCCCAAACCACTGTACCCTTTTGTTGTCAGATGGGGACCTAGGTCCTTGCCCTTGTCTGGGCTAGAAACATGTTGTAGATGTTCTGCATATGAACATAGCCTTCCCCACTCCGTATTCAATATGTTCCTCCAGGGGCCCCCATAATAATCCTTGTTCCCACTCCCAAGACAAATTGGATCCTGTGTGTGTGTGTGTGTGTGTGTGTGTGTGTGTGTGTGTGTGTGTGTGTGTGTGTACTGAACATAACATTGTTTTCCCCTCAAGGTTAGTGGTCTACCACTTGAGCCTCAACTCCACTTCTGGCTTTTTGGTAGTTAACTGGTGATAAGGTGTCTTTCGGATTTGTCTGCCTGCACTAGCTGGCTTTCAACTGTGATCCTCAGCTCTCATTCTCCTAAGTAGCTAGGATTTGTCTGGTATCCTGAGCCTCTGGTGCACAGCTCTGAAGCCCTCTCTTGTACCAGGCATTGTGCCCAAGTTGTAATCATTACAAACAGCAGCATTTGATGAGTGCCAGCTCCATGTTCTAAAGGACATGTGGCCATCTATGACCTGCACAACCCTTATAGACCATGACAAAACAGGTCTGAGTGGTTGGGTAACTTGCTGAGGGTTACACAGGAAGATGATCACCTGGGGTTGGCCACTGATCAACTCCTGTCACTTTACTACCTTCCCAGTAGGCTGTCACTAACTAGGCCTGGGGGTAACAGAATGCTGAGGGGACAAAAGGACAGCAGGGGAGAAAGGTGGTTCCTTTCCACATTGCCAGGCAGTGGTGAGTGTCCGAAGCTCCTGTCCCAGTGCCTTACAGCATGAAGTGTGAACTGTGCCCATTGGGTCTCCTAGGCAAGTCACTGGAGAAGACAGTGACCGGAAGACAGAGCAGGAGCAGGAAAGAGACCCGGGAGCCTGATCCACAAGCTGAGGATGCTGTCCAGGTGGGGAGGCCAAAGCTCCCAGTTTTGGAGTATTGCCTGGTCCCCAGCTTCTCCGTTTCCATGGAGGAAGAATTTGGATTCCTTTCTGGGGAGAAGACTTACACTTTTTTTTTGGCTATGTTTTTTTTTAAACTGTATTTTTTTTGTCTTTTCTTTTTTGGCACTGGGGATCAAACCCAGGACGTTGCACTTGCTAGGCAAGCACTTTGCCACTGAGCTACATCCTTGCCCAAGACTTACACTTTTGGAGAGCAAGCAGGATTTTACCAAGTCAGAGCCTCTCCCCTCCATTCCCACTCCATCCCCTTTCACTTCTGCCTCCTCGTCTGGGGGTGGGGATGGGGTACAACTGGTTCCTGGAACATTATTTTCAGGGAGTGGGTTGCCAGGCTTCAGTCTCAGGAGGAATCAGCCCTCTGTCTTGAAGATGGGGAAACTGAGGTACTGCAGAGGTTTTAGCTCAGAGTCACATCAGTGAGGCTGAGCTCATCTCCTTCAGCCACGGTACAGTGATTAGTAGCTCAGCCTCAGTCTACTGAAGAGTTTTGGTTTTCTGATTATCCTGGGAGGAGACAGTGCCTAGCCCTCCCTTTACTCTGAGTTACTGGGGAGCAGGAAGGCAGAAAGCATTTGTTATGACCTCCTGGGGTGTGTATTTGATACATGCTGTTCTTTTGACTTATCACCATCTCTGGGGTAGAAATGATTGTGTCAGTTTTACATAGGAAGAAAGTCATGCTCGGAAAGGTGGTGAGGAGCAAGCCAGGACTTGAATCCAGGTCTGGCCTGGAAGCCTGGGTCCTTTGCATGCTGTTGTGCCTGCAGGATGAGTGAAGATGGGGGGCGGGGTGGGAGAGCAGCTGTCAAACTCTGTTCCCTGCCCCTCAGACTACATCTGGAGGAGCCACAAGCCAGCAGATGGGGGGGGTGGGGGACAGCTGGGGCACCCTGTTTCTGCAAACTGGAGAAACTAGGTGGGATCATGACTTTGTCATTCTTCACCTACAGGACAAATCTCTCTCTCTCTCTTTTTTCCTGAGCGCTCTCTCTCTCTCTCTCTCTCTCTGTGTGTGTGTGTGTGTGTGTGTGTGTGTGTGTGTGTGTGTGTGTGTTGACTGAATGATTAGAAACAGATGAAGGTGTTGGATCCATCGAAGCCTCTCTTTCCAACTGGAGTGGAAGTTTCCACTCAGGACACAGTCCTTGTGGGGACCTAGTCGGTGCCCCTCAGTCCCCTTGAATGAAGCCTCCTACCTTCCCAAGGTACCACATAGAGACTAAGAAATCCACTGAAAAGGAAAAATGGGGGTAACCATACTGATGCCCAATTGTCTCTGTGTTACACCAGGGCATCCCCCCTCCCTTGAAGTCACCCTGAGATCTCTCTATTGCAGCTAGGTTAGTCGCTGTTAATTAAAGCAATTGTTAGACTTAATACCCATCCCATTAACATGTCTCCTAGACCTATTAATCACACCCTTAGAGGAAAGGGCTAGGGGAGCTTTGGGTGGAGGGAGCAGGTCCCAGCTTTTGGAGCGAAGGGGCCTGAGACAGTGAAGGCCATTCTTGTTCCTTTTTGGGAATCTGGAAGCCTGCTGTGTCTGAAGCCCTTTGGAGCCCACCTGAGGCCTTTTGAACCCCTTGGCCCTTAGGGGCCTTCTGTCATCCAGCCTCCCTGGACCCTCTGGGAGAGAGCAGATATCTAGTCAGAGGAAGGCTAGATGGGAGGAGGGTCACAACCAGAGCTCCACCGCATACAGATGTCCTTCTACAACTCTCTGGGGCCAGATGGGGCTCCCCAAACACCTCACTTTTCTGCTCAGGGCTTCCTAGAAGATGGAGGATGAGGAAGCAGATGCTGGGCCCAGCAGGGGTACTCTATCGGTCTGTCTACCAGTGGGCCTCCCCCGGTGCCTTCTCTGTCCTCTCTCCCTCCTCTCTGGGCCCTGCTCCTCCCCCAATGTCCAGAGCCAGCTGGGGCAGAGAGGGAGCTGGGGTGGGACCCTCAGAAGGTGCATAAATCATTATTGGCGAAGACCTCAGCCCTGAGCCGCGGGTAGAGGCTGCTGCCCACGGTTCAGGCCAGGGCATAAATCATAATTCCCCTACAATAGATCCTTTTGCAGCCACCATCAGGAAAACTGTGTTGGTTTTATCGATTTTTTGACACGGGGCCTAGGCAGCGGGCGGCTCCTGAATCATTATGAAATGAAACTGATTAGGAATTCATGGAATACTAAATAAACTTTACGAGCCCGTTGTAAGTTTTTTGATGCATGGGGAGCGGAAAATGAAAACTAATGATATAAAAATTACACAGCGTGCTGAGTATTATTATACCGCTATTGATTTGTTTCAAACTGTACATCAAAATCGAAGAGGGCTGGGGCAGCTCCTGCAGCCACGCTGGGGGTGTTTGGACTCTCTAGAGCTGGAGGGCTGGGTTTTCCCCCCCCTCCTTGTATTTTTTATTTCTTTCCTTCCCTCTAGCTTCCTGCTTGGTAATCCCACTCCCTTCTCCCCACCCCATCCATTCCACAGCTGGTCTCAGGGAACCACCCTTCATCCACCCACAGGGCAGTGCTCAGCTTGTTACTGGACTCTGCTCACCTGGAATCCTTGCCTTCCTCTGGTGTCTCTCTGCAGCTGATTTCTAACCTGTGAGTTTCCTTTTCCCTTCCTGCCTCCCCCCTGCTACTCATGGAAAAGATAAGAGTGCTTCAGGGGAAATGGATGATTGGTTTCTTGTTCTGCATCTTGCTGTGTGACCTTTGGTGTAGGTTTTGCCTCTCTGGATATGGTTCTGGATAACAAAAGGATTGGACTCACTCCATCAGGCTTCTCCAAAGGTAGTATGTCATACCTATCTTTAGAGCTTGTCAAAAATACTTCTCCTGGACTGGGCTACAGATCAGTGGTAGAACACTTGCCTAGCATATATGTGTTTTTTTTTTTTTTTTTTTTTTTTTTTTTGGCCAGTCGTGGGCCTTGGACCCAGGGCCTGAGCACTGTCCCTGGCTTCTTCCCGCTCAAGGCTAGCACTCCGCCACTTGAGCCACAGCGCCGCTTCTGGCCGTTTTCTGTATATGTGGTGCTGGGGAATCGAACCTAGGGCCTCGTGTATCCGAGGCAGGCACTCTTGCCACTAGGCTATATCCCCAGCCCTTGCCTAGCATATATGAAGCCCCAGTTTCCATCTCCAGCACTGAAAAACAACAACTGCTACAACAAAACCTAGCAGCACCCAAATCCTTCCATAGATGAACTGGCTCCAACCTCCAAAGGCATGTGGGGAACCTGCATTTTGATAAGTACTCTGTGGGAATCCAGCCCAGCACCACTGATGGGAGCTGGTTTTCCCACTGGCTTCTCAGAAATGGCCTTAAATCCACATACATTGCATTCTGTGTCAGTTAGCATTTGCAGGTTTCTAGGTGCAGTAATCACAAATCCCCAAATCTCAGTAGTTTGCAGCCACAGAGGTAAATGATTCTGCTCATGGTGCAGATTGCTATGGATGATTGTGGTCCGCTCCACAGGTCTCCATTCTGGGGTTCAAGCTGAAGAAGATCCCCTAATCTGAGGCAGAGGAGAGAGCAAGAATGATGAGACATGGCATATGTCACTCCTCACATTCTATTCACCAAAAGGTGTCATAGGCTTGGGTCCAGCTTCAATGGGGTGGACAGCACTTGTGTCCCGGAGGGCAGGGCTCCTGGGAGATGCCCTGTGGGGATGAGCTGAAGGAGAAGCCATGGATAGTGAGCCTGCCCTCACCCCATCTTGGGCTTGGGTTTCAGCTGCCCCAGGACTTTGGGACTTAAGGTTTGTTTGGCCCAGCTCAATTAGAACACACGGGTGCCTGCTTTCAGCAGCATGCATTTGCCAGCAGTGGTCCCCTCCACTGACATCTTCCTCTACCCCTCGGAGATGCCACTCTTCCTCCCTGGTCTTCAGTGGGCATTGCTTTGGTGCTTTCAGTCTTGGATTCTTTCATTTCATGAAGAAAGTAAACCATTGATCCTAGCTCCTCCATGGACCTGTGTGACAAATAGAATTCTTCTGTGAGTGTGCCCTTTATGCTCTAAATGCAGAGGGCAGACCCAGAGGATGTGGATTGGATTTTCTTAAAAAGGGAACACTTGCTTTGGTAGATTTCTTCTTGGTATCTTTTGTTAATCGCCTACCTTTTTCTCCCTTCCCTTCCCTTCCCTTCTCTTCCCTTCCCTTCCCTTCCCTTCCCTTCTCTTCCCTTCCCTTCCCTTCCCTTCCTTTCCCTTCCCTTCCCTTCCCTTCCCTTCCCTTCCCTTTCCTTCCCTTCCCTTCCCTTCCCTGCCCTGCCCTGCCCTCCCCTCCCTTCCCCTCTCCTTCCCTCCTTTTTCGTTCCTTTCTCCCCCTCCCTTTTCCCCCTCTTCTCCCCTCCTCTCTCCCGTGTAGGGAAGAAAGCAGAAACCAGACTCAAACTAGCTAAAGCAAAAGTTATTGACTGTTGAAGCAACCAAATGAGTCTTTCCACTTCACTGTGATTTGGAAGTTTAGATAATCTTATCAGAGATCTGTCTTCATCTCTCAATTGTTCTTGTCCTCTAAGCTTAATGCTTTCTTTGGTAGCTATCCCCTCGTGGTGGAAAGAGGGCTGCCAGTAGCACTAGGCCCACGTCCTTAAGGGAACATCTCTTTTCCTATCGAAATAGTAAAATTCCCAAGGCCAAATTTCACTTGTCCATCTTAGGTCACCTGTCTACCCTTCAACCAATCACTATAATGGGGAGAGGCTGAGGGTGAATTTCAGGCTGGGGGTCCTGCAGTCCCTATTCACATGGATGATAGTGGAAGGGGAGGCAGGCTCCAATAGAAATTTTGTTGTTTCAGGAGAGAGAAGTTTGAGGCAGATAAAAGCCAGAGGTGTCCAATGAAGTGCGAGTAGAGGCAGGAGCAGCAGGTAGGGTGAAGGCAGAGTGGGTGGGGCTCTTCTGACCTAAATCATGTCTGGGAATTTGGTGACAGCTGGGCTAAATCCCAAGGCTGAGTGTGAGGGCCTTACATATGATGGGGGGAGCCTGGAGACAGCAGTATAAATGGATGCTGCCCCAGTCATGGGGAAAGTCTGCCACTTCACTGCAGCTCCCTATTTCTAGGAGAATGTGGCTGGTGAATCGCAGGGGGAGTGGAGAACTATGCTGCTTCCCTAGAGCTACACGTGTGGGTTTGCAGCCAGCTCTACCCTTTCCAGATGGACCTATTCGCTCAGAGTGGAGTTTGGCCCATGCACCCTCTTAGTCTAGAACTTGCCATGGTGGATGGAACGTGCATCCTCTCTTCTGAACTGGTAGGACTGTTGTGTGTTCCCTGATAGTCTGGGGCTGAGGGCAGGACCATGTCACATTGGTGGTCCTTCAAGCCCCGGCCCTGTGCCTGTTGTATGGGCACATGAATCACAAATGGCCGTGGAATAGAGTTCCAGGGAGCGGCTGCTATGGGTCCTTTCCACAGTTGCAGCTGCACACATGAGATCTGATTGTAGTGGAACCCCTACTCTGCCAGCTCTGCCCCACACCCACGCTGGCTGCCACATATAGCATGTCTTCCCAGTTCTTGGAGTGCAGATGAATAAGAACTCCCCTGCAGTCTTCATGGGAGGATGGAGCAGATGACATCACATGCCATACCCCAAACCAATCAGGCCATGCCCTTGGCTTCTCTCCTCTCTCCTTTGCTATCTCTTCCTGCCCGTGCTTGTCTCCAATCCCGGGTTCCTAGAGCACTCCAAATCAAACTCCATCTTCATTTTGCATCCCCCAAAGAGCATAAACAAAGACTGGTAGCAGAGACTACAAGACCCCACTTCACCTCTTCACCCCATCTTTGTAGTATGGGGACCACTTAATCCCTACCCGAGCCCCTGAGCCCTTGCATGCCCACAACTCCATAAGCTGCTTTCTGTGTAGACACCCTGAAGCCCAGAGAAGGAATGACTTGCCTCAAGTCACCCAGACCCTGGGGATGGGGTGGGGTTCCTCATAAGTCCCCCTCCCACGCTGCCCCACCTCATACTTCATTTTCCCCTGTGGCTGAGAGATGCGGGGTGGAACAGGATCACTTCTGATTGGTTGTCCTTCTGGAGTTTGGGGGGTGCTACACATATTGAATGTAGATGTGGCTCTAAGCAGGCCGTTCATTCATTCCTGACCGTATTGACTGCAGAATTGAGTGCTACAAGTAAGAAGGAGTTTAGCTATTATTCTCCCACTGATTTGATTTAATGTTTGGTTTATTCCTGTTTCTCCCCCTCCTTTCCTCATCAGGCTGACATTTGCATAGCGTTTCCCTACAGTTTTGTCAAACACACAGTTTTTCTGGTAACTCCCTGTGTTTGGCTTGAATAGTTTTCTTCAGGGGAATTGAGAACCAACCCAGGCACCTTCTTCTCCTTGGCAATAGACTTTGCATTCTTTCCCCAGGGGGGAGGCACATCAAGGACCCCCAGGACCCAGCGCTTGGCCTCTGTGACCCTGTGAGATGACTACTGCCTGTGCTTCAAGTTTGGGGGGGGGGTTTCAGGGTGCTCAGGAGTGAGTCTGATCTCCTCCTGGGCAAACTCTGTCCTTCTCACAGACAGATAACTCTACCAGAGCCTCCGAATCAAATCGCCAGAGGCCAGGTGAAGATGCCCTGTCCCTGTCCATGGTGCTGCTTTTGTTGGAGGTTACAGTCTATGCCAGGCCTTGTCTTAATTTAAGCAAGGGTCAAGCTGGGGCCCTTCCTCTCTACTAAAAGGCTACCAAGCTAACTGAGGAAGGGACTGTTTGCACAGGGAAGGCATCTGCAGAAACAACAGTTTCCCAAGCTTCCACCAGCTAGCCCTCCAGTGGCCAAAGTGGAACCAGTTGCTGGGGTTATAAGGAGGCAGTTTGAAGCTGGATGGAGGTCAGTGCACAGGCAGAGGTCACATGGGAAATGATCAAGTAATTAGACATGATCAAGTGGTGCCTATAATCCTAGCTTCTCAGAAGGTGGTGTTAAGAGGATCTTGTTTTTGAAGCCAGCCCAGGTTAAAGTTAGTGAGATCTTCAATCTCAACAAACAAGCCAGATGTAGTGGTGGACATTTGTAAACTCAACTACACAGAGAGGTGAGGGTAGAAGGGTTAGATGTGGGCAAAGAAGATCCTATTAAAAAAACACACTGTAAGGAAATGGATTAGAGGTGTGCCTCAAGTGGTAGAGGGCTTGCCTAGTGTGCAAGGCCCTGAGTTCAAACCCTAGGACCACACATATTAAATACCTTCTGTGTGCCAGCCCAGGGGTATGGGGCCTGAGATGCAAGCCCCTTATATGGGTCAGGGCTCATTTTACTTACCTTTGAATTCCCAGTCCTGCCATGGCACTTGGATCTAGGCTGTAAAACTTATTGTAATAGAGAGCACAACTACCATTTAGAATCATCTATTCCACTTGTTCTAATGAATTCTTACAACGATCACTCCTGGTAAGTATTATCTTTGTATTACAGATAAGGAAACTGAGGCTCAGTGGAGTTGCATGACTTCTCTGGAGCCATAGATTTCCTAAGTGGCAAAGCCCAGGATTTGACCTAAGGTCTGGTGCCTTCTTAGGTCCCTGATGTGCCCTCCTCCTTTGTGGCATGCCCCTGCATTGAGAGAGAGGTTGGACGTCGGATGTCCTTGGAGGGTCCTCTTGCTTGTTAACTGCCACCTCCTTCCTGCCCTCCCTGACCCAACCACAAAGGAGGAAAAAGAAAAGGGAAAGACGCCTTTCCTCCTCCTCAGGTGGCTTGTGGCGGATTACTTAGCGTTTGACACGGAGTGTCTCTGTGTCACTGTTCCCGGGCGGAATTAAATCAGGGCAGGAAAATATTAATTTGGAGTTGGGGATGGAGGCCGCTCCTTTCCAATTACTCTCCACCCCATCAGGCTTATCCTGGCGCAAACAAGGAAGAAGGCTGGATTAATTGCTTTGGACTCTGCCCCACTCCAGTCCCAATTACTGGGCCGGCTTGGCTTCCAGCATTACGAAGCCCACTGCTGTGCAGGAAATTGTGTGAAATTTTAACGGATTTGCAGACGCAATAATGGAGCACTGGATCTGGGGCCAGCGTTCTCAAGGCTACTGGGCCCTCCGTGCCTCAGCTGAGGTTAAGCTGTTTGGGGTTTCTTTGTGTATTGAAGGATCATCTGGTTAACCCCCCGAAGCCTCCCAGAACTATTCCGGCCCTGACCTTCAGAGGCAGGGTCAGTTCCTGAAGGACCAGGAAGCCCATCAGTTGGATAACCCATCTTGGGAGTCTCTGCATTGGGGCAAGTGTTTATCTGCAATGTTGGAAGCCTTTTCCTTCACCACCTGGTGCCATCTTATAAAAGGAAGAAGGGAGTTCTGGGAGGGTCAGTAATTTACACAAAGTTAAAGGCTACCTAGTGGCAAAGCCAAGACTTGACCCAAGTCTGCTTCCTGAGTGGCCCTAAAGTCTGCAGCCACTTGGACTCCCCACGTCTGTCCTTTCCTTTCCCCATCCATTGGTGCTGGGAATCAAATTCAGGTCTTTGTATATGCTAAAGAAGAGCTCCAACCACAGAGTTATAACCCCACTCCCAATCCCTTCTTGGATTTGTTTACTGGGGTTTCAACTAAGGACCTTGTACTTGCTAGGCAGGAACTCTACCACTTGAGCCATGCCTCCAGCCCCAATCCCTTCTTCTTTTTTTTTTTTTTTTTTTTTTTGCCAGTCCTGGGGCTTGGACTCAGGGCCTGAGCACTGTCCCTGGCTTCTTCTTGCTCAAGGCTAGCACTCTGCCACTTGAGCCACAGCGCCCCTTCCGGCCATTTTCTGTATATGTGGTGCTGGGGAATCGAACCCAGGGCCTCATGTATACGAGGCAAGCACTCTTGCCACTAGGCCATATCCCCAGCCCCCCAATCCCTTCTTCTTAAGGACAGTCATACATGTGTCTTCTCCTCACACTTGAGCTTCTGGTATGCTGGATCCTTTCTCATCCTGTCTCTGTAGGTTCAGTTATTGTCAGGACAGGATGCTTGATGTACTGCCCATGAGAGCTTTGTTGAGCTAGGCTAAACTTAGCCTAGCACTTGATCTCAGGGCTCCCTCATGAAATGAGGGGCTGGGTTGGTTCAATCAGATACTTATGGCTCAGCTGCCCTATTGTGCCCCAACTCTATTGTGAAGAGTAGTATGCATCATTTCTATTAACCCTTACCATGATCCCAAGGAGTAGGTGTGCCCACCCCCATCTGAGAGACATAGGAACAAGCATCAGAGAAGTGAGTGGCCTTAGGTAGGGTCACACAACTGATCAAAACAGTCTGATTTGTCTGAGGACTTTGGCTTCCTTTGGTCAGGGAGCTAGGAACACTTGGGGTATAGGCTGCCTAGGGTATATGTTTCCTGATGTGTGGGTTTCTAGATCCTTTAAAAGCTGTGGTTAATATTAAATTAGCTTCTCCCCAACTTATGTCCAGATGGCAAAAGAATGTAGGGACATTTTGGTGAAAAGTGACACTGGGACTGTGTCTCTTGTTTCCCCACCTAACCTTCCTTAGGGTCTCTCCCTTAGGCCCTGTGGAGTAGAATCTGGAAGCCACTGATGCAGTCCTACCCATCCCAGTTTCACACAGAAGGAAACCAAGGCCCAGAGAAGGGCAGCCACACAGTCCCTGGGTGTTTTTTATGTGAGGAATGTATGGTGAGGTATTAGCTCTGGGCTATGGCCTAATATACATTCCCTTTGAGGAAGTTTAGATGGTCTCATTTTCTGTTCCCTGAGACTTCAATCTGCAGTAAGGGTCTGGAGATTGTTTGGGGAAGGCCCTGAGGATGTGGGTTGGAAATGAAGGGTGGGTGGTGTGGCTAGCTGGACACCCTAGCCTCACCTCAGTGTAATTTCTTTTCTTCCACTGTCTCTGTCCCTTCTCATTCTCCCTCCCTTTTGGGGTCTTCCTCCCTATAAGTAGCAGAGTTTGGCAGCTTCGGGTGGGTAGGGGCAGTTCCCTGAACATGCCCTTCCTTAGACCCTAGTGTTTGTAGAGACCAAGGTGACCATTTGCTTCTCTGGCTCTTCAACTCTTGGCTATAATCAGGAAAAGGATTTTTTAAAAGAATGCAAACCCTGGATACCTATTTATTTTTGAAAAAAAATCAGACTGATGAAGGCCTCTGCAGTTAGATACAAGATGGAGCCTTGAACTTCCCAGCAATCTAAGTAAAAATGGAAAACATTAGGCCCTGGAGGCTCACACCTGTGATCCTAGCTACTCAGGAGGCTGAGATCTGAGGATCGTGGTTCAAAGCCAGCCCAGGCAGGAAATTCTGTGAGATTCTTATCTCCAATAAACTACTCAGAAAAAGCCAGAAGTGGCACTGTGGCTCATAGTGTTAGAGTGCTAGCCTTGAGAGAGAGAGAAAAAATCTCAGGAACGGAGCCCAGGCCCTGAGTTCAAGCCCCAGGATTGATATTAAAAAAAAAAAAAGGAAAACATTACATTTTCTTAACTTACTTTGGTAAATAAGAGGATGCATATTTTTATTTGTCCTGAGATTGGGCTCTGGACATTTTGGGTGGCTCATTAGCCAGGAGGCCTTTGAGTGACATTATGGACGGGGCCTTGCTTTCATTGGAGGGGCCCATACACAAGTGTCTGCGAAATCCTGTCAGTTATTTGGCAGTTGCTCAGAGGAGAGGTCTCTCCTACTGTCAAACATAAGAGATGACTGGGGGCTTGGGCAGTGGGGTCCTGGCTCTCTGGTTGCTTAGCTCTGAAGGCTATGGCAGTCATTATACAAATACATTAAGAAAATTCCATAAAATCTGCCCAGGAGAGAGAGGCTGAGTAGAAGGCAATAGCCATAGAGTATGAGCATTGACCATACATATTTGTGCCCTTGTCTTGGGAACTAGCAGCAAAATGGGTGGGCTGCGCTACTGGGGAGGAAATCTGGGAGATGGATTGGATCTGCATTCTGATCTTACTTGAACCTCTGGGAGAAAATTCCACCAAGGAATATTCCTTGGGAGGAATTGTGGTCACACTCCTCTAAGGCCTCAATTCTGCAATTCTAACTATTGTTAGACCTGGGTTGAGGTTACTTACCAGGCCTAGGGTGGTGGCTAAGTGTCAGGGGATGGGAACAGAGCCCACAGAGGGATGAATAATTGGAGAAGGGATGGTGAAGGTGAACCTGGGGAAGTGCTCTGTAGTTCACAAACGTCAGCCCCTGTGGGACTACCACAAGGAAGGAAGGTCACACTTTGGGGTAGGGCTCCAAGGTCCCTCTACCCTGGAGATGACAGGGTGGAGGAATGAAGGTGAGGCATGTGACCACCATCATTAGTTGTCCAATTTTTGCCCACCCCATTTAGCAAAGGGAGAATTAATTATGTGTAGGGGATGCCCCCTTAATTGCCATAATTTAGTTTAATTTAAGAAACAGGCCCTTTCACAATCCCCCCCTTAGCTAGCCCCCAACCATTGACAGCCTTGTTGATGAATGGCCCTTCCCTTGCTCAGAAACTGTCTCAGAACCACTGGGAAAGCTCCTTTCAACATGGTTTGCCAGGCCCCACCTCCAGGTGGGTCTCACAATTTGCATTTCAAACAAGTTCCCAGCTGAAATGAATGCTATTGCTTTTGGGAGAATCACCAAAGCAAGGTTTCATGTAGCCCCCATGATAGCACTTCAGAACTCTGCCCCTCTCCCTGCAGGGGTCCACTAAGTTATTAGGGAAGGGGCACAGCCATCTTGACACTTCACTACCCCCGTGTGTGTGCACACATCACTCCAGTGGAAGGCAGAACACAGCCTCCCAGTGGCCCACTCACTATGTAGTTCATCCTGAGCTGGACTTTCGGAGCATCTGCTTCCTGCCATCCTCGCCCTTGGGAAGCTGAGTCCCTCTATTCTGCAAGCTCTCTGCTTCCACCCTCCCTGTGAGCACCACCAGGCATCTGCAGTGGCAGGAGGAAGACTACAATTACAGGCCTAATTGTGTGGCTCCAGTCAGGCGTTTTTCTTCATTGATTGGAAGCTGGCTGTGTGGGCTCTGCCGGCTCTGCCAGAGCCACCATCCAGAGAACCTGTTTGCACCTGTGTCAAGGCAAACTCAGGAAACCTAATTAGTTGGTTTGGTGTTTTATAATTAGGTCCTTTAAAAGAATTCATAGGTAGTGATAATAAGCCCATTTAGAAATCTATTAAGCTTTGGGGGAAGTTGGACATAAACCTTACAACTCTCACACTAGCTTCCTCTTTCTTACCCTTTTCTCTCTGCCCCCTTGTTCTGCCTGCCAAGCCCTGGCCCTGTCTTCACCCTCAGTATGTCTGATTTCTGCTTCAGGGTTCAGTAATGATACTTTCCCATATTTATTGTTCCTCAGAATAACTCCTTTTCATCCTAACCCAGCCCTGGGAGGTAGGTGCTCTCATGGTACCCATCTTACAGATGAAAACTGGCATACATAGGGATCTAATAACCCACTGGAAGCTATGTGACTGAGCTAGACATTAAATTTCAACCACCTGGCTCTGAAGCCCACCTTGTTTTGCCTACTCTGCAATTCTACCCAGCCCCAGCTCTGCCTGCCCCAATACTCCCACTGAGAAGGCTGAAGTTTTACTTGTCTAAGTCCTGCTTGCTCAGAGCATTGGTGCCGGAGTTTCAGAGCTAACTTGGATGGGTCACCATGGATAATGGCTTCTCATTCACTTTTGCTTCTCCTAGTGACTTTTCCCATCTGGATTTCTGCTGGTGCAAAATGCTTCATTTCTTTATTTTCTTCTGTGTTCTGGGCTGGGGAAGCAGACCGGAAGTCAGTTCATTTGTAACTGAGTGGTCCCCAATACCCCTGTATCTATATTGGATGCTTTAGCATCTCACTTTGTTTATTTCCTTCATAGCATTTACCATACTCAGTCACTTGATTTTGACCTATCTCTCCTAGTTCAAATATGAGCACTAGCAGGGTAAGGACTTTGTATGTATTCCTTTCTCTGGGGCCTTCATTGGTTCCCAGTACAGAGAGATTTATTGGAAGCCAAATGAGATATTATGTTGGACCTAATCTTCAGTTTCCTCATCCATTAAAGTAGACAAAAAGTCTCCTCTACACATACCATAGCAAGCATGGCTGGTATACAGCAGGTGATCCACAAATGTTAGTGTCTCCCTCTACCCCTTCCTCTTGCCTAAGTATAGCAGGAAATGCCCAGAGCTCTTCTACTTTTAATAGCTCTAGATGAATCTCCTCCTCCTCCTCCTCCTCCTCCTCTTCCTCCTTCCTCAAAAATAATAGTGCAAAAACTTTTTCTCTAAAGTAAATGAGGTTAGATTCTACTGGGATGTAATGCCTTGAGATTTCTCAGGTCAGTGCTCCATGAAGGCTAGCCAGAAAGTGACTTCCCAGAGCGGCTGCACAGTGACATGGCTTATGGACTTAGGTCCTTGTCTCTACAGTCTTTTCAGTGGGAGATGAAGCTGATCTGCAGCTGGAACGAAACCAGCTCCTCTGTTCATGAGACTGGAGTTACACACACACACACACACACACACACACACACACACACACACACACACACACACACGTACTTTTTGGGAATGGACGAAGGTCTGGCCTTTTCCTTCCTTCCTTCCTTCCTTCCTTCCTTCCTTCCTTCCTTCCTTCCTTCCTTCCTTCCTTCCCTCCCTCCTTCCTTCCCTCCCTCCCTTCCTTCCCTCCTTCCCTCCCTCTCCCTCCCTCCTTCCTTCCTTCCTTGCTTCCTTCCTCCCTCCCTCCCTCCCCCTCCCTCCCTTCCCTCCCTTCTTTCCTTCTTCCCTTCCTTTCTTCCTTCCTTCCTTCCTTCCTTCCTTCCTTCCTTCTTTCCTTCCTTCCTTCCTTCCTTCCTTCCTTCCTTCCTTCCTTCCTTCCTCCCTTCCTTCCTTCTCTTTTTTCTTTCTCTCTCTTCTTTTTTTCATTAGTGGTGCTTGAAGTCTGGACCTGGGCACTGTCCCTGAGCTCTTTTGCTCAAGGCTATCACTCTACCATTTCCACTCACAGCTCCTCTTCCAGTTTTTCTAGTGGTTAATTGGAGACAAAAGTCTCACAGTCTTTCCTGCCTGAGTTGGCTTTAAACCATGATTCTCAGATCTCAGCCTGCTGAGTAGCTGGTATTACAGGCATGAACCACTGGCGCCCAGCTAGGTCTGGCATTTTTAAGCCTGGCATGTCATGGACAGATATTCACTCCATTTCCTTGCACTATTTATTGCACTGTCTTACATGTAGGCTTTGATTTCCATACTCTGCTTTCTTTACCTACGTCCTCTCTCATGGCCTGCTTTATCCCTGCCTCTGCAGACTCTCCTTATCCTTCAAGGTCCTCCTCATGAAGCTTTTTCGGAACCTCCTGGCTGGGAGAGAAATCTCTCCTTGATTCCTCTTTCTCCTCTGTCCAAGCTGTGTCCCTTATTCTGTCTGTCTTTTGGCCTGTTTTGTCCTCCTGCTGAGCCACAGACTCTTCCATGGCTGCCTCCTGTTCTGTTCTCAGAGCTCTCTGTGTGGCATTGTTGTACTTGAAATAGGTTCTCAGCAAACATTTCTCAAATGATTAAACAAATGTGTGGTTTAGAGGATTTATTTTGAACGGCTTGCTTTGACTTTTTCTGCATTGGGGTGTATAAGGCAGGGTCTTGTGTGGAATGCTAGTGTCCTTTTGTGACTTGACTGCTCAGTTCGTGTGCAGGAGCTCCAGAGTATGTGCCCACAGCTCTTCTCTGTGCCTCTCATGGAGCCCGGTGGTTGTGTATTGGGGGGGTGGTACGGTGGCAGCCTAGTGCCCAGTGATGGATGAGGGGGGTGGAGGTGACTTTCCCAGGGGAAGATTAGCGCCTGGCAGCTATGATTTGTCTCATGCCCTCCTGTCCTTTTGCTGGGCTCCACTGAAGAGTCATTCATTACACAGGCTGCTGTCACCGGCTGGGGGCAGGGGCGGAACAGTGTGAATGGTGGGGTGGCAGGCAGGCCCCCCATGCCAGAGCCCAGATCCCACTCTGTGGCCCTTCAGCAGCACTCTGGAGTTGTGAGAGAAGGGGACTAAGTGGTTACTCACTTTCTTGACATACCCCTGTCACCAGGGCAACACTGTACCATCAAGTGGGGAGGGGCATCCATCCATTCTTTCATTCACTTGACAAACAAATGGTTTTATGGTTTCACGGAGTGTATGCTAGACCCAGACTCTTCCTTCTGGGAGCTCAAGGAAAATGGATATGTGGATTGACCGGGCAAAGAGGGAACAGGAGTTGTGAGTCAGGAGCCCGATTTCCTTGGACTCTGAAGGACAAGTGGGAAGTTACAGATGTTGTAAAGAGCATTGGGTTTGGAGGCTGGATACTGAGGCTTGAATGACAGCCTCTATTATGACAGCTCTGGAGCTGTAGGTGTGCTTTGTGCCCTGGAAGGTGCTATGTGAGTGGATGGGGCACTGCTGCCTCACTTGCTTTGAGGGTGGGGTGGGTCAAGGGTGGAGTCAAGGCAGTTCAGGGAGACACCAGAGAAAAGAGCACATCTCTCCCCTCCCTCATTTAGACAGTGTGCTACAGTTGGCAGTGCACTTCCACTCCATAGTTTTTTGGTCCTTTCAACAACTTTCCAAGCCAGGTGAAGGTGGGCGCTATTAAATCCTGTGTTATGGCCTAGGAAGAAGTTAAAAGAGGTTAAATGAGTTGCCCAAGGTGACTTAGTAGATGAGTGAGCAGGACTAGAATCCACCTTCTCATACCTGAGCTGTGTGTTCTTTTCCTGTTTCCACACACTGGAGGTCTTCCTTTATTTGTTCGTGTGTTCATTCATTCAGCGAGGTGGGACTAGGGTTTTGAACTTAGGGCCTCAAGTTTGCTAAGCAAGTGCTCTACTGCTTGAGCCACAATCCAAGTCTTTTTGATTTTAGTTTGCTTTTCAGATAGATTCTTGCACTTTCAACTTGGGTAATTTTAGACCATGCTTCTTCTACTTCTGCATCCTGAGTAGCTGGTTTACAGGTTTACAAGTGTGCACAACCACAAAGGGCTTGTTTATTTTATTTTTGTTTTTTTGTTGGTCGTGGGGCTTGAGTTCAGGGCCTGAACTGAGTTTTGTTGCTCAAGGCTAGCACTCTACTAATTTGAGCCACAGCTCCACTTCTAGTTTTCTGGGAGTTGATAAGAGTCTCATGAGGACTTTTCTGCTCTGGCTGGCTTTGAACTGTGATCTTCATATCTCAGCCTCCTGAGCCTCCTAGGATTACAGATGTGAGTCATCAGCACCCAGCTAAAGGGCTTATATTAAGATATGGTCTTGCTAACTTTTGCCTATGTTGGCCTCAAACTGTGATCCTTTTATTTCTGCCTCCCAAGGAGGGAGCTCCTCCATTGTCTCTGCTTGCGTCAGGATGACCATCTTCAACACCTGGGGCTCCCATTCAAGAACTGGATGCAAGACCTTCCCCATTTTTCCATGCTTATGGTCACTTCTGGGCACAGTCATGTCAGGGCATGGGCGGGGGGAGGGGTGAGAAAAGAGCTGTAGGTTTGAGAGTGGTAAGAGGAGAGAGGGGGGCAAGCCAAAGTTTCCCAACAGTTCTTATCTAACTCTAATAAACCAGTGGCTAAATCAGTATGGTAGGAAGAACAGAAGAAAACTGAAGGGGGGAGGGAGGAAAGAGAGGAAATGGAAAGAAAGGAGGGAGAGATGGCAGTTGGGGTGGAGAGCACGAAGAACAGAGGTGGGGGGGGAAGGGGAACAGGAACATAAAAAAACAGTGTGGGAATGAGACAGGAAGGATCCAGGAGAGGTTGAGAAGGGAGGGAGAGAAAGGGAAAGGAAGGAAGGAGGGAGACCAAAGAGGCTGGGGATGGTGCTGGGGGAGGGCCAGCCTGGCTTTGGCAAGGGGTGGGAGATTGAAGGCTGAATCACAGCAGGCAGTAGAGGAGAGGAATAAGTCATAAACGCTGTGGGGGCAAAGGTCAAATATAGACTGATGGCTCCATTGTTTCCCAGCCAGTGAGGAGGACCCTGTTGGGGGTGGCTAAGATGCTTAACCCTTCCCTGCCCAGCATTTTGATGGTAAGGCAGGTAGAGGGATTCAGAGTGAGGAAAGCGTGTGTGTGTGTGTGTGTGTGTGTGTGTGTGTGTGTGTGTGTGTGTGTGTAAACACTGTGTTGCTGGGGGAGAGGGGATAAAAAGAGATGGTAATGATAGTTGTCCTTTGGAGTTAGGAGCCAGGCAGTGGACCCACAAGGTTGGGATGTTGACTTTTGCAAAAGGGACTCCAGAATCCTCTCCACTCAAATGCATAGATGCAAAACCTGTCACCTCTCTTGTCTGCCTGGAACACCTTTTTGCATCCTTAGGTGGGGGAAATCTCCTCAGAAAGGAGGATGCTTCTGGGACATGACTCTTGAATAGTATCTGCCAACAACAGTAATGAATAAATACTGTTATAAATAACTGTATAAGGGACATATTTACTAAATGATGTCAGGATCAATACTATCAATACATGAATACTTATAACTAAATGTGTAGTGTATGTATGTGTGGTTTGAAAATAACTTAAACATAGTACTGAACACAATGTGGTATGATGGGTATGATCAAATACTGGTTTCACTAATGAAGAAATTGATGCTCAGATTTGTCTTGGATCGTCTCTGTTAGCTTTTGGAATCTGAATCCACATATCTTTTGGCTGTCACTCAACTTTCTTTGGGAAGGATGATACCCACATTAGAAGAAAAAAATGAAGACTTGCAGGGAATATTTGTTTATGAAATGACTCTTGTCTGTGGAGAAAGTCAACCTTAATTGGGTAAAGAGGGTGGAAGAACACGCTGTCCAACGGAGATAGGTCTTCAGTACCGCGGACAGTTCCCGGGCCTAGTTTCTCATTACCACCTTCCGTAGTGGTGGTGGTGGTGATGGGGCAAGGTGTTGCACATGTCACTATACTCCTGGAGCCCTCCCCAAGGAGAATGATGGCTCCTTGTGAGCCATGACTCCACCTCCCCACCCCATGATGTATAGACTGACAAAGGACTTAATGCTGTGAATACATAAAGTGTTGGAGGCCTGGGCGGTGGAGGGTGACGGCTGCCCTTTAATGCTTGGCTTTTTAAAGATCATGGTAGAGTTCAGAAAGTATAGTCATGAGGTTTAATGATTTAATGGGGACGACTGGGGAGCAAAAATAGTTACTGCGCCCTGGGGAAAAGTGACTCCTCATACATATTACTTTAGCCTAATGGCCTATAACGCCTTCCCCCTGGGCCCTTGGGGGGGAGTCACGCTACATAGCTGCTGTAATACTGAATGGCCTGATTAAATGCATATTAAACAATACTAAATTGGTAAAAAAAAAAAAAAGGCAGAGGTGGTGCTAAATGTATTTATTCAGTTGTGTGTGTGTGGGAGAAGAGATAGGGCTCCTCCAATGTGGTTGGATGGAAGACGTCCCCTTCTGAGCATGCTCCCCAGTGAGATATAGAGAGAGTCATGAATAGCCGATCTTCTGGAGGAAATGATGGGGGAAGATACCTCTAAAAATGAAGAGAGGATGCCAGGCACTGAGGATCTGGAGTGCTGGCCAGGCATGGCACCAGTGGCTCACACTTGCAATCCTAGCCTCTTGGGAACTGGAGATCTAGAGGAGAGTGGTTCCAGACCAGCACAGGAAAAAAGAGTTCTTGAAACTCCCATCTCTCAACTGGCTGTTAGGCTCAGTGATATGTGCCTGGTATCCCAGCTACACAGGAGGTGACGATTGGGAGAATCACAATTCCAGGCCAGCACATGAGAAAGAGTTCTCAAATCTCCCATCTCAACAGAAAGAGCCAGGTTTATGCTTGGTTCCATGAGGCCTATGTGATTCCCAGCTCAGAGACTTGCCTATAGATACAGATTCTAAGTAGGATTATATATATATATATATATATATATATGTATGTATGTATGTATGTATGTATGTATGTATAACATTTTATTCATCCATTCATCTGTTGTAGGGCATCTGAGCAGTTTCCATAACTTGGCTACTCTGAAGAGTACAGCAGTGAACATGGATGTGCAAGTGTCTTTACTCTATCCTGACTTGTAATGGTCTGTTAAGCAGGTATTTTTTTTAAGCATGTATTTTTGATAGAATATTTTTTCTGTCAATCCTGGCGCTTCCCTGAGGCTCTGGGGCCCACTAGACTGGTCTCTTTACCTGTAAACCTCTTCCAGCTTGATGCTAACCCCAGGTTCCAGGGTCTAAGATTTCAGGTGGTGCTGCCATGAGAATACAGCTTTAGTTCCATGTACCTGGATGAATGCATGGTAGGGTCACCTGGGGAGGTTTGAAAGGCTGGTATCTGAATTCTACCAAGAAATTCTGATTCAATCATCTTAAGGAATGGCCCAAGAGTTGGTGTTGTGTGTGTGTGCTTTGTTAAAGGCTTCTTGCGCATCCCTAGTTGAGAATCAGTTCATCAGGGTCAGCATGGCTGCTGTTTTCTTTTTTTCTTTTTTCTTTTTTTGGCCAGTCCTGGGGCTTGGACTCAGGCCTGAGCACTGTCCCTGGCTTCTTCCCGCTCAAGGCTAGCACTCTGCCACTTGAGCCACAGCGCCACTTCTGGCCATTTTCTATATATGTGGTACTGGGGAATTGAACCCAGGGCCTCATGTATACGAGACAAGCACTCTTGCCACTAGGCCATCTCCCCAGCCCTGCTGTTTTCTTTATTCCACAAGTGAGGAGCTGAGGTCAGAAAGCCCAGGACTTCTCCTAGATCCATAGGGGTGATCCAATCTCCTGACTTCCCACTCAGTGCTCCCTCTCCCAGCATACCCTTTCCTTTCCCAGTGACAGCACGCTGGCACTGCTAAACATGGACCATGGATTTTTTTTTTATTTTTTATTTTGGCCAGTCCTGGGCCTTGGACTCAGGGCCTGAGCACTGTCCCTGGCTTCTTCCCACTCAAGGCTAGCACTCTGCCACCTGAGCCACAGAGCCCCTGCTGGCCGTTTTCCATATATGTGGTGCTGGGGAATCGAACCGAGAGCTTCATGTGTAGGAGGCAAGCGCTCTTGCCACTAGGCCATATTCCCAGCCCATGGACCATGGATTTGTTTTGTTTTGAGACAAGTTCTTGCTATGCAGCCGTGGCTGGCCTCAAACTTTTGATTCTCCTGCCTCATCCTCCCAAATATTGGGATTACAGGCATGTGCTACCCTGATAAACATTTTTTTTTTTATTACTCAGCTCTGTCTGAGAGGCCAATACCTGTGGTTTTCTGATCCTAAGAAACTTCCAGATCATTTCTCTGGTCCTGAGTCCCTTAGGGCCTGGCTGACCTATGGGCTGTAGAGCCAGGCAGCTTGGTTTTAAATCCTGGACCTGTCCTTATTACTAGTCTTAACTTTGGGCCAGTTAACTAACCATATGTGCTTCAGTTGTCTCATAGAGTAATAACTGGACTCACACCCTAGGGTTGATGCTAAGATGTAATGAGTTATTGCATGTAAGAGTACTCAGAACAGTGTCTGGAAGTTATTGCTATGTAAGTGATAGCTGCTGTTGATTTAACATTTTTAAATGTTTCTGCTTCTCATAGACTGAAATGCATCAGATTATATATTTACATCTGTTAGTCAACACAAAATTCCTTAAGGTTTCAACTTTAGAGTCCATCTGATATTTGGTTGTCTAGAATCCTGAATGACTTCAGATCCTAGATAGGATCTGGTAAGTTTAGACATTTAACTTACCCAAAGTGGAGGAGAAGAAAGCCTGAAGCTTGGCTGAGCCAGGATAAGGAGGACAGAACAATTGTGTAGAAACTCAGTTCCAGGCAATATGCCAAGATGGGAGTCTGTCTATGTTCCTTGTAACACTTGAGGGTGCCTAACTTAGTAGTGCTGGGTGCTAAGTCCCAAAAGCCCATTGGCAATGCTTATAAATGCAACAGAGTCTTGCTTCTACTTTCTTCATGGGAATAGTGGGGGGCTTATGAGTGGACACTCACCTTTTCACACACTCACAACCTAACTTCTTTGAGGTACCATGTAATTTTCAATGAGGCTTTGATTTTCTGGGATGGGATCCTGGCAGAAACTCTCAAAAGCGTGTGCTGCCTACAACCCACACTGCTTTCCCATTCTGCTGCCAGACACTTATCTGCATGTCCTGAGGAGAATGAGGCAGGAGATGCACTTTAGGAAAGACACAATAATCTTTCTTTCTTTCTTTCTTTCTTTCTTTCTTTCTTTCTTTCTTTCTTTCTTTCTTTCTTTCTTTCTTTCTTTCTTTCTTTCTTTCTTTCTTTCTGCCAGTCCTGGGGCTTGGACTCAGGGCCTGAGCACTGTCCCTGGCTTCCTTTTACTTAAGGCTAGCACTCTACTAATTGAGTTACAGCACCACTTCTGGCTTTTTTGTTTGTCTGTTTATGTGGTACTGAGGAATCGAACCCAGGGCTTCATGCATGCAAGGCAAGCACTCTACCACTAAGCCATATTCCCAGCCCCAAGACACCATCTTCTAAGACTGGTTTCTGAACCTTCAGATCCTGACATGCTAGAATTTCCTGAGAGGTCTTCCCAACATGGACGGTCCTTCCCAAGCCTTCTGTCCTGGGCAGTGGCCCTCCTGGCTCTCACTGATCTTGCCTCCTAGGCTTTCTAGTCTTGGTTCATCTTGCTCCCTTCATTCAAATTGCTCTTCTCCACATTCAAATTCTGCCCAGCCATCAAAGTCCAGGTGGAATGCCATCTCTTGTAGCTGGTGTCACTCGACTCATTTTAACCTCATTGTCCTAATCATAAACTGCGTTGTGCCACTGCTACCTGGGCCGCTCATGGTTCTACCACTGAACATTAGCTTGCACAGGGTCTGGGGCCTCCTCACCTCACGAGTCTGGTGCCCCTTACTCTAAAATCAAACACTTCCATTTTTCCTGGAACTGGCACATGGTATTTGAACAGATGGGAGGTAAGACTGAGTGCCCCCATCTGCCTTGAAGAGCAAATCTCACAGGAAGTAAGAAGGCAAGAGTTATCCTTTCCTAGACCAGGCCAGAAAGACTTCAAAGGCAGGTCTACTGCAGAAAGCCCTGAGCTTCAACCTCTGGGTTCCATCCCTTGGGGGAGGATGTGGGGGCAGAGCTGTGATTGATTCCTCCTTTCTGTTCCACCACATGCTCCTCCACACTTGCCGGATCACACATACTGCCCACTCTCCTACCTTTCTCCTCCCTCAACTGCATTTAAAATAAATGCCCATTACAAAAAAAAAAAAATCCTTCCTCTCCCTGTCACTACATGAACCAGGCTCTCCCACCCCCAGGTCCCTGACGCTCTTAGATTTTCCTGCTGCCACGTTCCACCCTGAGCCATGTCTTCTAGTATTTTGCTTTCAAATTGTGTCTCCTGCCATTTGTGCCACATTTAAAATGCTAACAGTACAGAATGTCATTTACAGAACCGGGGCGTTTGCTCCGGAAAATTAATTTGACTTATTCCTTCTGCCTGTTCCTATCTCCAGGCCAATATTATGCTACTCATTCTACAAGAGTAATACTTAATGAATAGGACTATTAATAATGTCAAGGTCCGCGGGGGCCTGGCGGCTAACGGATAGGCGTAGACGGAAGGAACCCATCACCTGACTCCTGGTTTAATGTCCCATGAAAATATCAGGCACTGCAGTGTAATTATGGAGCAGGGAGAGGCGAGTGGATGACGACCCAGAGTTTCTTAAATATTTTTCAAATTAGTTGATGCTTTTCCTTTTGGGGGAGGAGGATGTTTATACCCCCACCATTTTTAGTTCTAGTATGGAAGGGGTGGTAGACTTGTTTTTTATCACACACACACACACAACCACAGAGGAAACAATGTATAATACAGAGATATTAATAGCTGCTCTCACCCTATCATGTTGAGATACTGTGTTAGGAATGAGAAGGGGAAAGAGGAGGGCTTAGGTTTTCACTTAACAAAAATAAAAGAAGATTGGAATAAACAATTCAGACTTTCACAGTGATGCCTTTTCTCTGCTCACCTCCTTTCCCAGGGCAGGCAGAGGTTCCACACTGACAGGGTACTGCCCTGATAGCTTGCAGGCACAGTCCCCGTCCCCCTGACCACAGTATGGAATACCCAAAGAGGGGGGCATCCTCCCTTAGCATTCAACTCCTCTGCTTTAAGCTTGATTTCTCTTCAGATCCTGAGATTATAACCTTCAGTGTGCCTGCATGGCTGCTTTTATAGGAATGGATCAGCAGGGTTGTGTGGGAGAGGGGAGGCCCAGAAATCTAGGACTGGGACTGAGAGAGTTGGAAAGGGAATCTGGTGTGGCAGTTCCATCCAGTACAGAAAGGGATAAGGATTTCTGCCTTGCAGGACGGTGAGGCTGAGAGATAATGGGTGTGAATGGCCTGGGGCTATGGCTGACACTCAGAGGGGAATGATAATGCTGGTCCCTTCTGTCCAGTTCACAGATGGTGAGCCCAACCAGAGCAGGAACTGAGTTCCTCTCCCTGTTGCAAGGTTGAACAAAGAGTGCACACCTCTTGCTTTGGGGGAGTGGGATGTGTGGGAGCATTCAGTCTCAAGTGGTCTGCTATGGCGGGGAGGGGCGGGGCGGGAATGTTCCTCTCTACAGAGGAGTCCTGTTCTTACCTGGAGAGCCTCCAGTGATACAGAGCAATCATAAGTACACCACAGTGCCCTTCATAACAGGCCATATCCTTTTTCTTTTTCCTTTTGGTGCCTTGGGGCTTGAGCTCAGGGATTAGGTGTTGTTCTTGAGCTTTTTTTTGCCCAAAGCTAGTGCTCTACCATTTGAACCTCAGCTCCACTTCTGACTTTTTAGTAGTTGGAGATAAGAGTTTCATGGACTTTCCTGCCTGGGCTGGATTAGAACCACAACCCTCAGATCTCTGTCTCCTGAGTAGTTAGGATTACAGGCATAGGCCACCAGTGCCCAGCACCCCTAGTTGTTTTTTTATTTTTGAAGAGTTCTATCCTTGGCCTGGGAGGCACTGTAGTATGATGGGAGAAATCTATTAATGCAGAGAAACTTCTGATGGGGTGGGGAAATGGAGCCCCTATCCTGGAAGAAATCTCTATCCAATAGATAAGACACAGCTTTTGTTCGTTCGTGTGTGTGTGTGTGTGTGTGTGTGTGTGTGTGTGTGTGTGTGTGTGTGTGTGACGGGGGTGTGAGAGTTGCCAGGGACTCCCAGTTTGATGGTACTGACAAATTCTTGTCTTAGAGAACTCTGAACCTAGTGAAGGATGTAAAATCCCAGTTAATGGGGAGACAGCATTTGTTGGAGAGATTTCAGTGTGATGAGAGTAATAGGGTGGTCTAAAGAAGTCTCCTCTGGTGGGAGAGCCCAGAGCCTGCACTCATGGCATCTCTAGGTCACTGAGGGAGACAGACTGCTTGTCATCAGGAAGATCTGGGCTGAAGAGAGACCTTTCTGCAGTTGACTCCCCAGTCCTATCATGGAGGGGACGTGGTGCTCATCCAGAGACACTGTTGCCTTGGCAGGAAGGACAGAGCCTGTAAAGGTAGACACATTTTAGAAGGGCTAAAGCTGGGCTCTGATGGCTCACATCTGTAATCCTAGTTACTCAGGAGGCTGAGATCTGAGGAGTGGGACAGGAAAAGTCCATGACACTCTTATCTCCAATGAACCACCAGAAAACCAGAAATGGAGCTGTGGCTCAAAGTGGTAGAGCACTAGTCTTGAGCAAATGAGCTCAGGGATAGCACCCAGGCCCTGAGTTCAAGCCCCATGACTGACAAAAAGAAGAAAGAGGAGGAGGAGGAGGAGGGAGGAGAAAGTGAAGCAGAAGCAGCTCCAAAGAAGGGGAGGCATAATCCATTCAGTTCAGCTGGGAAGAAAATAACCCCAGCCAATCCACATAGCAGAGGGTGCATGTGCCAGGCTGGGTGGGTCAGGGCTGCCTGGAAGGCAGGTAGGCCAGCCTCATTCAGCACTGTGGCCAGCAGGCACTCACCCCTCCACACCCCCCCTGGCTGAGCTGGCGCTCCCCACACAAACGGCTTTTGGCACTCTTCTATCTACAGGGATGCTGGCTTGCGAGGCAGGCAGCCAAGGTTTGTGAGAGGTGGTGGTGTGCCTGGCTCCCGGTCTCTCTGCGAGTGTCTGTCTCCCCCATGCGTCCACAGCAACTCACAGAGGTGTTGTCTGTGCTGGCTGGCGGTGCCTCCCTTACAGGCTATTGCTGCAGACCCCGAGGGCTGGGTACTGTCCTCTCTGGGTCAGGAAGGGGGTCACGACTTCCTCTTGGGATGAGATTAGCATATGTGTACGTTTGGCAGAGAAGGGAGCCATTTTACTATTCATGTCCCCCTGGGGCTCTCGGCTGATCAGGAAATGAACATCCTCCTGAGCTCTGGCTGCCCTGCTCATTTCCTGGGCTCATCAGACCTCTCTGTCTGGGTCTGATCTGAATGCCCAACCCTGAGCTGCCTGGGTGCACCCAGCTTCTGCCTGTGTGTGACCCCCTTCAGGGACAACCTTATGCTAGTAAGGTCAGGAGATCAGGAGGCATGAAATCTCTGGGCTAAGCTCTGTCATCCTTTTTCCTCTCTCCATTACCTGGTCTGGATGCTCTTAGCATCTCCCACAAAAGACATGGTCACCATCTCTACTCATTTATGCACTGGAACCCTAACAGATCCAGGTGATCCAATCAGGCTCCTCACACCTCAGATTCCCACCCCCCCCCCGCCACCACCCAAGGGGGAAAAGGTTGAAGGGTCTGAACACAAAGCGATACCCCATATCCATCCCCACCTCCACTTCTCATAAAAGGCAAAGATGGAATCAGCAAAAAAAAAAAGAAAGAAAGGCCAAATAAAAAGTAGTAAAGTCATCCAATTAATAATTATTTTGACGGACTCATCAGAATTCACAGCTGGGCCAGGGAGAGGGTGGGAGCAGGGGTCAGACAGGACAAACGGCGGGCCACCTTCTTGTCCCTCACCCCCAGGTGAGAGAAAAGGCACCTCCTGCCAAGTTCTCCTTTTCTCGCTCAATCCTTCTTCTGCTTTTTTTTTATGGGGCATCCTGAGTGTAAAAAATATGACTTGCCTTTATGGTGCTCCAACAGGAATGAAGCTATAAAATTATGAACAGTTTTTATGACGGCTATTCGGGGGGATGCTTTTATATTGATGGTATACAGCCTGAATCTGTCTTTTTTGCATCCCACCCACCCCCTCTCCCTCCCTGGGCAGGGAGGGGGAAGTCTGTGTAACTATTTTTCATGCATTTAATATATTAATTATCCGGTAAATGCTCCCCAGGCTGTGCTCGGGACATTGGAGAGTGACAGGTTCTCAGCCAGCCTCCAAAGGCAGCGCATCAGCCTGCAGTGTATTATGTCGGTGAGGTCAGGGTGGGGTTAATGTAACTTTTTATTTGCTGATTTTTCATAGGCGGGAGCAAAGCTGGGATGGAGGGAGGGCGAGAGGGAGGGAGGGAGGGTGGGTGGGAGGAGGGGGAGGAGAAGGTACCACAGAGCAGAGATAATGGCGAGGCAGAGCTCTCCACCCCCAGTTTCACCTCCGTCAATGCCAGCAGGTTTGATTAGGTAAGAAAGGAGCAGTGGCCTTTCTCTCTGGCTCCAGTGCCCAGTGCCATACGCCACTGGCACTCCTGGGCGTGAGGCCCTCACTGTCGCCATCGTCACTCTCTGGACTCTCTCATGGTCGGGAAAGGAAACCCAGAGTTTCAGACCTGGGAGAAGCCCTACACTATTACCTAGGGAGAGCCTAATAGTGGCGTCCTTTTGTGCCCTCCGAGACGGATGCCTGCACACAGCCATGTGCACGTGTGCACACGTGAGCTGGCTTTGTCCCTCTTGCTCTTACACATCTGCTTTTCCTGTAGCTCCCTCGCCCATTTGCAAAGCACAGCTTCTGGCTATAACTAAGGGGGTGGTGAGTGGGTTCCGTTGGCTCTGATTCCTGTTCTCTGTCAGTAACGTTAGCAGCCCCTTGCTTATTAGAGCTGAGACCCTGTCCATCCCACAAGAAAGAAAATCTGTCAGATAGCCCATCCCTCCTGGAGAGAGTGGGGAAGGGGCAAGGTGACCACTGAGTTGGGGGGGGCGGTGTCTTCAGAGTGAATTGAAGGTTGTGCTGGGGTTCAACTGAAACTGCTGTCCAGGCCTCCTGCCCCCACCCCACTACCGGCTGGCCCACCACAACCCATCACAAGTGGGCCTTCTTGGCTATGATTGGCCTGGGATCCCCAACACCTGAGAACTGGGTCCCTAAATTCCTTAGAGTTTTATTTTTGTCTTGTATACTTGTGTTTTTGTGTTTACTGTAAAAATGATTAATAGTTCTGAAAAGTAGAGACATTATTATTGCTTTATGATTGGTGAGACACACCCTCCCTCCCTCCCTCCCTCCCTCCCTCCTTCCCTCCCTCCCTCCCTATCCTTTCCTTTTTTGCTTTCCTTCCAGGATGAAAACCAGCATCTCTTCCAAGCTATGCAAGTGCTCTAATACCAAGCGATGGGGACAATTTTGTGTGTTGAGGTAGGGCAAGACAGCGCATCCTGCACCAGCTCACCCATTAGGATTCAGCTCTTCCTGGAATGTACATGATGCCCTTTTTCCTTAACCAAAGGAGATGAAATAGGCAAAGAGTATTTCTGGGGGCTTGTAGGCCTGCTTGTGCCCACAGGCAACAATGAGACCTGTGTGTGCATGTATATGTATGCATATGTATGCGTGAGTACATATGCATGCATGTATGTGTGTACATGCACATCTGAGCATATGTGTACATGTATGTGGATGAGTGTGTATGTATGTATCGTTTTGTGTGCCACCTGCATGTATGTATATACATGGGTATATGTGCATATGTGTATGTCTATATGTATGTGGGTATCATGTGTGCATGCTTGTATGTTTATGTATGATTACAGTTACCTCATTCCAGAAACTATAAAATAGGACTTTCTCAAAACCTTTATATAGATGTGTGTACATGTGTGTTTGTGCATGTATTTATATGAGTTATTATATATCATATGATATATTGTATCATATACACACAAATATGATCTTACCATCCAGAGATGACCCTTAGCAACATATTCATGTGTTTTTGGCACTTCTTACTTTTTATGCAGCAATATGTGCTCTGACCCCCTTTCTTAGCAATGGGGTGGTACATGATTACAAAGGCTACATTTTCCTTTGTTATGAAATATTGTAAATGTAATTTTTATGTATGCTTAGTATTGATCAAATGGGTATGTCAAACTTGTTTGCCTTTTTTTTTTTTTTTTTTTGGCTTGTACTGAGGCTTGAACTCAGGGCATCACAATCTTGCTTGGCTTTTTCACTTATAGCTGGTGCTCTATCATGTGAGCCACATCTCCATCTCCAGCTTTATGCTGGTCAATTGGAGATAAGAGTCTAACAGCATTGTCTGCCCAGGATGGCTTTGAACCTCAATCTTCAGATTGCAGCTTCATGTAAGCGTCACCAGTGCCCATTCTAATGGGCGAATGGTTTGTTTCCCTTTCTCAATACTAAAAGCAATGCTGCAGCAAACATCTTTGTACCTAAATCTCCATCCACATCTCTCTCTCTCTCTCTCTCTCTCTCTCTCTCTCTCTCTCTCTTTGTCAGTCATGGGCCTGGGTACTGTACCTAAGCTCTTCAGCTCAATGCTAGAGCTCTACTACTTGAGCTACAGCACCATTTCTGGTTTTCTGGGGTTAATTGGAGATAAGGGTCTCATGGCTTTTCCTGCCTGGGCTGGCTTTGAACCACGATCCTAAGATCCCAACCTCTGAGTAGCTAGGATTACAGGCGTGAGCCACTGGAGCCAGCCATCCACATCTCTTGATTATTTCCATCACACAGAATTTTTTTTTTTTTTTTGCCAGTCCTGGCGCTTGGACTCAGGCCTGAGCACTGTCCCTGGCTGATTTTTGCTCAAGGCTAGCACTCTGCCACTTGAGCCACAGCGCCACTTCTGGCCATTTTCTGCATATGTGGTGCTGGGGAATCGAACCTAGGGCTTCATGTATACGAGGCAAGTGCTCTTGCCACTAGGCCTTATTCCCAGCCTCCCCACAGATTTCTTGAAGGGGAATTACTCGGCAGAGAGTATACATTTTTAAAGATTTTTTTCATCTGTATTACAAGTAGCTTTTTAGGACATATGGATTTACATCCCCACTAACCATAAGGGATGTTTGAGGGATACATGTAAGTATTTTCTAATTAGAAAAATGAGCAAGGGACTGAGGCTGTGGCAGAATGCCGAATCACATGTAAGAGGCTGGGATTGATCCCAACAAATGAACAAACAACAGATAAACAACACCATTAACTGGGAGGTAAACGTATCCCATTCTGTTTTTTCAAACTTTAAAAAAGTTAATTGTACAAAGATATTTCTTTGTGATATATCCAAATATGCATGTTATGTATGATCAGATTCACTCCCTCTATTGCTCTTTCTCATTCCTTCTCCTTTAAAAAAATTTATGGGTTTCATGGTTTTATTTTCATATGTGCATATGAAGTACTTCAATCATAGTCAATCCCCCACTACATTGTATTTTCACCCTCCCACTTCTCCCTGGTACCCCCAAGCTTCCTACATTCATGTCACTTTTTAAGGTCTGGTCTAGATTCCACATATATTTTTTGTCTTTCTTAGTGTGACCTACTTCACTTAACATGTTGAGTTCTAGTCATTTACCTGAAAACAACATAAATTTATTTCTTTACTTTTTTCAGATTTTTTTCTTTTGAGACAGGTCCTATTAAGTAACCCAGGTTGTCTTAGAACTCTCCATCTTAGCCTCTGCCTTCCATGTGTTGGGATTATAGGAGTATACTACCATTAATATTTTAATGGTGAATGTGAACATATTTTGTGTATGTGTATATGTATATGCCTGTACTGGATCTTGAACTTAGGGCCTGGGCTTTTGTGCTCACTTGAGTCACAGCTCTACTTCTAGCTTTTTGGTGATTGATTGGAGATAAGAATCTCACAGACTTTTCTTCCTGGGCTGGCTTTGAACCAAGATCCTTGGATCTCAGCCTCTTGAGTAGCTAGGATTATGGGCATGAGCCACTAGTGTCTGGCTCATGAATATATTTTTTTACCTCTCATTTTTATGACAGTTTATGAATTGTCTACTCGCATTCTTCACTCACTTTCTATTGTGTGATATAATGCTGCTGCTGCTGCTGCTGCTGCTGATGATGATGATTTGGCAGTATCAGGGATTGAACTTTCGAGGCAGGTGCTCTTTCACTTGAGACATGCCCCTGGCCCCTTTCTGTACTGATATTTTTGAGGTAAGGGCTCACTTTATGTCTAGTCTTACCTGGGCTACAATCCCACGTATGCTTGCTTATCTTGCTGGGGATGGCAAGCAGACACCACTGTACCCAGTCACTGTGCTTCTCCTGTAGCTGGGATAACAGGAATGCACTACAGTGCCAGCCATTGGTTGAGGCAGAGTCTCACAAACTTTTATGCTTGAGCTCTCCTTGAACTGTGAATCCCCTAATCTCCACTTTCCAAGTAATCTGAAGTGGCTAGAATGACAGGCTAGAGCCACAGTGCCAGGTTCTATTGGACTTATTTTCTCTATGTTGTAGATGAAGAAACGGAAGCACAGAGTAGTGAAGTCACCTACCCATAGTTCCATAGTTGGCAATAGCTAGGAGCCAGAATCCAAACTGTTCTTACTCCATATCCTGAGGTCTTGCACTATGCTTCTCTAGTTCTTTTTCTGGTAGTACTGAGGATTGCAATTGAGGCCTCTTACTTGCGAGACAGGGACTCTACCACTTGGATCCATGCCTTTCAAGGGAGGGTCTTGCATTATATTCAGGCCAGGCCTGGGCTGTGGTCATCTTACATATGCTTCCCTGTATTGCTGGGGATGGCAAGCACACACCAAAGAGCCCAGACATTGTGCTTCCCTGTAGATGGGATAACAGGCTGCACCATGGTGCCCAGCCATGAAGGAGGCTGGAGAATTTTTGCTGGGTCTAGCCTTGAACCAGGATCCTCCATCTTTGTCTCCCAAGTAGCTAAAAATATAGACTTGAGTGACTATACCTGCATGCTTTGCTATTTCTTTATAGCAAAAGTCGGCAAATGCCCGTAACCCATTTGTTTCTTGCAATCTGTGGCGGGCCTGGATGCGACAGTGTCAGAACAGAGCAGGTGCAATAGAGACCAGATAGATCTTAAGACCTAAAATATTTACAATCTGATTTCATAGAAATGTTTTACAGAAAACATTTTCCAGGTGTGGTGGCTCATGCCTATAATCCTAGCACCTGAGAGGCTGAAACAAGAGGATTGTGAGTTTGAGATTAATCTGGGCTAGATAGTGAGACACTGTCTCAAAATAAAAAAGCAAAAGAAGAAAGGAAAGGAAACAAAGGAAAAAAAAAAGAAAAAAGTCTGTGTAGCTGGTTGCTGGTGGTTCACATCCACCAGGGGGCTGGTCCTTAAGTCACTGGGGTGTGTCATCAAAGGGGGTTGTGGGACCTCCAGCCTTTCCTTCTTCCTCTCTTTGCTTTCTTTCTTTCTTTTTCTTTTTTTTTTTTTTTGCCGGTCCTGGGGCTTGGATTCAGGGCCTGAGCACTGTCCCTGGCTTCCTTTTTGCTCAAGGCTAGCACTCTGCCACTTGAGCCACAGCTCTACTTCTGGCCCTTTCTGTTTATGTGGTGTTGAGGAATCGAGGCCAGGGCTTCATGCATGTAAGGCGAGCACTCTACCACTAGGCCATATTCCCAGCCCCTTTCTTTGCTTTCTTCACTACAGGGACAGATGCTTGTGGATTGAAACTTCCAAACCTGTAAGCCAAAGTAAACCTTTTCTCTTTATAAGTGAATGATCTCAGGCATTTCATTATAGCAGCACAAAGTGGATGCACACAAAGCTGTTCTGTTAACTCCTTAAAGGCCCAGGTCAGTTCCTGTGAGATATGCCTTGGGTGTTAGAAGTGTCTGGCTCTGATTTGCCCTGCCTAGCTGCTAACCAGAATTAAAATCTGGATTTTTAATTTGTTACTTATTTCATCAAATACTTAGTGAATATCTAGTGTCCAACAGCCTCTGAGATGGGAATTCTTTTCACAAAAGATTATCTCAAAAGATACATTTGAAGCCAAGTTATTGAGATTAAAATGGGAGAGCAAGGAGGAGGAAGGGAGTTCAGGCATGGAGCTGACATGGTATGAATTCAGGCATGAATTTCTCGGTAAGCAGGGTAAAAAAGGGAAAATACATCAATTGCATAATTTCCTGTGATCTGCGAGAATAAAAGCATGCAGGAGAGACAGACAGTTCTGCAGTCTGCAGCAGCAGGTCCACACAAGCAGTCATCGCACAAGGTTGTGCTCAGGGACAGCAGCAAAAGGGACAAAGCCTCCACTGGCAGGTTTACAGCAAGTGTGGCCATGATCTTCCCCAGTTGCTTCTCGTGTTTGCCCTCAATAAAAGCTGAGGGCATAGTGTTAAAGCCCAGACTCAATGAAGGTGATCCTGCAGCATCCTAACCTATATAGTCAGCTACTGGGATTTCTAGGGATTTTAACTTGAAGCAAGGAATGGGTTTAGCCACCCTGGTGGCTTTCAAGTTCTTCCATCTTCTCCCCTTCTGCCTTCACCCTGACCACCCTCAGTGGTTCTTGCCATTTCCTGCCTCCTCTGGTGTCTCCTGCAACCCCAACTTGCCATCACTTTGTATATTAGAAAACCAATGAGTTTTCTAGTACACAGGCCTGGCGTCACTCCCGCTCTCCCCATTCACAGGCCTAAAATCCATCAGCAGTGGGATGAACATTTGGCATGTTCAATGCATGTATTCAATAATAACTGTTCATTAATGAATCAAAGAGCTTCTTAGATAGCACTTCTGTGGTGGGTGGGTTTTAAAATGTGTGTTGATTTATTTCTCCCTTCATAAATTCCCTTCTCTTCCCTCTTATTCCACTACCCTGAGGAACCATGAAGGAGGACGGAAAGTGGGACCCATGAGCTCTTAGGATTTCAGTCCTCAGAAGAATGGATGATACTTCCAAGTTGGGAGTTCAGGCGTGGCTGGGCCTCAGAGGACAAAGCCTGAGTCCAGGAAGACCCAGGAGAGCCAGGAGGGTGTGTGCCTGAAATGTGTGTCCACAAAGCTGCAGGGCCTCTGGGAGGCAGCAGGGTCCACTCAGCAAGAACCCTGGTGCTGAGAGAACAAGGACAGTCTCTCGTCATGACCCCTCACTGTGTATAAGCCGCAGAATTAAATAAGTCTAGGGACATGACAAGAACTTGGCAGAAATTGAGCAGTGACTAAAACGGAATGGTTTTTTTTCCATGTCAGAGGAATGAAGACTTAGAATGGAAAGGGAAAAAGAAAACTTTATCTTGCACCTTGTCTTTTTTCCTTCTTCTCTCTCGCTCTCTCCTTCCCTCCTTCCCTCCCTCTCTCCTTTCCTTTCTTTCTGACATGAGGCTTGAACTCAGAGCCTGGGTACTGTCTCTGAGCTCTTCTGCTCAAGGCTACCATTCTAAAACTTTGAGCCCCAGCACCACTTCTGGTTTTTGGTGGTTAATTGGAGATAAGAGACTCACAGATTTTTCCTGACTAGGCTGGCTTTGAACTTGAGTACCTAGAGGATTACAGGCATGAGCCATCGGCACCCAGCTTCAAGTATTTTTTTTTTTTTGTCATAGGGCTTAAACTCAGGGATTGGGCACGATCCCTAAGCTTTTGTACTCAAGGGTAGTGCTGTATCACTTTTATTTTGTGCCATTCCTAGGGCTTGCACTCAGTGACTGGGTACTGTCCCTGAGCTTCTTTTGCTCAAGGCTAGCACTCTACTACTTGAGCCATAACAGCACTTCTGGTTTTTTCTGCTTATGTGGTACTGAAGAATTGAACCCAGGACTTCATGCATGCTAGGCAAGTACTCTACCACTAAGCCACATTCCAAACTCGTGCTCTCCCACTTTGAGCCACAGCTCCACTTCTTGTTTTGGGGTGGTTAATTGGAGATAAGAGTCTTATGGACTTTCCTGCCTGGGCTGGCTTCAAACTGCAGTCCTCAGATCTCAGCCTCTTGAGTAGCTAGGAGTACAGGCCTGAGCCACCAGCGTCCAGCCCAGCTTCAAGTCTTTAATACATTGTTTTTAGCTGGACATTTTCTCTGTGCTGGAGAAATGTGTTCCAAAGCTACACAGCTCTCTGAGCAAGTGAGAGGAAGCCCAGAGTTCTGACACCCCCTGAGCAGATGGGCCTCAGATGTTGGAATCTAGAAGAATAGACAAGCATCCTAAGACAACAGTTAAGGAACTCGACAAACGTTCTCCCTACGGGGTGTACAGGTGGACCTGCCCCCTGGCAGGAAAACTCTGGGTCCCTGCTACCCTCATGGCCCTTTGGGAAACATGCTTTCAGAGAGAAACAGGGTTTTTACCCACAAGTCCACCCCATTGACCATAGCAGGAATGATCTTGGCCCGAACAACTTTCAGAGCAGATATAACTGGCTGCTCAGCTGGCATCACTGAAGGCCCAGTGGCCGAGCTCCTAAGCAGTAGTGCTCCCTGGAGGACCATTGAGAGGAGTGAGCCATGAAATAGCCCCTAGGGGATGAAGGAGAGCTGGTCCACTGAGTGCAGCTGGGTACCAGTGGCTGCAGTCTGACTCTATGCCTGCCAAGGTCAATGGATCTGGCTTTGCTGTGCTGCTTCTTTGTTTTGGTGACATTGGAGATTGAATCCAGGGCTTGAGGCTCCTACATCTTAAGCCAGGCCCCCAGCACTTTGATTTGTCTTTTGTTTTTAAGATGGAGTCTTAGTACCCTTGTTTGGGCTGTCCTTAGACCCATGGTCCTCCTACCTTTGCCTCCCGAGTTGCTGGAATTACAGATGTGCCATGCCCGGCTGGTTTGTCAGCTGGGCAACATCAGAAAGCCAGCAGGGCACACGGTGGTACCCTCATGGGGCTCTGAGATGCAAAGTCTGGCTGCAGTTGCAACTCTGCCATTCTCAGATTTGGCTGGGCAACCTGTATTCACCTTCTGAGCTTTGGTGCCTCCTTTTTGGCAATGCCTATCTCACCTGACTGTGGGGGGAGGGAGGTCTAGGAAGCGCTCTGTGGCCTCCTATTTCACTGTAGCAGCTGCACCCAGTCTTAGCTGCAACCTCATGTCACCCATGGAAATCCCGTTATCCCGTGAAAATGGCATGAGTCAATGCAATTAGGATAAGGAGGGACTCAGGGACAGCCACTAGTGATACAGCAGCTGGGTAGCCTTTTCACTGCCTTCTAGAAGCCTTGAGTGTCCCCCAGCCTCGTGGGTCCTGAGGTTCATTCAGGGCCTCACTACCCCCCCCCCCCCCGCCCCACCAAGAACTTCTATAAAGCTATACACCAGGTGTTTCAGGTAAATACTTATGCTTGGGGTATGAGGAGGAGGCCTGTTGTTAGTTATTGGGCTGTTCATGGTCAATGACTCTGAGCCTGGAATTAATTAATTCATTCATTGTGCTGTCACTAGAGCTGGAACTCAGGGCCTTGGGAGCTGCCACTTAGCTTTTTTGCTCAAGGCTGGAACTCTACCATTAGAGCCACAGTTCCACTTCTGGTTTTTTTGCTGGTTAACTGGAAACAACAGTCTCATGGACTTGGCTGCATGGGCTGGCTTTGAACCTCAATTCTTAGATCTCAGCCTCCGTTCCTGAGTAAGCTAGTGGGAGTCACTGGCACCAGAAAATTATTTTTGTTTTAGTTGGAATTTACAAAGCAGAGAAGCTCCAGGGATGCCACCTTTCCCATGTAGCATTTCATTCAATCCTCAGGATTATACCCTCATCACCACAGTCTGAACAAGATAAAGAATGTTCCTAGCCTTCCTATCCCTCCTCCTCCACCGTTATTGTGTTTCAGGGTAGTGACTGTCCCAGTTGCTATTCTTGTGGCTTTTCCTTGTCTGTGCTGGGGCTTCACATGTCACGAGCCATCAAGTATGTTCTCTCTGGGTCGTGAGATCTGTCCCACAGTATGCATCAGTAGCTTATTTTTATCAGTACTGGGATTTAAACTCAGGGTCTCAGGCTTGTAGATTGTTATTTTTAATTGCTGCATGATGTTCTGTGCTGTGGATAAACCATAATTTATATGTCCATTCTGTGATTGCTGAACATCTGGGTTGTTTCCAGCTTTGGGCTACTACAAACAAAGACCATGTCTTATTGGTGACTCTATGCCAGGTCATAGGACTTCCCTAGTTTTAGTTTTACTGCTGGATCCTGGCAATCTTTTCTCACTTTTCACTTTGATGGTTAATGCCAAGGGCTGGGGGCTCAGTGTTGCCTAGCATATGCCAGACTCTGGGTTGATCCTTAGCACCAAAAAGACACTACCATTTTTTTTTCTTCCAAAGTGGCTGTACTAATTTACATTCCCTCTGGCAGTAATGCATTCCCACAGCTTGGTACCCAAACCAGACTGAAGTAATGTTAGTCTCTTCCATTTTAAGCCATTTTGAGAGGTGTGTAGTAAGTAGAATCTCCTGGCGGCTGAACCGTGTGCTTCTCTGATGACAAATAATATTGAGGGTCCTTTAATTTGCTTATTGCAAGCCACTGCTCATGCTCTCCTAGACCCCTGTGAAGGATTCCTAACTAGCCTCACTGCTTCTGCTTGCAGCTTCTCTGATCCTTTTCACCCAGCTCAGCTGTATTAAGTGGGATTCCTAATATGGAAATTGGTTTTGTTATTTTCCTCTGTGCTTGCCTTCCTTCCTTCCTTCCTTCCTTCCTTCCTTCCTTCCTTCCTTCCTTCCTTCCTTCCTTCCTTCCTTCCTCCCTCCCTCCCTCCCTCCCTCCCTCCCTCCCTCCCTTCCTTCCTTCCACTTCCTTCCTTCCTTCCATCTCTCCCTCCTTCTTCCTTCCTGTCTCTTTCTTTCCCTCCTCTTTTTTCTCTTTCTTTCTGTCTGTATTTCCCTCCTTCTCTCCCTTCTTTTCTTTCTTTCTTTTTTCCTCTTCTTTCTCTTTCTCCTTTTCCTCCCTCTCCCTTCTTCCCTCCATCTCCCTCCCTCTCATTCCTTTTCTCCCCTCCTTCTCTGTTTTCCTTCATTTCTTTCTTTCTTCTCTGCTCTCCTTCTACCTCCTCCCTTGCTCCCCTCTCCATCCTTATTTCCTCTCCTTCCCTTCCCTTCCTTTTCCTTCCCTTCCTTTTTCTTTCTTCTTTTATTTTGACAGTACTGGGGTTTGAACTCAAGGCCTTGTAGTTTCCAAGTTTCCAGGCAGGAACTCTACATTTGAGTTTTTTGGTGGTTTTTTTTTTTTTTTTTTTTGCCAGTCCCAGGGCTTGGACTCAGGGCCTGGGCACTATCCCTGGCTTTTTTTTTTGTTCAAGACTAGCACTCTACCACTTGAGCCACAGTACCACTTCCGGCTTTTTTCTATATACATGGTGCTAAGGAATCGAACCTAGGGCTTCATATGTACTCTACCACTAGGCCATATTCCCAGCCCCTAACTTTTTTCTTTATTTTTTTGGGGGGGGGGATTCTTTTTTTTTGAGGGTCTCACATTTATGCCCTGGCTTCTCTAGATTACAATCCTCCTATTTACTTCCTACATAGCTAGGAATTATAACTGTGTTCCATCACACCCAGATTTTTATTGGTTTAGATGAGATCTCATTAGCTTTTTTTTTTTTTTGCCTAGGCTAGCCTCAAACTGTGATCCTCATGATCTCTGCCTCTGAGTATCTGGGATTACAGATGTGAAACATTGAGCCTGGCCTTCTTTGTAGATTTCTCCTTGGATCAAGGGTCAAATCTTGACCTGTCTCCAACTTGCCAGGACCCCTGGTTACCTCTCCACACCACCACTCTGCCTCTTTGGGGCATCTGCATTGTTTCCAGGTTGTTATTATGAACAAGCTCATGTCCTATCCTTCTCTTTCCCAAGATTTACCCCATTCTGTAATTATGTACTGATAGGGTTATCTGGTTGATGTCTCTGTAGCTAGACTGTAGGCCCCATAGAAGCAAGTCGTATACCCACTTGTGACTGGGTCTCCAAGTGTCTCCTGTAGTGGCCAGCACATAGGAGGAATTCCATACTTACTTGAGGAGCAACTAAACACACCTGCCCATTTACGAGTGAAGAAACTGAGGCTCTGAGAGGAAAAGTGCCATCAAGGGTGGACTTGAAGCACGGAGCTGTGTTTCCTGACTGTTCTTGCTTGTTGTGCCATGTCCCAATGCTAACGATAAGGGAAAGCTCCTGGCTGTCACCAGGCGCAGCTCTAGTTCAAGGATTGCTGTATTTGGTGTTTATTTGTTGTTGTTGTTACTAGAATATCAGCTTTAAGAGGGCGGTGGTGGGGTCTCTATCACTCACTCTGGGGTCCCAGCATTTGGCACTGTGCTTGGAAGATGGGAGACCATTACCCTTGGGTGAACTGACCACACATTGTCTCATAGCTGTTGTGATGAGATGATCTTCATGTTTTCATTCTGCCAGGGCTTCAGGAAAATGATGACTGCTCAGATGAGAAACAAGGGCCCTGGAAACAAGTCACAGGCTCCTTTAGGGTACCCTTGGCACCTCCATAATCCATATTTCTTCTGGTTGCTCCTAGGCAGGTCAGCTTTCATTTGCCCTTCCTGGGAAAAAAGTTAGCTTGAATCACAAAGGATAGAAACAAAGAGGTGCTCCAAAGGCTACCAGGCACCTACCAGAGAGGATTAGAACCTGGCTTGTTGTTGGCAAGCAAATTGATGCTGCCCATTGCAAATGAATCTTATTTGTCGACCATCAAGTCCTATCTGGCTGTTGTAGCGGTTCCCACCGCTTCACTGCTTGGCAGCAGATGGGTTCCAGGGATGGCAGCTCCGTGGAAGTAATAAAGTGGTCTTTCTTTCCCAATTGTCTCCTCATCGAGACCTCTTGGTAATTCAGATTGATCGTCCTGGAGCCCAGCGCGGGGACTGACAGAGTGAGGTTGGTCCCGGCTAGGACTTTTATTGCTGTCAGAGGCACTGAGTGATGGCCACAGCAGGACAGGTCCTTAGCTGCCCAAGGACTCTGTCCTTCTCAGCTAGGACCCAAGAACCCAAGGCCTGAACACGAGCGAGGCGAGGAACCCCTTCCTGTCTGCAGGCCAACTTCTGCACATTCTGGTTGAGCGCCCTTCCCAGGAACCTGCCAGGGACAGTTTCTCTCTCCCTCCCTCAGTCAGGAGCACTGTTCCCTGCCTTGTCTGTAGTGGGTGTAGCTAGTCTGTCCCCTCAAGCCCATCTATCTAGGGGGCTTCCCAGGTGCTTCTAGGGATACAGCCCCACATCTTTCCCGAGGCCAGAGTGGAGAGGGGAGATCTGTTGTTCTGAGCTCTTTATTGGCTTTGCTTTGCTTTGATGAGCAGAGGAATCAGAAGGCCTGGGGTGCTGAAGATGAAGTTGGGGTGTGACAGGGCTCCGTATATAAACCACCAGCTAGTCTAAGCCACTGACTAGAGTCTGCTCAGCTCAGAGCTCTCTCTAAAGCCCTGTATTTAAAGGACCAGCCCTCCACCCCTGGGAACAAGTCCAGCCTCCCACACCCTCCTTCCCTTTGCTTTTGGATTCTGTGAATTTTATTTTTATTTTTATTTTTTTTAGCTCTCCTCCTTGCCCTGGCTCCTCTCTTCCCCCTCATCCATATCCCCATCCCTTCAGACCCATCTACCCCTCAACCCCATCCAACTGCCAATTGAAAAGGCCTGAAAATAATGTGAAATAATATAGTTTATCACCCATAGGCTGCTGACAGGCAGTGCGGCCACCTTGGAAAACAGGCGGGGAGGTAGGGAGGGCGAGGAAATTATAGGCTGCACAAAGGAGAAAAAGTTAGAGTGAGAGCTCCATAAAAGAAAGTGGAACTATTATCCTACAAAATGCCAACTCATTACAAAGCGGCCAAATAAGAGAGAAATACGGCGCCGCCTGTAATAGCAGTTTACAAGGGAACATTGTACAGCAACAGAAGAGACGCTGCTATAATTTGCTCTAACAACTCCAATTATCCCTTTTATTGATTTGGCAACACATTTAATAGGAGTAGCCACACCTCTTCTGTTACAAATCATTAAAGGTGTTGAACGGTGTAATTTTAAAATTGTCCTCCTACAGTTGTCAGTATGACAGCATAATTCCCCCTGATTTCGGCTATGTAAACACCCAGGCACAGTCATTTCCCCCTCACAAGGCCAGAGATGTTGTCAAGCCTAGGGTTTTTTGTGCACAAACATCCATTTAATGCATCTCTTTTTTTCCCCACCAGCCGGTTCTCCTAATTGCAGTGAGGTTTGGTTTAGTGGATTTTTCCCCCTCCTTTCTTTCACTTTCTTTTCCTCTTTTCTTCCAACTAGAAGGTGTGTGCAATGGAGGGGTGGGGGGGTGGGGAGTTCAAGGGAGGGAAATAAACAAGCTGTTTGGCCTTCTCTTTCTTCCCTGGCAGCCTTAATTGCTACTTAAGCTTGGGCCCTGCACTTAACATGGGGGGGTGTGAGGAGGGGCAGGTCTGGAGCGCCTGGCCCAGTCTGGGAAGGCCAAGCGCGCCCCTGTGCTGCCCCGCTCCACTAGTCTTCGCGTGCGCGCTCCCATTCCCACCCGTGCATGCGCTCCAGGCTGTGCGTCGCTGGCCACCCAGCCCCCAGGAAGCCAGCCTGCAGGGTGCAGCCGGCCTATGGCCACGGATCCCAGGTAGCTGAGCGCTGGGTGGGCGCCTGCACCGTGGAACCTTCTGTGGGGATGGTTTGTCTGTGGGGATGGTCAGTGTCCTCAGGTCTCTTCCTTACCAGCTTGCCAGGTTTCATCTGTTTTGGTCCCTGACATAAAGTATGCGAACCCACTTCAGGGCTCAGGTGGGTGGGACTGGATTGCTTGGGTGTCTGACTCTATACTATTAGGTGGACCAGTGTAGGGCCCAGTTGTAGAGAACGGCCAGGGTAGGTTCAGGACTCTTTTTCCCTGTGTGATGGACCTGGGCCCAGAGACTCTGTGAGGTGGGTTGGGAGGTCTCCTCTAAGCAACCCCAGCAAGCCATGCTGCTGAGCCCGATCTGAAGGAAGGGCACACCCTGGAAACATGTGCTCTGTGGCTCTCTCATTTTATCATTGGAATTGGACCTAAGCTATAGCAGGCAGGATTCAAGTTAGACCCAAAGAGTTGAACACTGAGAGAACTACAGGGTCCCAGACTAGGTGACAGAGGAATCTTACTGTGTGCTGGGCCAACTGAATGGCTCTTGGTTTGGGACAGGGGCTGCTGATGGGAACGTAGTACAGACACATCTGTGCCTCACAGTGGGCAGGAGTGGAACCCTTGGACTTGGCTACACACCTCCCTGTCACCTGCTCATATACCTGAACACCTGCTTCCCTCTAACAGAGCCTGGCTTTTCCCAACCTGAACCAGCTGTCTCCACAAGGAGAAAATTGTCTCTAAGCCCCCTGCCTGAATCCATAGGGAAGGCTTGGGACCTGCTCAAAGAGGGTGGTGGGGAAGCTACCTTCTTTAGTACCGAGGGCGGCAGAAGTGCTGTCTGTGTGTGTGAGTGCACACACACATATGTAGTACGCACTCGTTTGCTCTCTGAGTCTCCATCTCTGCCTTCCTCTGTATCAGCAGTTCTGAGAGCACAGGTTTGTGCTCTCTGGCTCTCTTCTTATGCTTCGCTGGCCACTGCCTTTTTTTTTTTTTCTGTCATGGGGCTTGAACTCAGGGCCTGGGCTCTGTCCCTGAGCTTTTTCACTCAAGGCTAGTGCTACTCTACCACTTTGAGCCACAGTGCCACTTCCTGTTTTCTGGTGGTTAACTGGAGTTAAGAGTCTCACAGACTTTCCTGCTGGAGCTGGCTTTGAACCTCATTCCTCAGATCTCAGCCTCCTGAGTAGCTAGGATTACAAACGTGAGCCATCAGCGCCCACCTTGGCCTCTTCTTTTTATCTGTGTTTTCCTCAGTGCATTGTAACTGCTGCTTTTATTCTTGCTTTCTCCCACCAGTCTATGAGTTCCATGAGGGCAAAGACCTTTATCACCCCATGCCTGCACATAGTAGGTACCTAACACATTGCTGTGAATTTTTTTTTTTGTCTCTCTGGCTGTCTTTCTACAGCTCTCAGGAGTTAGTTTTGTGACTGTGTGAAGCCAGATTTGATTTATTGCCAGGTATATATGTATTTCTTGTCCCTCTCCCTGTTGTTGGTGCTAAGCATGGAACTTAGGGCCTCATGTGTGAGAGACAAGTACTATACCACTGAGCTGTACTCCCTTTTAAAATCTGCTTGTTAGCTGGGCACTGGTGGCTCATACCTGTAATCCTAGTTACTCAGAAGGCTAAGGTCTGAGGATCACAATAAAAAAGAAGTCTTACAGACTTGCCTGCTTATTTTTCAAGAAAACTTCATCTGATTTCTTTTTCTGTGAATTTGACTGTACCTACCTCATATAACTAAAATCACACACACACACACACACACACACACACACTATTTGCACTAAGCATTACATTTTTCAAGAGAGACTCTTAACTTCAGTTAAACACACACACACACACACACGTGGATGTGTGGCTCATCTGGTATAGCACCAGCCTTGAGCAAAAAAGCTAAGGGATAATGCTCAGGCTCTGAGCTCAAGCCCCTGTAATAGAATAAAACATAAAAAAATAAAATAACAATCTAGTTTCTAGGTCTTGTCTTCAGGTCTGCTGATCTTAGTGAATGTCTCTTTGTGCAGCCTGACCCCATTCCAGGCCTGATGTTCTCAGACATGGAGCGGAAGGGGTGCAGTGTCCAAAATGAGTGTTCTCTCAGGCATTTACATCACAGGAGCTGCCTTCTATATGCCCCTCTCCCTCCATGGATGAGCTTGTCCAAGACTCCATTGCAAGAAGCTATGAGTACCTGGCACTGATCACTTCTTTCTCAGCTGAGGATAAGGGCAAGCTGTAGTCCTCTCCATCTCTTTCTCTCACTGTGACCCCAATCACAGCACCTGCCCTTGTCTAATTGGCCAATGTCAGTGTAAGGGGGAAGGGAAGGCTGATGTCCAAGGAGGAAATCCCATTAGGGGAGCCAGAGCCAAGTTATTAGTGGTTAAGATGTAATTGGTGTTGGTGAATAATCTCATTAGATTCATCATGTATTTATGGCACACCCAGCTGTGTGACCTTGGGTGAAGTGCTCCACCTCTCTGATGAAATAAGACCTCAGTGTTTGTGCCATGGACCCCTGGATTTCTGGAATTGGAATTTCCACTGAACTCTGGTAACTTGCTTTCTCCTGAGAAGCACTCACTCATATCTTGCCCCTGAGTTATTTGTGCAATTGCCTGAATTCCCCACTTGTGCTCTGGACAGGGCTTAAGGTCGAGCTTGTATTTATCTCACAGTTAAAGACCTTGCATTCAGTAGGTGATTTATCAGTTTTATGAATTGATGATTGAATGTGATTGAAAACCAAAGTATAGTTCCAAGGCACTACACTTAGAATGAAGTTATTATTTCTTTTTTATAGCTACCCAAGTAATTCTGGACCTGTAGTCAATTTGGGGTGCCCTGGTTTAAGACATGACAAAGATGATCTATATTTAATGCATGTTTGAAAAATATTTGGTATCTGGTTGTAGGATTAATATTAGACTTTTTTTTCAGGATTGTTTTTAAGAACACATGCTTGCTCATAGCTATGTTCTGCTTCTTTATATCTCAAACACATGAGGTGATTTTCTGGATGGCATCAGAGTCGGGGTGAGAAAAGAGGGTTATTTAAGTGTGACTTGGAGTTGAACGTGAAGGAAGGCCTGGCTGGAACTCAGGTGTGAAGTCACTACTGTGTAGTGGTTATCTGCAAAGTTGTAGAAAAAGCCAGGAGTTGGTGGCTCATGCCTGTAATCCTAGCTACTCAGGAGGCTGAGATCTGAGAATTGTGGCTCAAACCCAGTCTGGACAGGAAAGTCCATGAGACTCTTATCTCCAATTAACCACCAGAAAACTGGAAGTGGCGCTGTGGCTCTAAGTGGTAGAGCACTAGCCTTGAGCTGAAGAGCTCAGGGACAGCACCCAGGCCAGAGTTCAAGCCTAATAACCGACAAAAAAAAAAAAAAAGAAAAAAAGAAAAAGAAAAAGGGCCCAGCTGGTCCGTAGTCCCTTTTCCTTGGCCCAAACTCTACCCCTATAGGATCTCTAGAGTTTCTCCTGAACTCCCACTTCCCAGCCTCCCTTACCCATGAAGCTAAAGGCAGCAGCAAAATGAACAACTAAGAAAAAAACAAAACACTGACATCTCTTTCATGCTGCTGCTAGGTTTTTGTTTGTTTGTTTGTTTTTTGCCAGTCCTGGGCCTTGGACTCAGGGCCTGAGCACTGTCCCTGGCTTCTTCTTGCTCAAGGCTAGCACTTTGCCACTTGAGCCACAGCACCAGCTCTGGCTGTTTTCTATATATGTGGTGCTGAGGAATTGAACCCAGGGCTTTATGTATACAAGGCAAGTACTCTTGCCACTAGGCCATATTCCCAGCCCCCGTTGCTAGGTATTCTTGTGTTTTCAAGTGCTCTTGGTTTATTGTGCCCTTCGTGCCTGTCATTGCAAGGTATGATTTCAGTTTAGTGTGATCAACTTAGGCTGAGCCCCTACTGTGTGCTAACACAACTGAGTAAGGCAGATGTCATTATGGTTTCAATTTCATGTGGGAACCTGAGGCTCAGAGAGGTTGACCCCCTCAAGTTTTATAGCTAAATAGCAGATGAGCCAGCTCATGATTCTCCCTGTGCCTGAGGATGGTCCCCAAGGGGTTAGGGTGTACTATTTATCCCCATGGTTAAGTGTCTTCCATACAGTAGGTGACCTATTGGAATTATCAATGGATGACTGAATGACTGCATGGTTAGGGAAATAAGTATGTGGCAAATGCCAACAGCTGTCACGTCTCGGGAAGAAAGAGGCCAGGGACCCATGGGCAGAAGCAAGACACCCCCCACCTCCCCGCACCTCCAGCCCCAGCCATCTCCACTCAGAACGGAGCTAGGCATCAGCTGAGATGCAGCTGGCTGGATCCAGGACCCTGCTTTGGTTCTCTCCATTAAGGTGAATGGCTCCAGCTGATGGAGCGGGGGGGGGGGAAGGGACCCAATCCCTGTACTGTACTCTATCCTTTTGCTCCCTCATCCCTCCTTCCTGTTGCTCCTACCCTGTTCCTTTCCCTGAGTGGCCCCTCCTCCAGTGTGCATCAGGTACCCCAAAGAGATTCTCTCACCCACCCTCTTTCCCCCTGTCTACCTGATTTGACTTCGTTTACTCACCAGTCTACTCATTTACCAAACCACTTTAGCAAGCAGTCAGCAGACTTGTTCAGGTGTTCAGAGATGAGGAAGACTTTGGGGACTCCCAAACAAATGAAAACAGTCAATTCAATGCTATCACAAGGGCCAGCACTCTATAGGCAGTGTGAGGGCTGAGAGGGAGGAGCCAGCTTCCAACTTAGCCCTATGAAAACCGGGCTTTTCATGCGGCACACAAAAGATCCAGATGAAGTAGCTGAATGTGCCCACAGGCTGGGGGTGTGGTGAGCACTTGGGGGCCTGTGGCTGCTCTGAAGACACTAGCAGATCCGTTGCACGGGTCACTAGTTTCACTAGGCTTGGAGGGTCTTGCCTTCTCTAATCCTGTATCCCCGGGGCCTCTAAGAAATTTTCTTTATTTTTGTTCATTTTCATTTTCCTCAAAAAATGATCTGATTTTTTTTTCAGAAGGGCTCCTCCTCCTCCTAAACAAGGTTCTTCCCTAGAGTCCAGTCTCTCTATGGTGTGTGCGTGCGCGTGTGTGTTCATGTATGTACCAGAACAAGAGAACTAGAGAAGGAACAGCCTTCTCTCTGTCTTTCTCCATCACTGGTCTTAGGCAGCAGCTGGAGAGCTGGAGCCCCCATTCTTATCTTGTAGAGAGCCCATCCTTATCTTGTAGGGAGCACGATAGTCCCCACCTTGAGAGCTTGCAGCCAGGTGGAGAAGAGGTGTCTCATTTGCATGACTTGAGAGCGTCAACCAGAGCTTAGGGCTCCAGGAAGGAGCAGGAAACCTTAACAGTAGATGGCCAAGGAAAGAAGCTGTCACCTTACAAGGCAGACAGAAACCAGGTACTCTTGGCAGGGGCAAGACTCTTCACTGTGCACACCGTTCCCACGTGGACTGGACCGTTGTGTCCCCCGTGGGGGCAGTACATAGGGGATACAGGGTACTTTTGAGGTCTTAAGACTAAGTCTGAAGCAGAAAAGTTGGTGGTATCAGCCCTTTTCTGCCTCCCTCCTGCTTATCCCACCCCACCCCCCAGCCCCCCAGCCCCATCCTCCTCCTCCCATCTTGCTCCTCCTCCCTTTTCCATTTGGAAGAAGGAGGCTTGCTGTCTTTGTATTTTAACTGTAGCAAAAAGATTAAATTGTTTACGAGCTGGGAGCCTCGGCTGGCTGGATGAGCCGGAAGAGACAAAGATAGACATTCTAATTCTCCCCTGTTCTCTGGGCCTCCGTCCCCCTGGCTGCTGCTAATTCTTTTATCTGCCCCCAACACTCCAGGCATTATGTGCATTCATAAAAAAAGGGGGGGCAGTGGAGAGAGCCCTCGCCGAAGCCAGCAAAATTACTGTTCTCTGCGCGGTTTCTCCGATAGCAATCTCTTGAATGCTGATTACTTTTCTCCCCCTCTCCCCTGCCCCCTCCCCCTTTCCCCAGCACCCAACATAAGTTGGTCTTTAACCCTTTATCTTTAGCAAGCAGAAAGACATGGAAAACATCTCACTCAGTGGGTAGACGGAAAAAAAAAAGCAAAAGGGGAGGGGGGGAAGGGAAAGGGAAAAAAAAAAAAACCAGCACAGAGAAGAATTACTGTTATCTCCCCACCAGAAGAGGAACAGCAGAGATAAGGGAAGCCTGAAGAATTAAAAGAAACGTAGCATTGGGGGCTCTAAATTCACACCGAAGCCGGTTGTATTTGTCTGTCACCAGGGTTCATAATTTTCCGGGGTTGTTTTGATAGACTTATTGTGAGGACTGCATAGAAAACTCATCAGCATTTGTTGCCTCTGAGCGTTATTGTCAGAGGTAACTGCGTGTCTATAGACTGGGGGAGATAATGGCTGAAGTAGAAAGCAGATAAAGCCAGGGCTCTTCTCATTAAGGACTATCTCAGCCTCCGCAGACCGGCTGGGATTGAGTGACTGGGGTCGCAGCGCAGGGCATACATTATGCCAGCAGAATTCCCCCCACAGCCTGGTGCACCCGTGGCCCTTGATGAATGGCCAGTGTCGTCAGGGCCCTCTGGCCTGGGCACTTAGAGGGTGCTCGTGGTGTGTTCAATACAGGGATGTAAGGAAGCAGTGCTCAGGGGTTTGCTGAGCTCCACAGGGTTGTGGCAGAGCAATGGAGGGGTGTGGGTAGCCCTTTGGTTGCATTCTGACCTGGCACAGATGGGGAAAGTGAGACTAGAGGAGAAACAGTGTGTGTCTGGTGAAGGAGGGCAGGGTAGGATCCTGTGATCATGTGGTGTTTACCTGGGCAGTGAGCACCCTTAGTCCACCTTTCCTGTGGTGTTGGGAAGGAGGTCCTAGTCTCAACACCTGTGACCCGTGGCTTTTCCCTCCAGACAGGTGTGCACTGTGGGTAAACCCTCCCCATCACCCCCTATTTTTGTTAGTCAAGATATACCTCTTTCTCCCCTCCAAAGAAATCAAGCCCTGAAGAGAGGGGAGGGCAAATCTGGGCAGAGTTGCTCAGTGTCCTCAAGCTAAGCCCTAGAGCCAAGCTAGGACTGAGCCTTAGCGTGAAAGAGCGAGTGGTACACGGTCAGCAGAATGGGCTAGGGGCAGCTTGGAAACAAGGACTGTTTAAATCTGGCCCTTTGCGCAGCTGTGAAATGGGGATAATAACGTAGTTATGTCATAGAGAGGTCATAAAGCCTGATGAGATCACGCATCTGAGAAGGTTTATTAGCACAATGCCTGCACATACTAAGTGCTCAGTAAACCTGCTTGTTACCTTTACAGCAGCTATTGCTTGGGTAGCCCTAGTGGACTTCTGAACAGCTCAGTGCTGCCATTGTCTGGTCTAGGCTGGGCACTCCAGAGAGAGGCATCTCAGCGGAAGTGAAGGTTTTAGCCCCGACCCTGATCCCACAAAGGCCAGCTTGGTCTTGTCAAACAAAGTCTTATCTCTCTCTTGCCTTCTGAGAAACCCATGTCCAGAAAAGAAAGGGACTGGACCCCAGCTTACTGCAGTGCCCAAACAGAACCAGATTCCCAGCAGCAAGGACTTGCTTTCCTTTGCAGCATCCTGCCTTCTGGGCTGCTTCTGCCTGGGAGGCTGGCCAGGCAGGAGAGAGCACTGGAGCATAAAGCCATGGGGAACAGAAGAGGGAACGCAAGGCCCTGCCACTGATTCAGGGGCCCTGAGCCCATCTGTGGGGCTATTCTCGTCAGCAGCTCCCAAAGAACAGTTTGGATCAGCCTCAGGATTGTGAAAAGTTGCAGCAGCCAGTGATTGATCTCTAGCATCTGGTATGGCTCAGAGCAGCTGAGAAGGGGTCAGTCATATCATCAGCATAGGGATTTAGTGATGGGGATGAAATCAGGTTGGCAGAGAGGCCCACATGACACTAGGGAATCCAGAGGGTCAGCCTGAGGGTCACTGGTCACAGAGTCTGCGGTGTGGACAGTTGGGACCCACCCTGGCCCTTTAGGATTAACGAGGAAAATCAACACTGTATACATTTTGGCAAACAACCAAGATGGTGAGTATGAATGAGGACAGAGGAGGGTGAGCCAGCGCTTCCCAGGGTGGGGGAAAGTGGCTCAAGGGCACAGCAGAGCCAAGCCTTGGTACCCGGAAAGTGGACAAGATAAAGAAGGGGCCTTTAAGAGAAGGCAAGGAGGAGCAGGGAACAAGGTGATTGTTTGCATAAGGTTGGTACAGGTTGAGACAGGGTTCTAAGCCATGTCACTGCCCCCACCAAGTGTTCTCCTGCTAGCTGTATGGCTTTGGTGGCCAGGTGTCGGAGCTCCCCAGACTCAGTCTTCTAATCCATCAAATGGGAATAGCTCCTTGTGTTGCAGAATTTCTGTAAGAATTGTCTGAAGCTGGGGCAGAGAATCTGGCAGCCTTGGAACAGATTCCTCCCATTTCACAGTAGGTGCTATCAGCTTGCTGGTACCTCTGCCCTTCCCCTCCCTCCTTCTCCCAGCCCAGGTAGAACTCTTGGGGCTTCTTGGGGGCAGGGGATGGGGCAGAGATAGTCATGGGCTTCCTTGTACCCCAGCACTTTTCCTTCTCCCTGCTCTGCTGCTGATGACACCGGTCCTGGCATCTGTCCATGTCTGCCCTTCTTGGCATCCACTCTGGTCCCTGACCAGTTAGTACTTGTTAATCCAGCCTTGGCCAATCGATGAGGATATGAACCTGTCTTTAGCTAAGCTTCAGATGGTCTGTTCCCTGGATCTTCTTGGCTTTCTGGGCTAGTCTTGTCCCTGTTCATATGTCAATCCTGTACCTCCCCCTTCTCCCCCCACAACCCCAACTAGCTCATGGGGGATTCTGACGACTCTGGCTCACCCTGTAGCTCGAGTGGGAGGATGAGATCAGACCATTCCAGAGACTCACAGGCTCTGCATGGGAATGCTGATGGCAGATACAGCTCAACCCAGTGGAGGGAGATTTGGCTGGGGGTGAGGAGACTTGCCCGAATCCTGGCTAATTGGCTGTGTGACTATGGGCAAGGCACTGCCTCTCTCTGGGCCTCAGATAATCAATCAATAAAGGGAAAGAGCCCATTCCAGCTCCAGCTAATGTGGTGGATTCTGGGGAGAAAAGGCTGGGTGTCCAAAGGGAAGGTCTGTAATTCCTTCTTCAGTGGTAGTGAAGGGGGCAGCAGTGAAGCTGTTCCCAGCCCAACCCCGCCTTCTCTGGCTCAGCGACGCCTGCCACCCCTTCTCCGGGATTTACAATGGGCTGAGTTCATTTGCATGACAAAATTGGCTCGGGTATCCAAGTGTTGCAGGAAGACAAGTGTAACACTTCGAAGAACAAGCAGCCGAGAGGAAGGTTACCGCCAACAAAGAGGGAACAAGCTGCCCGCCCACCTGCTGCCTCAGCCAACCTTGCATCCGCTGGCTGGGGGGACTGCTTGGGGGCAGTGTTGGGGCATGGAGGGGAAATTTCTGGCCTGGGCAATGGTGGCTGGCTGGAGATCTGGGCTGGCCGCAGCACCATTTGCTTCCAGTTTGTTCTTCCTGTTGGATGAGGAAATTTCCTTTGCTGTTTCTAAATAAATAGGTTGTTTTCCCAGTCTTAGAACTTGACAATGCAAAGTTTCAGAAGCTCTATTCACGTACCTGTCCTAACATTCACTCACTCATCCACACATCTACCATCTACCCTCCAGCCTAATATCCATCCATCAATCCATCCCACTCATCAATTCATCCACCTACCTGTCTTCTTATCCCATTTATCTTTCCACCTGCCCACCCACCCAAGCTACTCACCCATACACTCATCTGTTTACCCGTCAGTCCCTCTGCCCACTTGTGCACCCATCCATCCTTCCACATACCCACCCATCCATCCACCAATCCTACCAGTCATTGGCTCATATACCTTTCCATCTATCTAATGAAAACACACAGGACACTTGTGTGTATCTATGCTGGTCCTGGAGCTTGATCTTAAGGCCTGGGTGATGTCCCTGAGCTTTTGTTGCTCAGAGCTAGCACTCTATCACTTGAGCCACATCTTCACTTCTAGCTTTTTGGTAGCTAATTGGAGCTAAGAGTCTCATGAACTTTCCTGCCAGAGCTGGCTTTGAACCACAGTTCTCAGAGCTCAGCCTCCTGAGTAGCTAGGATTACAGATGTGAGCCACCAGTGCCCAGCTACATGGAGCACTTCTTATGTGCCAGGAGAAGACTGGGCATTTCTCTGTGCTACAGCTTTCTTGTCTGTAAGGATAACAAGATGTAGCTGGCAGGGTTGATCCTGGCCCATAAGTGCTTTCTAAGTGTTTTCTACTGTTAATGAAGAGTCTAAAGGTAAATAAAACATAGTTGCTGCCCACAAAGAATCCCACACTCTGAGAGAAAAGAGATCAAAGAAATTTGGTGTTATGATTCCATGTGAGATGTGCTGTATGACAGGGATCTAGGAGGAGCTGGGGCAGGGGTAGAAATCGGGGCTCCCATCTCATTTGAGACTACTTGAGGGACCAGTAGACATGAATACCATGACTAGTCTCTCTGTTACAGTGAGGAAACAGTGTGAGAAGGGTAAAGACTGCATATGACCAGGCTGCTGCCCCAACACGAGGATAGAGTGCTCTATGTTCTTATTTGGATTTTCCAGTGGCCTGCATCTCATCCTCCCCACTCCTTTCAGGCAGCAAAATAAGGATGCTCAAAAGCTGCCTTACTCCTCGTTTGCATGAACAGGACCATGGGGGCACCGCTCCTGGCTAAAGCCAGTGGCTTAGCTCTAAGGTGCTTCACTATAGCCCTGGGGCTGCTCTGGGCCCCATCACCTAAAGAGGTGTATTGGTGAACAGCTGCCAGCCAGATGAGGTAGGCCAGTTGAGATTGGTATGGAAGGTGGACTTCCATTTGGCTTCAGCATGCAGTGGCAGGTTTCTTCCTAACAGACAAAAGAGAGAGAATTGGAGACATAGAGAAATACAGTGACAATGGAGGACAATGGAGGGTGCAGCTGCAAGCCAAGGACACTAAGAGTTGCCAGCAGTCACCAGAAGCCAAGAGGAAACCCTGGAATCAATTCTCCTTCAGATCCTCCTGAAGAAACTAGCCCAGCTGATGATTACCACTTCGACGCCAGACTTCTGGACTCTGGAACCTTGAGATTACATTCCTGTTGTTCAAAGCCACCAAACCTGTGGTAATTTGTTGCAGCAGCCCTAGGATGCTTGTATTGGCCACTTTTTTGTTGCTGTGACAAAAATACTTGAGGAAACAACTAAAGGAAAGAAGGAAGGATTTCAGAGGTTTCAGTCCATGGTGATCAGGTGCCATTGCTTCTGGGCAGTGTGTGGTGTGATAGCACCTCATGGCTGGGAACATGTGAGGAAGCAAAATGGGTCACCTCACAGTAGACAGAAGGCAGAGGGGGGGAGAGAGAGAGAGAGACAGAGACAGAGAGAGACAGAGAGAGAAAGAGAGAGAGACAGAGACAGAGAGACAGACAGAGACAGAGACAGAGACAGAGAGAGAAGAAAAGGCCAACAGACATCCTTCCAGGACACCTGCCGCAAATGACTAGCTTCCTCCAACTAGGCCACCCTCCTAGTTGTCACCACTTCCCTTCAAATTCTGAACTTATCATTAGGGAAATCCGTGGATGAAGTCAGAACCCTCATGATCCAATCACCTCTCAGCCAATCAGCTGGCAATCAGCCTGTAACACATGAGCCTTTGGGGTAAGAGTTCCTGTCCAAGCCATACCTCCACAATACAAGTCCTCTTTCCTGAGATCTTGGCATACTTCTGTCCAGCGTAAGTTTTTAGCATCCTCTTAGAATGGCATCACTCATCCTGGGCCTCTTTCTCACTGTTAATATTGCCAACTATGCGCTGGTGACTCTAGCACACCCTTTTCTGGACGTCAGTTTTTTCATCTGTATATTGAGGAATTATGCAAGTTGATTTCTAAGATTCCTTCTATCTTTGGGAGTCCAGGTGTCTAAGAGTCTATCCTTCTCTTCATGCTGCCTGGCTTCCATAGTCTAGTACTAGGGTAGCATGAGACCCTTCCCTAGGGTGGTGCTGAGCTTGGCCTTCTCTCTCAGGCTCATACTGTGAGCAGTGACCCTATGAAACCTGTCCCCTCTAGCCCTATTATGATGCCACTTCCCCAGCTTCTTCTAGTCCCCAGTGGCAGGGAGGCACTGGGAGGACTGCTGTAGGGTAGGGATGCTCTGATGAGGCTCGCCCCTCCCCCAGGCCCTGTCCCCTTATCATTGCACTCTCCTCAGGCTATGCAGCCAGCCAACGCCTGACCTGCCATGGTCTCTGGGAGCCTTAGACTTCTCTACTCATGCTCAGACGGCAGCCCGTATTCTAGAATCAATGGATTTAACGCATTGCCAGAGTTCCGGACTGCAATCCCGATGCAATGAGTGTGGAGTCCTCCCTGGGACTGAGGGTACCTGGAGATACCCATGTAGGATTCTCATCTTACACTGAGGGCCCCTGAGCTGGTTGTGTGCATGTCTGCTATGGCATAGACTGGGTACTCACTTCCCTCTTACACCCAGTGAGGGGTTCTCTTGGAGGGCACAGTTCTGCACTTGGCACAAATCCCAGTCCCTGTAGGCTTTGAAGACTCCATTTTTGGAAGAAGGAAGGAGTGCCTGAGCCTGAGATCCAAAGCCAGGATCTTCCAGGGATCCCGAGATACTAGGGAGAGGCTGATGATGGTGAGGATCAGAATCAATCTATTTTCTGATTGATTTGTGGCATGTAGGCACGTGCTGTGCTGTGGGGTTCCCCCAGCTCTCTCTGTGAATCCTTACATCAGATGATCTCCATTATAGATGGGGAGATGAAGAAGATGTGGGAATGGGGCAGTGCTGGGGTCTAGTGTCAGGTGACTTGGTCACCTGGGACTTGGTCAAACTTGTTCGAAGGTAAAGGAAGGGAGCTGGAGAGGGAGTGGAGAGAGAGGAGGAAAGAACAACAGAAAGGGTGGGGGCATTTATGGCAGGATTCAGGAATCTCTTCCAGTAAGCACAAGACCCATGTCTCCCACCAGGGGCAGATACCCCATTCTCCCCAGCGCCGCCACACGGGGAAGGGGTACTGGAGGGGATGGGAGGGGACAGTGCCCAGAGTTTGCTACTGGCTGTTCTTTCCAGGACCTTACCCCGCTCTCCCACCAAGTGAGGGGTGGGCTCTGGGGCTGAACTGGTCTACAACCCATCCCCTCTTCAATGGTGATGGTTGTGCCACTGCCCTGGCATGGCGTGATCAAAGATCCACGGAATCAGCTCCAACTGCCACAGTCACCACTGTCTGTCTCTGTGGTGTGAGTGGTTCCCACCTGTGAAAGCAGGAGGTTCTGTCTCTCTCTTAGATTATGAGCCAGAAGAGCTGGGCACATGAGAAAAAGTCTGTAGGGGGCACCTGCCATCAGCCACCATATGGTAATGTTATTATTATTATTACTGCCACAGCAACATTGATGATGTATCCAGCATGGTACTAAATGCTGTTAACTCATTTAACCCCCATAGCCACCCAGGGTCAAGGGACCAGGGTTGAGAGAGAGAGAGAGAGAGAGAGAGAGAGAGAGAGAGAGAGAGAGAGCACAACTGCTCAGAGCCAGCAGCTGGTCCATGGCAGAGCTCAGGGTCCAGGCTGTTCTACTTTCAAACCCAATCTAACCAGAGCCCAGCAGGGCTTCCAAAAGCAGAGTCTTCCCAAGGTCAGTGGGAAAAATGAGGAGGCATTTACTAAACATATAATCATGATGTTCTCATGATTACTTTTGATCTTGAAAGCCACACACATGGTTGCTCTAATTATTCTCAATGTAGAGATGGAAAAGCTGAGGCAGAAAGAGACTCAGTGACTCACCTATTGCATGAGGTACAGCAGAGCTTTCTCACATGAGTGTCCACATATGGCAGCAGAGCCCAAACTTATTCTTCAGATTGGAGCTCTGTGTGTGTGTGTGTGTGTGTGTGTGTGTGTGTAAGTGTGCATGCTGTGTGAGAACTGTGATATGTGTGCATGGTGTCTCTGGTGTGTGTGTGTGTGTGTGTATGTGTGTGATGTACCATATATGGACAGTGTCTGTGTGATGTATGATATGTTTGCACGTTGTGTTAGTTTTTGGGGGTGTGCTGTGTGAGGTGTGTATAGTGTAGCAGTCTACAACTGTGTGTTTGGACTGGGGAGTAAATGTTGGCATGTTTACCTCTTTCTTACCACTAAACCAAGTATATAATAAGTGTGTATGTATTTATGTGTGTGTGTGTGTGTGTGTGTGTGTGAGAGAGAGAGAGAGAGAGAGAGGAGACAGAGACCGACAGGGTGAGAAAGCAGTGGTGCTCGTGTGCTTGGCCAGCGATGGTGCCTTTGTCTCCTGGGATCCATACAACAGGGTGTATGGAGGGTGAGGGGGAGATGAGACGGAATCACCCTGGACAGCCTGAGAGCTGGGAGCAGGGAGTGGCCTATTAATGCCGCCCTCCTGGGGGGTGTAGATAAGTGGCCCCAGGAGGCTGTGCTGAGGACCCTCTAACTAGCTTGTTGCCATGGGGATGCTGGCGGTGAATATAGGCCTAGAAGTCCAGCTTGAGCCTGCCCTTCCTGGCAGGTGGAGACCCCCAGCTGGGGCACATTTGTCTGGGAAGGGAACTAAAGCCTCCCTCCCACTCCCGCCTGTCCATTATTTAAAGCAGAGGCCTCCATTCCTTCCACATCCCTTCCGGAGGGCTCTGCGGGGTCGAGGGAGAAAATGGTGTCTCCATCTTCCCAACCCTGGGGGAACAGTAGATTTCCCTGCTGGCAGGTGCCCAGGGCAAGAAGGAAACACCTAGTCAACACAGTTTCACTTGGTACCAGACAGTATGGCCACCCTTACCGGGAGACCAGCTCCCTGCTGGCACTGGGGGTGCTGAGGGCTGTGAGACTTGTCCCTGAGGAGTGGCAAGATTGTGGGGGAACCACCAGCCTGCTCATGGTCGGGGTCTGCCTGAAGTCAGAACACCTGCAGGTCTGTGTGCATCATGTCCTGCTATGAAAAATTGCAAACATTAAAAGCTGGAGTGAGGGCTGGGAATATGGCCTAGTGGCAAGAGTGCTCGCCTCATATACATGAAGCCCTGGGTTTGATTCCCCAGCACCACATATATAGAAAACAGCCAGAAGTGGAGCTATGGTTCAAGTGGCAGAGTGCTAGCCTTGAGCAAAAAAGAAGCCAGGGACAGTGCTCAGGCCCTGAGTCCAAGCTCCAGGACTGGTAATAAGTAAGTAAATAAATAAATACATACATACATAAATAAAGAAAACCTGGAGTGAGAATTTAATGAGTCCCAAGGACCTATTGCCCATTTGCAACCTAGATCTGCTTTGACTATCCTCTGTCCCCCTCTTCTCTTGCTATTTTATTTTATCTTATTTACTGTTGTTATTATTATTATTTGAATTTTGTTTCATTTTATCCAGGGGCAGATGAAAGGGAGCCCCAGCTGGCAGTTCATCCCATGTGGAAAGACTTTAGCATGTTCCTCTCTCTGATAAAGGACCATACCAAAAATTGCATCCAAAAAAATGGTGATGTAATACCAGGAATGGGGTAAGGGAAGTGACTTACATCTATCATCCCAGATACTCATAGGCAGAGTTGGGAGAATTGCAATTTGAAGACAGGCAAAAGTTAGTGAGAACTTCTCTGGACAAATAAACTGGATATGGTGGAGTGCACCTGTGAAGGAGGCATAGGTAGGATGAGGTAGGCCCAAGGTCAGCCCTGGGCAGAAATGCAAGACCTTATCCAAAGACAAACGGAAGAGAAAAAGGCAGGGGGCCATGCTCTCGTGATAGAGTTTCTGCCTAGCAAGCACAAGACTCTGAGTTGTGAATACAAACCCCAGGACTGCCAGTCCATCCTCACCTACTCCTGCCTCTTCATTAAATGTGTAAACATGTGTCCAGGAGGCATAGAGGGTTGTATAGCAGGAGTGGTTTTCTGTGCCAAAGCTTTGCAGCCATGAGAGAATGAGGGCTGAATTTCTGTGCCTTGGAATGAGTTACTTCACATTATGGCTCCAGCTTCTACCTATGATCCCACTACCTACCTCTTCCAAGACTGCTGGGAGGAGTGAGTGGAATTCTGGTGTGTGTGTGTGTGTGTGTGTGTGTGTGTGTGTGTGTGTGTGTGTGTGTGTGTGTGTCTGTGAGTGACAGTCCTGAAGCTTGAACTCAGGGCCTGGACACTTGTCTTTGATCTTTCTTTGCTCAAGGCCAATGCTCTACCACCTGAGCGACAGTTCTACTCTGGCTTTTTGCTGGCTAATTGGAAATTAAAGTCTCCTGGATTTTCTTGCCTGGGCTGGCTTTGAAATGTGATCGCCAGGTCTCAGCTTCCAGAGTAGCTGGGATTACAGGTGTGTGAGCCACTGGTGCCTGGCTGGGAGTCTCTGTGTGTGTGCGTGCATGTGTGTACGTGCATGTGTTTAAATTATGATTAATATTGAATTCGTTGTACAAAGGGATTTCAGTGAAATGTATCAATTTACAAGTACAATGCACCTTGATCAATGTCACCCCTTCCATTGTTTTGTTCTCCTCTACTTCTCCCAAATGGGATTCTATAAGTACAGTAGTGGGTACATGGTAAGGCATCACTAAGTGGTGACAATGTACCTGATCTAGGGAAGGGAAAGAAAAACAGGGTGTAAGATATCACAAGAAATGTACACACTGCCCTATTATGTAACTGTACCCCTTTTGCACAACACCTTGTCAAACAATTTTTTAATTGATAAATAAATTTAAAAAAAACAAAAAAATGGTGACAATGATCATGAGGTTTGTTACTTTATGAGAAAACTGAAGTTCAGAATGGGAGAAGAACTTGCCCAAGGTCACACAGCTCAGAACAGAGCTACCGGGATGGATGTATCCTGGGAAGTTCATTCAGCACAGTTTCTCCCATGCCCTCTTTACCTGCCCCTGCCCAGCACACTACAGAGGGAAAAGAAACACACCATGGTAGCAGAAGGTCCTCTTTTGCTTGCTAACCAGTGGCTCGTCATGGTGCTGTGGCTGCACGGGTGATGCCACACTGATGGACCTGGCTCCAAGAGATCTAGAACAAAGCCCTTTCCTTCCCTGTCCTCCATTCCCAAATTTGTTCCACAAGGCATTGATTGTTTGTGGTTTCTAGGACCTTGTCTGACTCTGCTTGGCTTGCTCTGGGGTTGAGAATAGTTATCTAGACTAACCTCGCTGGGGATGTGGGCAGGTACTTAGGTTGCTAGGATGTGGGTGGCACTTAGGTTGCTAGGATGTTATACAGAGCCCAGGACCCCAGACTAAACTGCAGTGTGGGGCTGAGTGTGGCCACTCTGTACTGGAGAGCAGGGAGGGGCAGTCCCGCTCCTCATTCCTGTCCTCATTTATAGGCTCTGAAACTGGGGTTGTGACTTATACATATAAACATAACTACATAGGAGAACAGCAAGGAATTGGAAGAATTGGACAATGGAACCAACTAGACTTAATAGATAATAGCTTCTACTTGTGATAGAATGGGTTCCACCCAACATCAGCAGAATACATGTATGCATAGAACATTGTCTAGGATAGATTATATGTTAGGCTGCCAACTGGGCCTCAGTAAATTTAAAGATATTGAAATCATACAGGGTTTGTTGTCTGATGACAGTGTGGAGTGAAATTGGAACTCAAGAGCAAAAGGAAATTTAGGAGGTTTACAAATATGTGGCAATTAAACAACATAAAATATAGGTCAAAAAACTAAATCTCAAAGAAAATACTTTGAGATAAATAAAATTAATAACAGCACATCAAGGCTTATGAGAGTTGGGCATCAGTGGCTCACACTTGTAATCCCAACTACATGGGAGGCTGAAATCTGGAGGATCTTAGTTTGAAGCCAACTTGGACAGAAAAATTCTGTTGACTCTGCCTCTAATTAACCAGCAAAAATCTAGGCTGGAGGCATAGCTTAAGTGGTAGACTGACAGGCAAGCAAGCACAAGGCCCACAGTTCAAAACCTGGTACCAGCAAAAAAAAGAAAAAAAAATCTTATAGGATGCAGCCAAAGCATCATTCAGAAGGAAATTTATAGCTGTAAGTACTTACATTAGACTAGATCTCAAATCAATAACCTAACTTTCCACATCACAAGAAAATGAAGAATGAACTAAACTCAAAATAAGTGGGGAGGGGGAGATTAGAGTGGAGATAGATTAAACAGAATAGGAAAACAGCAGAGCAGGTCCAAGGACACTGCTCACGTGTAGAACACCTGCCTGGCCTGTGCCAGGCCCTTATCCCCAATATGACAGAAAGAGAAAAAGAAAAAGAATAAATTAAATCAGTGGACCTGAAAGTTTTTTTTTAAAGCCCAACAGAATGGAGAAATGTTTAGATTCACAAAGAGGAAGAGAGAGAGAGGGAGAAGATGTAAATGGCTAAAATCAAGAATGAAAGTGGAGACCTTACTGTTGACCTGATACAAAGGAAAAGCATTTTGTTGGAAGCGATTTGAAGGAACCTCTATGGTTTTTAGAGTGAGGGAATCAAGGAGCAGACATGGGTACTTACAGCTGGAGAGAGAGAAGCAGGACCCCTGGGCTGGGGAGGAGGAGGTAGGCACTGGCTTTCATGCTAAGGTCTTTAGGGCCATGTTCATGAATGCTTTGCTGTAAACTATGACTCCTGTTCCACCCATAACTAGAATTAGAATGTTACCACCCCCAGAAACTTCTCAAAATCACATCCAATGCTCCTCTACGAAGATGGCCACCTTTGATGATGAGAACAAAAACTCTTGCTCTCCTTGATAATTCAGCCCTAATGGATAGTTCAGTTGCATTTGGACTTTCTGTAAACCAGCAGGTCCTCTTTTAGCTGTGGCTCCTTGCATTTCACTTTTTGTGTGCAAGATTTCACCATGTTGTTACATGGAGCAAAAACTGGCTCCTTTACTTTGCTGTATTGTTGTATTATATTCCGCTTTGCACATCACAATTTATGTGCCCATTTAATTATTTAAAAAATTTAGAAAGATGATGTACAGAGAGGTTATAATTATATAACTCAGGTCATTTAATTATTAATGGTTTTTTTTTTGTCGGTCACAGGGCTTGAACTCAGGGCCTGTGCTCTGTCCCTAAGGTCTTTTGCTCAAGGCTAGTGCTCTACCACTTTGAGCCACAGCCCCTCTTCTGGTTTTCTGGTGGTTAATTGAAGATAAGAGTCTCATGGACTTTCTTGTCCAGGCTGGCTTTGAACTGAGATCCTGAGATCTCAGCCTTCTGAGTAGCTGGTGGCATGAGACACCAGCACCCAGGGGAATGGTTTAAAAATATAAAGAGCAACAGAATATGAAGTATCAACTTCACAGATACAAAGTCGATAAGAATATTTAAAAAAAAACCACACAATATCAAAATGAAACTCATGTTAGTTTAATTTTAATTCCTAGGACCTTTACTTTTTTTCACTGCTTCAGTCAGAAAGGAAGTCAGTTGGAACCTTAGCGGGGGAAATGAGCCATTTAATAAGGCAGGAGACCAGGGGGACAGCGTCTTGGGGTTCTTTGACCAGCCCTCTTGCCCCAAGGTTCAGCCTCAGATAGGAGAGGTCACATGACCCTCTCTCTCTCTCTCTCTCTCTCTCTTTCTCTCTCTCTCTCTCTTCTTTCCTCCCTCCTTCTCTCTTTCCCTCCCTTCCAAAGTCTGCATCTTCCCAGCATGGAGATCCCTGTCCACATGGGCACCTGGGCATGAGCCCGGGCTGGCATTACCTATGGGTACCTGACCCGCTGGCAAGGTCTGTGCACCAAGTCAGTGGAAGAAGAGGAGGAGAAGGAGGGTGGGTGGGGGGAAATCCCCTCATTTCTGAAGAAATGTCCCAGATTAGATTTGTAAATCAAAAACCAATATATAACATGCAAGAATTGATCTGTTTTATATTCCTCAGTTACATTTTTGTGAAGCACATTTAGAAGATTTAGAACGTATTTGCGCCTGCTGGTTGGGCCATTATATGCTTGAGTTCATACATCTATTTGTGAGGCTATAAAACAGGCATCGACTACCATGTAAATTGTGTTCTCCACAATAAATTATATGCATACTTGCAAAAATACATAACTGCCGTGGCTAGGCCCACGCGGCTAGAATACTAATGAGAGCGAAAGTTGCTTTGTCCCTCTTCTCCGGCCTAATTTAGCCTCTACATCAAAAATTATGTAGGAAAAATCACTTTATCCTCTCACTGAGAAATAAAATAGCACTCATGGGCACCCTCATCTCTTCCCACCCCCTTTCTTTTAACCGAACACTACCATTTTCATACTAATTTTAGCAGCTCCAGGTTTTCAGGGAAGAAACCTGGCCCAGTCAAAGCTAGGGAGTCGCTGGGCTGTGTGTGTATGCACGAGAGGGTTGCTGGGGCTGGGGCAGGCACACGCACATGCGCACACGCTGCATGCCTGTTCCCTCCCTGAGCTTGGGAGCTACTCTCCCCAGGGCATGTCCACAGCACGCATACAGACACACAGGCCGCAAGACAGTGTTCACCCCGGTGGTGAAGATCTCATCCTCCTTCCTGAGGTAGATTCACATGCATGGAAACATATAGGGAAATTGAATTCAGTTCAGGCCAGTAGACTTTGACTGAGCACCTACTCCTTGGCACTGAGCACAATGAAAAAAAAATTAAGGTAAAATTTTAGCTCATCATTTAGGAGATTGCATTTGAGCAAATGCAGACAGGTGGCTATGCCGAGGGCTGGAGCAGAGGTAGAGGGACCATGCATCCTCCTTGGCAGCCCCAACTGGGTGTGGTCAATGTGCATGTGCTCCAAGGCCCATAGACATCACACAGACTCCTTACAGATGCACAGCTGTGTGGATATTCACACACCCACACACCACACACGTATGTACACACACATAGCGTCTTACCACAGCATTTTTTCAGTAAGTCTGAGTTAGCCTCCTGCCTCATCTGGCCTGCTAAGCTCCTGAGCTTTCTTGCAGTCTATCTATTCTGGATATAGTGCTGCTTCTGATGCCAGCAGCTGGTGTGGCTCCCCCAGTAGCATTGTTCCAGTGTCCCATGCTGCTGTGAGCCCCTGTGAGACCCACAGGAGGAGGAAAAATAGACTCCAGGAGGATCTTCTCCCATGACCTCGAGCTGCCAGTCTCTGTATCTCCTTGGGCCTCCGTTTTAAAGTGTAAGGGCAGGACAGTCTCTAAGGGAGCCACAGTTTGTTGTTGAACAAGGCTGAACCTCTGTCTGGGATGGGCAGAGACATCTGCAGAGCCATCCCCCCACTAGAGATGGTTCTGGCCAGACTGATGCTCCCAGCTTGAGTGAAATATAGCTCTGGGGTGAGCGTGGGAGGGGGATGTTGGCCAAGAAAATGGGAGAAAGCATGTCCAGTTTTGGAGATCAGAAATGGCTGGATGTGGTGGAGGTGAGGTATCTGGGTAGAAAGGGGGTCAGGATCCAATCTGACCCAACTGAGATCCTTACAAGCCAGTCACATTTCTAGCAGAGTTCTATTTTAGCTTCACACACCTGAAGGACTGCCACGAGGCACTGGCTCCATGTGGCCCAGTTGGTAGAACTAGGACAGTGAACCTGAGGACAGAAGTTCCAAGGAGACAGACAGCCTTCGGATCAGTATAACTATCAGTGTGATGGTTGCACCCGTGTGTTTGTGTGTGCATACAGGGAGTGAATTCTGCAATCACATATATCATTCCCTTGCAAGGCTTTGTCTCACCTGCTCCCCTAGTTCTCATCCTATTGTTCTCATACCAGGAGACAGGCCAGGCCTGGTAGCACACATCTATAGTCCCAGCACTCAGGAGATGGAGAGAGGATGATTCTAGAGTTCAAGGCCAGTTAGGTGACATAGTGAGACCCTTTATCAACTATACATGTAATATTTTTATTGAAAAAAATCATGCAAGGCTGCGAATGTAGCTTAGTGGTAGAGTGCTTGCCTAGCATGCATGAAGCCCTGGATTCAATCCTTAGTACCACATAAACAGAAAAACCAGAAAGTGGCAACAGGGCTCAAGTGGTAGAGCGCTAGCCTTGAGCAAAAGAAGCTCAGAGACAGTGCCTAGTCTCTTGAGTTCAAGCCCCAGGACTGGAAGCAAAATCATAATATACTTGATGAAAGATTAAAATTAGTCAAAAGTAATAACCAGAGAAAACTAAGTTTCTTTTCCTGCCTGGACTTCTAGGTTCACATTCACTCAGTTTTCATATCTAAAAATATCACTGCTGCCATTTGTTTGGTGGTACTGGGGTTTGAATTCAGGGGCTCTCACTTGCTAAGCAGGTGCTCTACTACTTGAGCCAAGCCTCTAGCCCTGACTGCTCCTTGTTTTTCTGTGTTCACTCAGAAACATACTGTGCATCCCAGAATCTACTTATCTTTCTATCTTTTTTTAAAATCCATCCATATATCATCAATCTGTCTATCTATCCATCATTATCTATCTATCTATCTACGATCTTTTCGTGTACCTGTCTAGATCCTTTCTCTGCACACAAATCTGAGTATACTATTAGATGAGATCCTGTGCCCTCTGCCACCCTGACCTAATTATGTAGCCTGGAAATGATAAGAAAAAGTTGCCCGTGGAGCAGTGTGGAATAGGCCCCCAATGTCCCCAACACTGGAACTGTGGAAGTGCAGGTGAGCTGGTCATTTGGAAAAAGGAAGATGGAAGACCAAGCCCTTGGTGGGGAGAAGGGTAAACCTGTGCCTTCTAAAACTCTTCCCACCACCTTCCTTATACAAAGAAAAAAAAAAGCTCTTTATCCCACTGCCTTCCCATCTCTCCCCATCCTCCCAGCTTCCCCACCAAGCCAGGCCAGGGTCACCTGTGCCTAAAGCTGCCCAACATTGGCTTCCAGCCCTTGTATAATTGACAAGAACCCCCAGAGATAGCCTCTTTCTGTGCCAGCCACATGCCACTAAACTCCAAATTAAGAGACCCAGCTGAGACTTCTGTCTTATTCCATCCATATCCCCGGGGCCATTCCTCTTTCATTTCTGGAGGGGAATGGAACTTGAAGTTTGGATTTGGGAAGGAGGGGTGAGCGGCCTCACCACCAAAGCTGGCGCCTCTATGCTCCAGAGAGATGCGTGTGTCCTGCCATGCGGCTTAAGACTTCTCCAAAACACCGTCCCCCCAAATCCAATAAAATTGCAAATTTCACTGTATTTCACAATATCCTAAATAAACATGAACAGCATGCGTTTTCTCTCCCTTGCATCAAATATTAATCTGCCTGTGGCCAGCGCCCGCTCCCCCGCGTGCGTGCACACGCTGCGTAAACACCGGGGAGATTGCCATGCCAGACCTTCCCTTCTCTTCCCCAAGTCGAGAGCATGACAAATTTTTCTCCTAATTACACCTGCCACTGTTTGCCTTCTAATACTGTAAATCCTCCATCACATAGTTTTTCAGATTTGGGATTAGGTTCTCTTCCTGTCGTACAAATGATTGCAAGGGGCGGGGAGGGGGAGGGCGTGGGGGACAGCGGTGGGCTGTGTGGCATTGCTTTTCACATTTTCGCCACGGGGGTCTCTGAGCTGAGTGCAGCAGAGTTCCCAGGCCTCTGACCCTCCTTCAGGGTGGGGAGGAGACTTGAAGGGGTGCTATGGGGGAGACAGGACACCTGCTCAGATACGCAAAACCTGCTCACCCCAGCGACAGCCCTGAATGATCCTGGAGATTACATAAAGATCCCCGAGAAGGAAAGGCACAGGGCAGGCAGACAGCAAGCCTCTTTCCCTAGGCTCTGTCTCCTGGGCTGTGAGACTGACCTGCTTCTGTACAGGTTCCCAGCTCACCTCCCTGCTCCCCAGTGAACCCCTTGCTCCCCAGATGCTGCAGAGCTCTGTGTAATGTCTGGAAATCTCCAGTCATAGCAGTTCCTCCACAACTCCAATTCCTGCCCTCAACACATCCCACTGGGAAAGGAGTGTCCAGTCTCAGCCTCTGATGCCCCCGGCCACCAGGCCCACCTCCATTCCCACATCTGGCCCTTTTTTATGCACCAATACCGGGGTTTAAACTCTTGCTTGCCTTTTTTTTTTTCTCAAGTCTGGTGCTCTACCACTTGAGCCACAACTTATTTTCTGGATTTTTTTTTGCTGATTAATCAGAGATAAGAGTCTTGTGGACTTTTCTGCATGGGTGAACTGTGAACCTTTATCTTCAGATTTCAGCTTCCTGAGTAACTAGGTATATAGGCATGAGCCACGGGTACCCACATGTTCTGGCTTTTTTTTTTTATTGGTTAATTGGAGATAATCTCTTGGATTGTCTGTTTTCACTGGCTTTGAACCCCAATTCTTTGTTGTTAGCCTCCTGAATAACTAGGATTACAGGCGTGAGCCAAAGCACCTATATCATCCCCTCTTATCCTCTCTGGGCATCTGCTCCGGACCAAGGCCACCCTGCTGGACATCTTGTCTTCCCCAGATGTGCTGTGCAAAGTGCCACCTCTGTTCCTTTGCTCAGGCCATCCTCAAGCCTGAAATGTCTGTTGAAGTGTCAGCTTTCTTCTCAGCCACTCACTCCCCAACATATGGCCTCCTAGAAGACCTTCTGGATATCCCAGACATTGTAAATCTTGCTTTCCTTTGTGCTCCCATGGGGCTTTGCACCTACCATGTGTCTGAGCTCAGATTCTCTGGCTTTAGCTGTCAGTGGGGTAGGAAGATCTGTGGGATAAATGTCTTCAAAGTTCTGCATCTTTGTCACCTCAATGTCTCTCTAGCTCCCAAGTCTTGATACAGCAGGGCATTTGGTGACTGCAGGAAGGACTTCCTATGGACCCCAATTTTTTAACCAAGCTGCCTGCCTGTTCTAGTGGTGGGTGAGAATGGACAGCCCCTAGCAGGCTCTGTGGAGGGCTGTCTAGGCTGCCAGGTAGCATAGAGTACCAGTAAGCCCAAGAAGAACAACCTTACGAGGCCAGAGTGGCAAAGGAGGGCAGAAGACACCTGATTTCCCTCCCTAAGTCTGCTTCACTAACCTGGTAGAGTGCTCCCCACCCCATTATCTGCATGTCCAGCACCCCTTAGGGACCTCCCTAACCCCCAAATCAACATCACAGGGTTTTGGTATACTCACAGACATTGGTCCCTTGTGTTTGACAAGGGACTTACAAGTACCAGCTTTGCCCTTCTTATTCCCCTTGGCTCTTAGTGGTCCTTTGTCTCAGGGATGCTTTAGCCATGTGATGGGAAGAGGATCTGCCCTCTGGGTGGTACTTAGGAGGGCATGTCTGGGCATGCTTCAAGCTTCCCAGGATAGGCCTCTATCCTTCCCAAACTCCCCTGGAGTGCTTCTTGAAGTCATTTCTCTTGAGTTGGCTCACTCAGCTTGAATAATAACTGTCCCTGGTCCTGTCCCCTCCCCACACATTTCACCTTCAAAGGGCTGGGAGAAATTTCCCTAATTAATTAACTCCTCTGCAGCCTGCCCTCCATGTCACTGGGTGATTAATCGTCACTATGACTTTAAATCCAGGGGCAGAGGGAGGCAGGCAGTGGTGGATACCAGAAGCAGGGATCTGGGGACAGGAGCAGCCTGAGGGCTTTTCCTGGGGTTGGAAGACACCCCCACCCCCATCTCACCCCACTGTTGCCCTTGCCCAGGGCCTGGCTGAGCAGCCCTAGAGCCAGTCCACAAATGCATCCATCAATAATCAATCAATGAATCTCAAATAAGAGACTGTGAGAACTGGGGCATTCAGGAAGAGAGGGCTGGCGGGTCCCTCTCTTAAAATTTGTGAAATAGGATAGAGGTAAGGACGTAGGCTTTTGAGTCAGGAAGAACTTGTGTGTGTGTGGATGTGTGTGTGTGTCTATGTACTGATACTAGGACTTGAACTCAGGGCCAGGATGCTGTCCCTTAGCGTTTTCACTAAACTCTGGTGTTTGCCACGTAAGCCACAGCTCCACTTCTGGCTTTTTGCTGATTAACTAGAGATCAGAGTCTCCTGGATTTCCTGCCCAGGTTGGTTCTGAACCACTCAGCCTAGTGGTGATTCTCTCTTGTGGAATGACCCTGGGTAAGGTTCTTGCTTTAATGTCTTCCCTTCCTAACATAGAAAAGAGATCAAGCTCCCTGACTTTCATTTTTTCCAGGTCACAAATAGAGATAAAGTACTGTTTCTTCCAAGGAGTTCCAGGAGGAAACACATGGAGAAATAAATACTTGCAAATATGATATGGGCTATGATAGAGGCACACAAGGTATTCAGCAGGGGGCAGGAATGACATGGGTCCTGAATGCAGCAAGGGCAAAAGGAAATGACCCTTAGAACTTCAAGAGTGGCTCAACAAACATTCATTCCCTTCTCTGTATTCCCTTTCCCACATAGCCTAACCTTTCAGACTCTGCTTTCCACCTCAGAACCTCAACTTCTGTCCCTGGAAAAAAGGGATCCCCTACACAGCATCACAGTGTTATCCTCTCTGATCACCAAGTTTAGCTAATGTTTGTTGGATGATGATTGCTGCCAGGCACTGGCAAGAGCTTTATGTGGAATAATAACCTGATTGATTCCTCACAATAGGCCCATTTGACCAAAGTTGACAAGGCTGAACCAGAACTAAAAGGAGACAGGCTGAGGGGACTAAACCTGGGATTGTAGAAACTGAAAATGTGAAAAGTGGGCATGGCAAAGAAGAGCATCCAATCAGAAGAAGCAAATGACTGGCCCCAGACTCATGGTAAAACCCCCAGCAAAGCCTCTGTTGTTCAGGCTTACTCCATTAATTCATTTATTCCATGAAGTTCCTTTGGCCTTGTATTCTGTAGTGGGGAGCAGAGTTCAGCAAGCTCAGCCCCGCTCTCGGGGGCTCTTGATGTGCACAGGTGTGGGTGCTCAGTGTGGAAGATACTCTTCAGGGAGCACAGGGTGGGGGGCAGAATGTCTGGCTGTGGCTCCGAGACCAGGAGAGGGGTCAGGGCTCAAGAAGGATCCCTCGGTCCAGAGGTAGGAGTATGGGAGGGGAGTGCAGAGGCTGCAAGTCTGGAAGTGTGAGTCTGGGATGGCTGAGATGGGAGGATGGTTGTGAGTGGCCATGAGAGAGGTGCTCTGTGGGTTCTAGGCCTGTGTGGCCTGATGGGTATGCGCTGGGTGTGTGCTGAGCACTTGATATGCTCAGAGCCTCCTCTGATGAGCCCTCCTTTTCTCACCCCCGCTCTCCTTGCCTCCCTCTTCTTCTTCCATACCACCCCCCTGGCTTAGGCTACGGTGCCACCTCAGGGCCTCTGCATTGTTCCCTCTGGGGAATGCTTGTCCTCAAGACAAGCATGTTCCTCACCTTCATGTTTCAGCTCCAATTCACCCCCAGGCTTTCTCTAGTCCACTCCCACCCCATATATACATAATACACACACGTTCTCTCAACAGCACTGGTATTTCATTTATTCTCCTTATTGTCTTTCTCTTCAGTTAGAACCTAAGGGAAAAGGGGCTTCTGTTTGTGTTTTTGTTTTAACTTGGGAAACAGTTCACACTTATCATTTCAATAAGAGTATGATTCAGTGGCATTAAATACATTCTCAATTGTGTGTAATCATAACCACTCTACATGGTGCTTTTTCATTGTCCCCCAATTCAATTCCTCACCCATGAAATACTAAGTCCTCTATCCTCCCCCACCCCCAGCTCCTGGTGGCCTCCATTTGCCTGTCTCTGAATTTGCCTACTCCAGGTGTCTTATCAGTGGAATTGTACAACATTTGTCCTTCCCTACCTGACTTAATTTACTTAGATTTCAAATTCTCTGTTGCAGATTCTACCAAAATTTCATTCCTTCTTATGTCTGACCCATATTCCATTGTCTGTAGTAAGGCATTTTGGTGACAGCTGCATACCCAGTGTCTAGCATAGTTCCTGATCCCCAGTCAGAGCTCCATGGATGTTTGTTGAATGAATGAATGGATGGATGGTAACATCTAGGGGTTTGCTTTGCAGAACCATTGAGATTCCAGAGGGGCAGTCATTCAAATAAAGAGGATAATGGGATGAGGGCCCTTGGTGTTGAAGTGGAGGGCAGCTAAGGGGAAAGTGGGTGTTGGGAAGATGAGCCAGGTTGTGAAGAGGGAGTTCAGCTGCCCTCCTCCTGCAGGAACCTGCCCTGGGCACAGCATCCCCCACCCTCTTTCCTCATTCCAGAGGACACTGGGTGGAGGGTCTTTTGTAGGAATACAGTTTAACGTTCCAAACTCTGTCCTGACCTGGACTCCCATCACTCTTTAGGGTGATCAGTGTGTGTGTGTGTGTGTGTGTAACTGTCCTCAACCTGAGAGGACTGAGGCTCTGGACACACAGTGAGAGGGCCCAGATGTCTGGCTTTGTCCCTGCTAATTAGTGCAATTAATTAACAAGTGGCTTTGTGGCTCTGGGAGGAATATTGAACTATGATGGCATGGAAGAACAGCTCAGTGAACAGGTGTTGGGGGGCTTAAGTGGGGTCGCTAAAGGAGACAGGCTCTGGAAAGAGCCCCCCCCCCTCTTTCTCATCTACCTGGACCCAAGAAAGCTACAGAATCAGAAAGGTTGGGATGAAGGAAAACGACTCAGCCAAGCCCCCTCAGTGGAAGTCTACACCCCATATCAAAGCATCAGAAGGGCTAGGAAGCATGGGGTAATCTAGTCCAGGTTGATGGAGGAGACTTGGGCTCTGCCAAGATTCCCTGGGCATGAAGTCTCTCTGGCCTGAGCTAGATTTCCCCAATCTAACAGTCAGGTTCCTAGAGTATGGATTCACAATGACCCTCATCAGTTCAGGTGTTAAATGCTTGTCTGGTGTTAATAGAAGGTGGTGGAACTATTTTAAGATGTGGGGGCCTGGTAGGAGGTCTTTAGGTCATTGGGGAAATGCCCTCAAGAGGAACCTCTGTCTCTCCAGCAAGGGATCAGTCATGAGATGAAACCTCTAAAAGTGTGGGCCAAAGCAAACCTTTCCTTTGCACAAGTTGAATGGAAAGCAGACAGACACAAGCGCAGCCACCACTGGTGGAATTCCCTCACCCATTGGATCACTGAGACAGAAGACACATAGGCCCTTAGTCCTGGGAAATAGCATCCCTACTGCTCAGGAGGGGGTAGAGGACAAATTCTAGCCATCATGCCCTTGAATAAGAACAGGTTGGCCTATAGCAGAGGACTTATGAGGAAGAAGCCTGGTAGAGACCTGGCAGGCAAGAGCCTTGTAAATGTTGTTGGAGATGAGGCATCCATTCAAATTTGAGGGTTTGATACTGGCCTCATGACTGCCAGGGGTTGGGGCTGGATAGGTGGTAGAATCAGAGAAGGGAGTAGGTCCTTCCACATTGGGGAAATGTTCCTGGTGAAAATCTTTGTAACCAGCCAGTCCTGGGCATGAGAAAGATGGCCACGGAGAGAATGAGAGTCCAGGGGGGAAGTATTTGGGATGATGTGATGAATCTTTTCAGTTTTGTCTTTTTTTGTTTGTTTGTTTTTGTTTTGGCCAGTCCTGGGACTTGGACTCAGGGCCTGAGCACTGTGCCTGGCTTCTTTTTGCTCAAGGCTAGGACTCTGCCACTTGAGCCACAGCGCCACTTCTGGCCATTTTCTGTATATGTGGTGCTGGGGAATTGAACCCAGGGCCTCATGTATACAAGGCAAGAACTCTTGCCACTAGGCCATATCCCCAGCCCTTCAGTTTTGTCTTTTAAACAATAAAACTTGTTTTTCGCTGGGTGCTGGTGGCTCACATCTGTCAGCTTAGCTACTCAGGAGGCTGAGATCTGAGGATCATGATTCAAAGCAGACAGCCAAGGCAGGGAAGTCTATGAGACTTATCTCCAATTCACTACCAGAAAACTGGAAGTGGAGCTGTAGTTCAAAGTGGTAGAATGCTAGCCTTGAGCAAGAGATCAGGGATGGTGCCCAGGCCCCAAGTTCAAGAGTCACACTGACAGAAAAAAAAAAAAGGAACAAAACTTGTTTTCTAACCATTGGGCAGGAGGTCCTAGAGGAGCGTTTAAAACAATGACAAATAACCAGGAGTGGGCTTATGGTTACAGAGAGTCACACTGGAGGCTGAATCTTGCAGGCAGTCTCAGCACCCATACCTTGTAGTAAGTAGGTGCTCACAAAGAAGGCCTTGGTCCTCAGAGTGTGGCCTGTGGGATGACCATCTCAGTCTCACCTAGGAGTTTGTCTAAAGTGAGGAACCTCAGCCCCATCCCAGACTGCCTCTGCCTCTAAACAGGGTCCTCCAGTGATTCACATGCACCTATCTCCTCAAGACTTTGCTCCAAATGCTATTATCCTCCCCTCCCCCCAATCTTATGGTGAAGGAAACTAAGTCTCAGATGTGAGAGAAGGTAGTGAGGCATGGGTGGAGTGGAACTTGGGTATCTAAGATCCCTGTGCTTAAGGTACTTAAGGGATAGGAGATGTCCAGCAGGGAGTCCTCGTGATGGTAACCATTTAGTCATTGGCATTTTGGAGAAAAATAAATCCTGACTGGTACCCTTTACTCACTTCCGTGGTGTAAATGGATTTAAAACTGCTGGCTTGATGGTCACTGAATGCATGACTGGAAAGAGAGGCACACATTGGGCTCTTAGGAAGTCGGCACCGAGTTCGACACGCAACTGCCTCTTGTGTGTAATGTATGTTCTTGTCCTCAAGCCCAAGCTTCTCCCTCACCAGCCTCAACCTCTGTCTGCTCATTCCACACCCCTGATTGTGGATATCAGGGCAGAAGACTGAGGGGAAAAGGGACGCATGGTATTGGGATAGCCCCTCTGCATTTGGTTAGCTGTCTTGTCTATCTCCCTTCTTGGGGACAGGATCAGTGCCATGATAGTTTCTACCCCCAGTCTAACTGAATGTCACCCTTATTGTAATCTAGCAAGTCCTCTCCAGCACATGACCACTGGGAGCCCAAGGGGCCAGACCTGGTAAGATGTCACTGGCCAGAGGTGCCACATGCTTTCATCTGCATGTGTGATTTCTCCTTTGGCTGTGTTTACTGCATGGAAGCCACTGAGCCACCAGCCACTCTGTGCCACGTGCCAGCTGCAGCCTGTTCACTCCGCACTGCCTAGAACCTCCTCAGTCCAGGCTGGTACACCCCACTCTTGTGAAGCCATGGGTCCTGACAGTCCATAGCTCTAGGTTCTAGTCCCCCCACCCCATGGCTGTTTATGGATGAGTGACTTGGAAAGCTTTCTGTGACATTTGCACACTTGTGTGTTATGCTTTGTGTTCACAGAACACATGGCATACATTGTCTCATTGTGTCCTGTAGACCAGGGGCTCTTCTGCTCCCTAGTGAGCGGTGGGAGCAGGGGCTCAGTGCTACTAGGAGACCAACCTGATGTCGGTGATGGTGGGTGCTCCCCACTAGGCTCAGTTCTTTCTCTTTTCCACACTGCCCATCTGGCCCCTTCACCTGCTGTGCCTCAGTCTTCCCATGGTAAGTAAGATGACAGAATCAGTTCTCTCAAGTCCCTTCTAGCTCTGACAATCTGGACATCAGAAAGGTTTGGGGAGAGGTTTAGAAGGCCAGGAGCTCTTCTACTTTTTTCCATTCCTGGGGCTTGAACTCAGGGCCTGAGCACTGTCCTTGGACTCCTTTTTGCTCAAGGCTACCACTTGAGTTATAGCGCTACTTCCGGCTTTTTCTGTTTATGTGGTACTGAGGAATTGAACCCAGGGCTTCATGCATGTTAGGCAAGCACTCTACCACTAAGCCACATTCCCAGCCATGTTTTATTCCTTTTTTTTTTTTTTTGGCCAGTCCTGGGCCTTGGACTCAGGGCCTGAGCACTGTCCCTGGCTTCTTCCCGCTCAAGGCTAGCACTCTGCCACTTGAGCCACAGCGCCGCTTCTGGCCGTTTTCTGTATATGTGGTGCTGGGGAATTGAACCTAGGGCCTCGTGTATCCGAGGCAGGCACTCTTGCCACTAGGCTATATCCCCAGCCCCTCCATTTTGTTTTGAAGACAGGATCTCATTAGTTGTCTAGACTAGCCTGGAACTCATCACCCTCCTGCCTCCGCCGCCCAAGCGCTAGGACTGCAGCTGTGTGTCACCACACAAACTGCTCTTTTACTTTTTATTGCTTTTTAGAACAAACTTGGAAATATCTGTGGAGATGACTGTGTGCATAGGGAGGTGTGGTTGTGTGTGGGTGAGAGGTGCACACACAATACGTGGTATTGTGAGAGTGTGATGGGTTGAGGATACTCATGGGTGTGGATATGAGTGTGCAGAGAATGTAGACTCTATGGATGTGAGTGTGTACAGGTGTGTCTGAGGATGGGGGCTATGGATGTGTGGAAGTGCATCTGGAGGCAGTGGGTGTGGTGAGTACACAGATGTGGGACTGAGTGTGAGTATGTGCTCAGGAGAGAAGCAATGTAACAAGGCAGATTACCCTTTCTCCTCTCCTACCCCCACCTCCTGTCTCTGGATCCTTGATCCTCAAAGGATCTGTGGTGTTGTGGAGTGGATGTCCCAAACCCCCTCACTCAGGGCCAGGACCCCTCCTAGCTGGAGCGGGTGGCCATAACGCCTTTCCAGTGGGTCAGCGCAGGGTGCTGGATTAGTCAGTAAGTGACACAATGGACACATATGGTCCCGGGCGCCGGGTGCAGCCCAGGGCCCCTTACTCAGCGCTACCAGGATTAGACCTAATGAATTGGAAGGAGTTAACAATGCTTCAGGGCCCAGCAGAGGCCCAGGAGGCCTGCTCAGGCCCAGCGCTGTGGCTGCCTTTCTCCGCTGAGGTGTAATCCGCTTTGAAATCAAAGGTGGTACAAAGTATGAATTTAAATTTGACATTTACAACACTGGTGAAATGACGTCTTCTGGAAAGGTCTCTTCTTCTTTAAGGGGGCCTGGGGTAGGAGGAGAGGGTGCAGCCATCTGCTGCAGGAGAAAGGCCCAGGCCGGTCCAGTCCAGGCCAACTTTCTAACATGGGATGGGGGAGGGGTGGGTGGAAGTTTGGCGGATGCTGGAAAGAAGGAGCAGGGGTGGCATGATGGATTGATCCATCTACAATTCAGAGTGTCTCCCCAAAGGAGGACTCCCCTGACCCTCAGGAAGTGGACCCTAGGAAGATAGCCAGAGCAGACTCTTATCCAAGAGTCTGGGCCCATCATTTCCTCACATTTTAAAATATAGTTTTATTGTCATTAAAGTGTTGTCTGGAGGGATTACCATTCTGTAAGTCAGGTAATGAGTACAGTTCTTTTGGAATATTGACAACCTTTCCTTTGCTTTCCCTCAGTTTCCCCCTCCTGCCCCTGCCTACAAGTTGCATGTATATTAAATACCACGACTGTATTTGTTCACCATTCCTCCCTCCATCTTCGTGGCCCCCTTCAACCCTCCAAAAAAAAAAAAAAAAAAGCAAAAGCAAACACCACCACCACCAACAGAAAAATCATGTTTCCATTTCCTGCAATTAGTTTCAATAAATAGCATTTTAGATGTTCAGAGGAGTTATGCCTTTGGTTTCCTCCCCTAAGAGTAATCTCTTTTAGTTTGTTATTATGTGAATGCCTAGAGACCTGTATAAGTTATCATGTCCAGTTATATTTTAGATCTAGCTCCCATAGATGAGAGAAAACAAGTGTTGTTTGCATCTCTGAGCTTGGCTTACCTCACCTAACATGATTTGTTCTAGGTCCATCCATTTTCCTGCAAATGACATGAGATTATTCTTTCTAATGGATGAATAAAATTCCATTGTGTATAGGTACCACATTTTTGATCCACTCATCTGTTGTAGCACATCTGGGCTAATTCCAAAACTTGGCTATTGTGAATAGTGCAGCAATAAACATGGATGTGCAAGTGTCTTTACAGTATCATGACTTGTAATGTTCTACATAGATGACCAAGAATGGTATGGCTGGTTCAAAGGGAAGTTCTATGTTTAGTTTCCTCACATTAAAAAAAAGTATATTTTTAGCCAGGCGCTGGTAGCTCATGCCTGTAATCCTAGCTACTCAGGAGGCTGATATCTGAGGATCACAGTTCAAAGCCAACCCTGGCAGGAAAGTCTGTGAGACTCTTATCTCCAATTAACCACTCCAAAACCAGAAGTGGTTCTGTGGCTCAAAGTGGTAGAGTGCTAGCCTTCAGAAAAAGAGCTTAGGGACAGCTCCCAGGTCCTGAGTTCAAGCCTTGCAATAAAAAAACAACAATAAGAAAAAAGCAGTGTACAGTTCTGTACATTGACTATATCTTTTGGGGTTGTACAGCCAGGACAATTCTCTATCTCTGAAACTTTTTCATCACCCAAATAGAGACTGCTATGGTTAAGCAATAACTTCCTATTCTCTTCTTCCACAACCCTTAGTAATTTCTAATCTACTTCCTATCTCTGTGAGCCTGCCTGTTCCAGACATTTAAGTCGAATTGTGCAATATTTGTCCTTTGGGATCTGGCTTATTTCACTTAGCATAATGTTTTCAAGATTCATCCATGTTATAGCATGTATCATGACTTCATTCCTTTTTGAATATCATGTGTGCATGCTATGTTGTGTTTATCCATTCATTTGCTGATGGCCACTTGGGCTGTTCCTACTTTACAGTGATTGTGAGTAATGGCACACCGAATGTTGGCATACTGGTATCCATTTTCGTTCTTCTGGGCACATACCTATGGAATTGTTCCTCATGCTGTAAGTCTAGGCTTTAATTTTGAAGAATCTTCACTGTGTCTTTCCCCAAAATGGTAGCATATTACATCCTGCCAGCAGCACACAGGACAAACACAAGTTTGTCCTAGACCCATCAACAATTATTTTTTGTTATTTTGTTTTCTGTTGTTTTATAGCCATCTCAGCAGAGAGAAGTGACATTTCCTTGTACTCTTGATTTATAGTTCTCTAAGGATTTGTATTGAGCTTCTTGGCCTGTGTTCATCTGCCACTTGTATATCTTTGGAATCTGGCCTCATTTCATAGATAAGGAAGCCCTGGCTATAAGCTTCCTGGCATGGTGTGGCATTTAACCCTTCTCCAGCTGGCCCAGCCCCTGTAGGTTCTCATCTTGCCTCACCCCCACCTCTACCTCTCACCCTCTACTCCAGCAGCTACAAGCAACTCCCAAGTTCCCCAGAGACCCCTTGGACAACTGGGCTCTGGCTAAGGAAAAGGAGAGTAGCATCCATTGAGTAGAGGCCCTTGGACTGATTCACCCCAACCTCTATTGAGCCTCCTTGCTCCATGCCCCTGCAGGACAATTTCCTGCTCATTCTGCCATGCTAGAGAGAGGCTTAAAACAGCTCCTGTGGGCTCCCAGAGAGCTCTGTGTGTATTGCACCTTAGTTGGTTTAAGTGTGTTTTCAGAGTCTTCTCCAAGAATAGGAGCTCACTCTCCCTACCTCACCAATCATGGGAGTCCTAGACTGGGCAAATACTCATGTATTTTGCTGTCTCCCTGTTTCATTATGTGTCAATATCCATTTGCTTAGAAGAGGAGGAGAGAATAGACGATGACAGCACTTACTGCACTTATTGAGCCCCATAAGACATCTGAAGTTTATTGCTAGGCCTGTGATGGTGCAGGACAGGAGCGTGGAAGATACACCCAGGACCCTAAGCAGAATCTTCACAGTGGATGGATGAGCTCATTGAGAAGCTTTGTGGCCAGCAACATCAGGAAAACTATGAAACCAGCCAGAGAATCCAATTTGTGCCTACACCTCTTTTCTTTTTCCAAATCCACTTTCTGTTATGTTTCCCTACAATAAACTCAATCACTGTGTGGGGGGGAAAAATCCAGAACTCTTTGCTTTTAACCAAATTGCCAATTAACATCCCCATGAAGTAGGCAAATAAAATCACAACCCCAAATTCAGGCTGACTTTTCTGCAGATCTTAATTTGCTCATCCATAAAATGGGAATTAAAAAAAAAAACCAACACACTTTCCACTGCAGCTGTGAAAGGTTATAATGAATGAAAAGCACAGTGCCTATACATCCTCTTTGGGTACAGCCCCCCTTTACTCGAGGGTCTGCCCTGGTGGGAAATGAGAATTTCTGGGTTGGGAGGTAGTGGATGGTGTTTGAAGTGACAGTGACAGATGGGGGTGGTGGCTCTCCCAGGCACCGGGCCAGCCCCACGGTGCGTGTCCACCAGTCCCCGGACATTCCCTTCCTCCTCCTGGCCCACGATGAGGTGTCATTTGCTGCCTGTCCCTTCTCGTCATCGATTTCCAAGTCGTTAATTAACGGGGCTTGTCAGCTGGGGAGATGAATTCTGTCCTGGGCTCTCGGGGTCTTTTGTTTTGGGATTGTAAATGTTATAGATCTCCCATGATGGAAGGCCAGGGGGTCAAGGGGCGCTGGGCTACCCAGTGGGGGTGGCGGGCAGGGAGAGGAAGCCATGGGCTTGGCAGAACCTTGCTGGTCTGAGATCGGCCCCTCCAGTGGCTCCTCAGAGCATCTTCTTTGGCTTGGCTGCCTGGGCATGGCGTAAGAGGGCTAGAAGGCGTTTTTCTAGGAGAAGCAGCCCTGTGGCAAATGATATGGATTCGGCTGTGCCCAGGATGAAGGCTGGCTGGAGTGGGGCACAGACCCACTCAATCTAATGGAGGAGACTCTGACCCTCCCACTCTAGTCTCTTAAGAAGCAAGTTTTGTCTTTGGGGAATAACCAGCCTTACGAGGGAGTTGCAGACTGGGGGAGCCTCCAATCAGATGTGGAAATACATAGTCAAGTCAGGTGGAAGAGACAGAGCTCAACCTGTGCACCCCACTCCCATCCCCTGTCATCTGATGGCACAAAACCAGAACTTGTCCTGGGAAGGATAGATGTTGACAAGACAAAGTATCTGCAGGCGAAACACCGCTCACAGTTTGATTTCACTGGGGTCTACTTCCTGGAATGGGAGGCAAATGGCCCCAAGGGACCCAGACTCCTGACTCTCCTGTGAACTTTCAGGGCAGACTGAGAGGTTCACCTATAGCTGTGTTCCAGGAGGGCAAAAGTGATGCCTAAGATTATGGTTGATATTAAAATGAAAACAAAAAAAAACAATTGTGCCCATGGTTTGTGATGCTCTGAACCCTGGGTTTTGTGTTACAGGAAAAACTTACAGATCACTGCCCAATAGCCCCAGAGCAGCTGCGACAGCTGAGAGGCCTGGCTTCTCTCAGGCTGAGGAGGGATAGAACACGGACCCCTCAGCCTTTTCCTAACTTTGTCATGCCCCCAACTCAGCCCCTCATTTTACAGATGAAGGCACTGTCGGGCCCATGTGCTTACTAAGGACATGACATTGGGAGCTACAGGCAGAGTAGGGACCAGAACTCAGACCTTTGGACTCTCGGCCCAACTCTCCTTCCCATTGCTTAGAGGAGAAACACTAGGCCCTGGACAGAAAGTGAGGCTGGGAACATTAGGGCTGCCACAGCTCCCTTTCTGTATAGCCTGATTCTTTTGGCTGCAAGCAAGTTGAGTGAATGAATGAATGAGCGAACGAATGAGAAAGAATGTATGCTGGGTTGCTCTCCTCAGCTCCTAACTGGAGCCCTCCTCATTTCAGGATGATTCCCCCATAGTGGGAAACTGAACTCCAGTGGCCCTGAGATTGGATGCTTTTTTCTCCCAGGAATCTTGGGGAACCTTGAGGTGAATAGGGCAGGGCAATAGTACCACAGTGGAGTATACCAGCTGGAAACCTGAAGACCCAGGGTTGGTGGATATCTGCCCTGGGCTGGGGTGTGGCCATCTCCCCTGCTGCCCTTCCACAGAGGCAGAGTCTGCTCCAAGGCTCTGGCTTCTTTCCTCCTGTAAATCACCAGCTAAGGGGCAGGAATCTGGGAGGAGGAGTTGGGGGGGGGGGCTTGTGGGGGGAAATTTACAGCAGTGATTTTCTCCTCCACGCTGGCAGCCTGAGGGAAGTGCAGAAACTCTGCTGTGGTTCTCTGTAAACATCGCCCACACCCCCCAGCCCAATGCTCCATGGACTAGACCAAAGCAGGGACAGACAAGATGCAGCCTAGACTCCAGTCACAGCTTCCCTGACACTGAAATGGTCCAAATGCACAGAAAGAGGTGAGCAATGGCAGCACTGGTATGCAGAACCTGGGATGGAATGGGACAACCGCTGAGGGTAGCCTCTCACCTGGACCGATGTGCAATGAATGCTCAGATGTTCCAAACTCCACCTATGCTAGGTAAGGCTGAGCAGGACAGATATCCACTGAGCCTGCCAGTGTCAGGGGGTGAGAGGGGCTTGAGTGGAACATCCCACAGTCACATCCTCCCTGGGGGTGGGGGAGTCTCCCCTTTGATTCCCTTAGGGATGGAGGGAATCTGAGGGCGCAAACCCAGAATCTGGGCATCAGGGTCTGTTAGTCCTGAGCTGCCTGCCCAGCCCGCCATCACCTCCAATAGGCATCTTCATTACAGCTGCCTGCCCAGTGTCGGCCTCTCTGACATCTTCATAGGGCCCTGGTTTCTTCCAGTCTAGTCTCAGAGACCCTAGCGTTCTGTGGGTGAAGCCTGGCTCAGGTGGCTGACTATGGGGAGAGTCCTGCTAGGCATCCAGGGTGAGAATTACCCTGGAGTAATGGCAAGGAAACAGGATGGGAGGTGCTGACTCATTTCTGTAGCCCACAGAGTAGAATTTAAGACGCGTGAATTTCAAGAAGCAGATGGAGAGAGAGAAAGAGCACCATGGGCACCAGAGGGTCTGGAGCATGGCAAGCTGTCTGCTATGGAATCTTGAGCAGGTCACTGAACCTCAGTTTCTCATCTATAAAATGGGGTTCATGCCCCTCCCCCCCACATACAGCGACACCATGAGAGTTCAACAGAAAAATACAGATAAAAGGACAAGACAAAATAATAAATATCAAGTACCTCCTTTGAGCCTGACATTGCCTCACTCAGTGCTCACAGTAACCCAGGCAGCAGTTGCTGGGTTATTAGTCTTACATTTATAGACAAGGAAACCTTGGTTCAGAGAAGGTAAGCAATTGCCTCTCACAAATGTTACTGGCAGAGAGGGAATAGAGGCTCTGATGTGAGTCTCTGTAGCCTTAAATCTCCGAAGACAACGAATAGCCGTGGGTGGGGTGTGGCCTGGCCCTGTCAGCCGAGAAGTGTGGGAACCACAATTGTGTTTTCAGAAGTACTCTGTCTGCTTTAACTAGGAAATGCAAACACACAAATTCAAAAGGTACAAGAGGGCTCTTTTACCTGCCCCTGCATCTGGCGCCCCATTCTCCTCTGGGACCCAGAATTACAGCTTGTTTTAATGTAGAGCCTTCCAGAGACAGCTTATCAGTGCATGTTGGGCATATACATACTTACATATTTATATACATTTAGGTGTAATGGTAAGTGATAAACCATTGTAACTTTTTGCAAAAAAAAAAAGCAATTACTAGATGCACCTTATTTCTAAGCATTGTCGGGATTTGTTTTTGCTTTGTTTTTGTTTTTTGGTGATAGGAAGGAAAGCCGTGGCTTCTCTCAGGCTCAATCTAGTGCTCTGAGCACACCCTAGCCCCTGGCAGCACTAACAGCCAATGCCTAGCCCACTGATACAGGAAGGGTTTAGACAAAGGCTGAGTCACTGCCAGGAGTTACATAAAAGTGCACAGTCCTTGCAGGGATGGACTGTCCTTTTTAGTGTGTGTGTGTGTGTGTGTGTGTGTGTGTGTGTGTGTGTGTGTGTGTGTGTGTGCCTAGACTGGGTACCATCCCTTAGCTTTTTCACTCAAGGTTGGTGGGCTACTATTTAAGCCACAGCTCCACTTCCAGCTTTTTGGTGGTTAATTGGCGATAAGAGTCTCATGCCCCAGGCTGGCTTTGAACCACCATCCTCAGATCTCATACTCTTGACTAGCTAGGATTATAGACTTGAACTACTGGCACCCAGCTGTCCAAGAACTTCACATCTTCTCATCCACTCATTGCCAGAGTATGAGGCATGGGAAGATTAAGAGCTCAATCTGTCCCAGGGTGAATCTATAGAAGAGCTAGTGAAGACCCAGGGGAAGAAGTGGCCCGTAGGAAGATGCCTGATGGCCATGTGTCCACACTGGGGGCAGACCAGGGAAGCCCCGGACAGCCTGAGAGAAAATCACTAGGCCTGGGCTTGCAGCAGTGTATCCACTCTGCAAACTTAGGCCTTATGTTTGTTTGTAAAGGCTCAGGCAAGAATCTGCCCTCCTGATCCTGAAGCCTCCAGTTGCAGGGCTCAGAGATGCTCTGGGGATGGGGAGGGGCAACTGGTGTCTGACCCCCACCCCCACCCCCAAACTCTGGTGCCTCACAGATCACCCATACAGATAAAGGGCAGGTCGCTCACTGACCTTAGGGCCTTGGGCTGTTGGTGGGGAGGAGGTGGTAGTTCTGTAGTGAGAGGGTCCCCACTTCAAAGCACAGCTCATCCGCTGTTCCTCAATCATGACTCATTTGCATTCAGCATTCAAAATGTCAGTGTTTCTGAGTTCCCCTTGTAATTTTCAACTTCAGTGCACATGTTCAAATTTACAACTTGGCCACTTTTTACCTATATAATCTTACATGTATTCTTACATGATCTTACATATACACCATCCACATGATCTCATGTTTCCTCTCTCCCATGCACCCTCCCCTGTACACTCACCCATGATCTCACACGCACATTCACACATCTTACATGCCACCACATGCATGATCCTACATGTGCACACACATTGCCTCACACGTATAGATACACATGATCTCATGCACTCGACCTCACAACCTCGCATGCATGCATTAGCTCATGCACACACATATGCATGATCATGTGTGCATATACACATGTGATCTCACACGTGTACTCACACTGTGGCTCAAGTGTTAAGAGTACTAGCCTTGGGCAAAATGGAACTCAGGGACAGTGCTCAGACCCCTGAGTTCAGGCTCTAGGATCTATACCACACCACCAAAAAAAATGTGGAATTGCTAGTGAATAAACTTCTTTAACGTAAATATGTTTATTTAATTTTTAGTTAATATATCTTACTTCTAGAGGAAAACAGCTGAGCAAAAAGTGCAGACTTTGCACTATTCTCTAGAGCTCTGTTCACAGATGACATTGGTGTGGCAATCCACCATCATCAATGAACCAATGGTTCCTAGGTCAATTTAGGGTTCACCATGTTGCAGTTTCATGATGAAGGCACATTTTCATGTGTCCTCCATTATGTTGTTTCATTGCCCTAAAAAAAATGCCCTGTGACACACTTATTCACCCCTCCCATCCTTCCTGAATGCCCACCAATCACCAATCACATGGAAGCTCTGTAGTTTTTACCTTTTCCTCACCTATCTTGTTAAAACCTTACCCATGTGGTCTCAGGCTGGTCTCTTTCACCTAGCTATAAGCATTTCAGGTTGTTCTGTCTGCTCATAGCTGGATACCTCATTTCTTCTTTTTTAACATTGACTAAAGTTACACTGTGTGCATTTACAATAGTTTGTTTTATCCAGTCATCTACTGAAGGACATCTTGGTTGCTTCTGAGTTTGGGCAATTGTAAATAACGCTGCTATAAACATTCACATGCGGCTTTGTGTGGACATAAGCTTTCAGCTCTGATGGGTAAACACCGAAGAGCGCAAATACCAGGTTGTGCGCAGTGAGAGTCTGTTTACCTTTGCAAGAAACCGCCAAACTGTATTCAACGTGGTGATCTGAGGGAGAGTTGCTGCCGGTCTTTATCCTTGCTAGCCGTTAGCGGCATTAGTATTTGGGATTTGGGTCATTCTGCAGTGTGTGTACAGGCTGGAGCTTGTTTCTGTGACGTATGGCATTGAGCATCTTTCTGTGTGTTTATTTGCTAGCTGGATGTCTTCTGATGAGGTAGCTGCTCACACCATCACTGAACAGACAATTACAAAGTGTACAGTTTGCAGTTGAGTTGTTTGGTTTTGTGTTTTTTTTTAAAATATTTTTTGTTTTATGTGTTCTTCGTAATTTCAGATACAAAACCTTCAACAGACATGTTTGTAAATATTGTGGCTTGTCTTTCTACTCTCATAAAATATACTTGTGTTAAAGTGATAACATCACACCATACAATAATAAGGAAATTAGAATAATTTGCCCTGAAAGAAGGTGACCATAAAAATAAGTAATATAAACTGGACTCCAATGGCCCATGTCTATAATCCTTAGCAACTCAAGAGGCTGGGATATGAGGATCATGGTTCAAAACCAGCCTGGGCAAGAAAGGCCATGAGAGACTCACTTTCAGTTAACTACCAAAAAAGCCAGATACTGAGCTGTGGCTCAAGAGGTAGAGCACTAGCCTTGAGCAAAAGAGCTCAGGGACAGAGCACAGGCTATATTCTCCACCATCACCACCTTAATCTCTCCTATTAGAAAGGGAATTTATTAAGGTTCAAGGGGCATGCGAGTGGGTCCTGCATCAAACCAAGACCTTCTCCAGGTCAAAAATCCACAAGTTGGAAGAAAAGTAAGGAAAAACCTTTTTTTTTTTTGCCTCTGTGGAACTGTAAGCAGTGGGAATTAACTTAGGTCAATAGATCTCCAGAAAGAATCTTCAGGACTCACTGACCCCTGTGCTTCCCCATTCAGTACTAAGATCCTTTGATCTTTCACCCTGTGCAGGTGGGCATTCCTCCAGTGACCAGGAAATCACCCCTTTCAAGACAACACAGCCAGTCTCTCTAGAGGCAACTCTCTGCCTCTATACTCTCTGGCTGGTCTTTCCTCCCCTCTTTGTAACTTCTAGAATCAAAGTGAATCCATTTGTCTGGAAAGTCTCTAACCTTTCAGAGCTTCAGTTTCTTTATCTAAAAAATGAAAATACAACCAGATGCTAGTGCCTCGTGCCTGCAATCCTAGCTTCTCGGGACTATTAAGCAGGGTCAGGATAATTTGACCTAAACTCTACATTTCACAGTTTAAGAATCTGGAAGTTGGGCTGGGGATATGGCCTAGTGGCAAGAGTGTTCGCCTCGTATACATGAAGCCCTGGGTTCAATTCCCCAGCACCACATATACAGAAAATGGCCAGAAGTGGCGCTGTGGCGCAAGTGGCAGAGTGCTAGCCTTGAATAAAAAGAAGCCAGGGACAGTGCTCTCAGGCCCTGAGTCCAAGGCCCAGGACTGGCAAAAAGAAAAAAGAAAAGAATCTGGAAGTTAGAGAGGCCAGGAGGTTTGCACATAGTCATGACAAGAGGAGAATAGGAACCAGTGGAGCAGGTAGAGATTTCTCAGTGCTGTGAAGGAGCATTTCAGATTGGAGTCCTAAGTCCCAGCTATGGGCTAGCTGGCTACTGGGTGTCCTTGCATAATGTCTTTCTCTCACTAAACCTCAGTTTCCTCATTAAAAATATGGTACTGGAGGGCTGGGAATGTGGCTTAGTGGTAGAGTGCTAACATGCTAACATGCATGAAACCCTGGGTTTGATTCTTCAGTACCATATAAACAGAAAAGGCCAGAAGTGGTGCTTGGCTCAAGTGGTAGAACGCTAGCCTTGAGCAAAAGAAGCTCAGGGACAATGCCCAGGCCCTGAGTTCAAGCCTCAGGACTGGCAAAAGGAAAGTACATTACTGGAAAGCCAGGTGCTAGTAGCATATACTTGTAATTCTAGCTACTTGGGAGACTAGGATTGGTAGGATTGTGATGTGAGGCCAGACCAAGAAGAAAAGTTACAAGACCCTTTCACTGACAGTGATATGATGTCATTTTAAGCTATTGTAGAAGGCTGAGATAGGGTAATAGGCTATCCTGGGCAGAAAAGTCTGAGAATCCATCTTAATGGAAAGATGCTGGGCATATTGTGTGTGTGTGTGTGTGTGTGTGTGTGTGTGTGTGTGTGTGTGTGCGTGTGTGTGTGTGTGTGTGTGTGTGTGCGTGTGTGTGTGTCATCCCAGCCTGAAATAGGCAGATCACAGTCCAGGTTTGCATCCAGGCAGAAAAAATAATCAGTGCAAAAATAGGCTGGGCCCTGGTTCAGCAGTAAAGCATCTATCTGGCAAGTAGGAGGCCCTGAGTTCACACCTCAGTACTGCCACACACACCAAAAAGCTACTGATGCAAAAATTTTTTTTTACAATTCTTCTAAAAATCTGCAATCTAGAAAGTAGTTCTCGAGCTGTAAGGAAATATGGGACCAACAATCCAAGAGACAAGGGTATTCCAGGCAGGGCAAATATCATAAACAACAGTTGCTGAAGGAACCATATTGGATCAGACATTGGGTAATTTAAAATGTATAGGAAAGTACTTAGCAGTGTGTTCAACTCAATAGATCTCTTTCTCTTTCCCTAAGCATAGTTTCCCATTTCCACATCTCTGCCTCACCCATTAAGTGAATCTGTTGAACCAAATGATTTTTTTTCTTCTTCACCTGTTGAACCAAAGGATTTCTTTCTTCCTCTTTAAAAATATTAAAACACAGCCAGGTGTCATGGTTCATACCTGTAATCCCAGTATTGGAGGCTATGGAAGGAGGACCCAGAGTTTAAAGCCAGCCTAGGCTACATAGCAATACCCAGTTGCAGGAAGATAAGAAACAGGGCCAGATGAGGAGATGCATATATCTGCAATTTCCAGTTGCTTTGTATGCAGAGATTGGGTGGGCTGCAGCTCTAGTACAGCCCAAGCAAAGTTAGCAAGACACTTTCTCCAAGAACAAGCAGGGCTAGGTGGTTCAAGTCTGTAATCCCAGCTCTTCAAAAGGCAAAGGAAGGAGGATTGTGGTCTGAGAGAATCCCCAGGAAAAATTGTGAGACCCTATCTGAAAAATAATCTAAGCAAAAAGAGTAAGGTGTGTAGCTCACATGGTAGAGCATTTGCCTATCAAGCCTGAGGCCTTGAGTTCAAAACCTCCTTTGGGAGATGAAATAACCACACATAAGCAAGCAAACAAAACAAAACAAAAACTTTCCAGGAAAACCTCTGCCAAACCACAGGTGATCAGCTAGAGATTCCATTTTCCAGCCTTTTTGTGGCTCAATGTGACCAGGTGACAAAATCACCACAAATGCAGAATGCAATATGCTTCTGCTTGCCGGCCTGGTGCTAAAATATTCCTCATGTGTTTCCCCTATTGTGTATCCTTCCTAAAGACCTTACATGGGTCTGTGTATGGCTCAGGAACCTGACAGACAAGGGCATTCCTGGAAGGTGGGAGAGCAAGCCTCATGGGAGGTGCTGGGTTCTTCTATAGCTGTGTGGAGCAAAGCAGCCTCCCTGCATCTTGTCATTGGAGTAAGGCAAGCCTTGCAGTTCCTTCAGCCAATGGACTCTTGTTACAGCAGCTCAGCCTTTTGCTGTGCCTTAAGAAAACATCTCTAGGTGACTAGGGACAGAGGGAAAAACAAAGTGACTATTCGGTGCTGAGTTCTGAAAGTTTCTAAGGGCCAGCTTGCTGTTCTTATGAGGAGCATTGCTTTGGCCTCTGCCCCCCCAGTGATGGCTATCGGCCTCCTAAAATAAATACAAGTGTGCTATCAAAAAAGAATGAAAAAAAAGAGAGAGAGAGAGAGCATGGGTGTAGTTCTCGTAGTTAGAGCACCTGCCTAGAAAGCCCTGACTTCACACCTCAAAATCACAGAAAGGAAAAGAAGGGAGATGGAAGGAGAAAGGGAGATGATGGAGGGAGGAATAGAGGCAAGCAAAAGGAGACAAAGAAATAAGCCTAGCCAGGCACTGAGGGCACACACCTGTAATCCTAGCTACTCAGAAAGCTGATATCTGAAGATCATGATTCAAAGCTAGCCTGGGCAGGAAAGACTGTGAGACTCTTATTTCCAATCGACCATCCCCAAACTGGAAATGGAACTGTGGATCAAAGTGGTAGAGCACTAAGCTTGAGGGGGGGCGGGAAGCCCAGGGGACAGTGCCCACCTCACCCCTAAGAAAAAAGGAAAGAAGGAAAGAAAAGAAATAAGCTTAGGTTACAGAGCTGTAGGAGATCTTAGAGATGGTCTTGTCCACTTCTGACCCTATCTTTCCATCTCCACTCTTACAATAAAGGAAATAGAGTCAACAGATTTGTTTCTAGCCTAAGTAAAATGTTTTCGAGTTGAGGAAAGAAGCTGGTGAGGGCGTGCTGCTGTCCGCAGTCCTGAAACTCCCCACCTTCACAATTCCTGTTTGTTCCTGTCCAGGAACAGGAGTCCTGTCCAGGGGCAGGACTTCTACCCTGAGGCAGAAAAGAGGTCACCGGGAAAGAAAGGCACAAGGACAGAGGCCCAGCTGTGGCAGATAGAGAAAAGAGGAGAGACTTTAATTTTTGACTTTGTTTTCAAACAATGGCAGTTGCTTGGAAAGAAACCAACCACACCACTTGAGTGAACTATGAAACGACTGAAAAAGAATTAGAAATATGTGTCTCAGTGATGCAAAGCTGTGCATGTGTCAACATGAACAAACTTAATTCAGATAGGCATGACAAACACCATGGTGTATGTGTGTGTGTGTGTGCACGCGCGTGTGTGCGCATAGTCTACTTATTCCTTGTTATCCCTTTCCCTTGCCTGTTGAAAAAATGTGCAAGTTTTACACCATCACCAAGAAGTCAGTGACTGTTTCACCATTTTGACAGCGAATCTCATGTACTTTAAGTAGTTCTGTTCTGTTTTAGACAATTTGAACAATTTTCCCCAAGGAAATAGAGGAAGGACTTTGAATCTCCCTGTTGCACCAAACCAGAATGGGGAGCAGCCATTCAGCTGTCCTGTTTTGAACTACTGGACATATGTTGGAATAAGAACTCATTTGTTGGGCTGGGAATATGGCCTAGTGGCAAGGGTGAACATGAAGCCCTGGGTTTGATTCCTCAGCACAACATATATAGAAAACGGCCAGAAGTGGCGCTGTGGCTCAAGTGGCAGAGTGCTAGCCTTGAGCAAAAAGAAGCCAGGAACAGTGCTCAGCCCCTGAGTTCAAGGCCCAGGACTGGCAAAAAAAAACCCAAAAAACCCAACAACCAAAAAACAAAAATGCTGATGGCTCATGCCTGTAATCCTAGCTACTCAGTAGGTTGAGATCTGAGGATTGGGGTTCAAAGCCAGGCCGAGCAGGAAAGTCTGTAAGATTCTTATTTCCAACTAGCCACCAGAAAACCAGAACTGATGCTGGTAAAGCACTAGCCTTGAGCCAAAGAAGTCAAGGACAGTGCCCAGGCTCAGCATTCAAGCCCTACAACCAACAGACAAACAAACAAAGAACACATTTGTTCCTTGGGTTGGTGATGGAGATAGGTTAGGCCCTGTTAGGGTCCATGAGGAAATGGAGCATTCAATGGGTCGGTGCTGGGCAGAGGCTGAAATCTTAGCCAGCAGTCAACCCCTTGGGGTCTTCCCTAGCCACAACAAGATGGGATGCAGGCTTCTGCTCCCAGGGCAGCCCCTCTCCTGGTTGGCACCATGGAAGACCAGTGCATGTGCAGAAGTGTGCCACATCCAGGAGACACACAGATCTGTGCTCAGGGAGGCGCATGCTGGTCTTGGAGGGGAACCAGACTCCTTCTGATACCCAGGCTCCAAATCCCTCAGGCCCCTGGGAGTTATGGTGGGAGGAAGATCCAATTTCCAGGCAGGGTTGAAATCTGAGCCAGGCATCCCTCCAATCCCTGGTCCTTCTTGCTCTCCTGTGTGCTGATGTGGAAGAGGCACAAGGGGAAGCATTGTTCCTTCTCCCACCTGGGGCCACCGGGCTGTCAGCAGAGCGTGGAGGAGTTTGTGTAACTTTGCTGGGGGTTAAGAGCAGGTCAGCACAGGGCTGCAGCTCAGGCCACTCTCCCAGCAAAGGAAGCCTTGGGCTAAGCCAGGCAGCCCCGTGGGAACAGAAGTGCATACCAGCTGCCCAGGCTCTGAAACAGAGGGCAGAGCAAGCCACTGGGCATGAAGATGCAGACCCCAGACCTCCAGCTGCCCTCCTCCAGTCCTGGGCCCTGGGCTCTGAGACAGGTCATAAATGGCAGAATGGATTTGGTACCAGGCAGCCTAGTGTACACATTTGATGGGGGGACACATTCAGCCCAAAGAGCAAAGAGGTGCCAACAGGAATCATATACCTCACAAAGTATCTATAGCCCATTCATTCATTCATTCATTCACTCATTTACCCAACCAGCAATTGTGGAATGTTAAGTGCATTATCTAGGAAGTTCATTATATTTCCCATTCAGGCTCAGGAGATGAAGTGGGCTCAAGAGAGGGCATGAGATGGTTCCAAGGTCACACAGTGATCCTGATGCAGGTCTGCCTAGATTCCCCTCCTCTGAGCATGAAAAACCATGTACATGGTGTGTAGAAAGTCAAATGGAGGAGGGGACCCTAAGAAGTCATCCGAAGTATTCCCCCATCTCCTGGCAAATGATACGACAGAGTCAATTCCCCTCAACAATTTATTTGGTGTCTACTCTGGGCAAAGTACTTAATTGATTCTCTTCTGGGAAGATTTCCAGGAACTAACTAGCCTCCTTCACTGGGAAGTTAGTCCTGATAAAATCTTTCCTCCATTAATCGGAGCCATCTTCACTTTTGTTGTATGTAGGATGTGAACGTAGCTTGTGTGTTTGAGCAAAACTCTTCCCCATTGCAGGGTATGTGAAGCCTGGCATAGGATCACAAGTGTGGGAGTACAAAAGTATGTTCACGCTCTGGCATTTTGTGGACAGGCAGAATATAAAAGAGAGTAGTAGACAAGTGAAAATGTCTACCAAGTTGAAGCAGTACTTCAAAGGCTTGCAGAGACATAGGGCTCTCTCTCTCTCTCTCTCTCTCTCTCTCTCTCTCTCTCTCTCTCTCTCTCTCTCTCTCTCTCTCTCTCTCTCTCTCTGTCTAGGAAGTAATCCTCCTGCAGGACAAAACTCGTCTCTAATTCACAGAGGAGATATGTGAGGCTCAGAAAGCACAAACAGGGTGCATGAGCAGTGAAGACAGGACTCACACCCAGGCCATCTGATGCCCAGCTCAGTGCTCCAGGGCTGGTGCCTGGTACTAGTGGGCAGTGGTGTGTGTACCCTCTGGCTTTCCTATGGGGAGGAAGTGCTCAGCTGAGCTGGGGTGGGCGGGAAGTGGGGGGGGTCGCTCCCATCTAGCCAGATGCGCTGGGAAGGAGTGAGTGCATGGCTTGGGTTAATGATCCTTGATGCCCACATCCCTGGGTGGTGGGAACAGATGGCAGAGATCAAGCTGACCATCTGAGGAATGGGGCTGGGTGAGTTGGGAGGCACTTGCTATGGATCCCATAAAGATAACTGGTGTTTTGTTTTTGTTTCTTGGAGACAGTCTTACTAGGTAGCCCAGGTTAGCCTTGAATTTTGGAGCCTCCTGCTTCAGCCTCTCAAGCACTGGGCCTTGCACCACCACACCCAGCTCATTAGAACCTTATATGATCTCCCCAAGGGGGACAGACTTGGTGTATGGCACCCCCTGGTCCCCACCTTAGTTCAGATGCTCATCAGCACTCACCTGGACCCTCGTGATCGCCTGACCCCAGCCTGCTCAGTGCTGGCAGAGCTGGGTCTATGCAGTGTAATCCTGCTCCTGCCACTTCTCTCCTTTGCATCTAAACTCCCTTGTAGGCTCCCATTATTTACCTTGCTCATACTGACCACAGAACTCCTTGAGGCCTCACAGGAGCTTCTCATCTCACCCTTTGGTTCTCACATTTCCCTTTACCTGGGATGACCCTCCTCCTCCTCCTCCTCCTCCTCCTCCTCCTCCTCCTCCTCCTCCTCCTCCTCCTCCTCCTCTTCCTTGTCCTCTTCTTCCTCCTCCTCCTCCTCCTCTTCCTCCTCCTCCTCCTCCTTCTCCTCTTCCTCCTCCTCCTCCTCTTCTCCTTTTTCTTCTTCCTTTTGTCAGTCCTGGGGCTTGAAGTCTGGGCTTGGGCGCTGTCCCTGAGCTTCTTTTTCTCAAAGCTAGTGCTCTACCACTTGTGCCACAGTGGCACTTCCGTCTTTGTCTGAGTAGTCTATTGGAGATAAGAGTCCCACAGACTTTCCTGACTGGGGTGCTTTGAACCATGATTGTCAGATCTCAACTTCTTGAGTAGCTAGGATGACAGACATGAGTCACCAGAGCCCAGCAGCCAGTTGCTTTTTGCGGAACTTTGCTTATCTAGTGTGAGATGCTCCTGGTGCAAGCTTAAAGGACAAATAAGAACTGTTTGTAAGACATACAGCCACTAAAAGATTGTTTTGATAGACAGAGGGTTTTATAGGTCTGGGTATGCTCAGGTGGTAAAGTGCCTGCCTAGCATACATGCGAGCCTGAGTTCAAACTCCACTGTCACAAAAAAGGGGTTATAAATCAATAATAAAATATATGAACACTGCAATATAAAAAATTGGTCAAAGAACATGAACAGGCAATATTGCAAAAGAAGAAAATAGCAATAACCAATATGGATATGAGAGAGTTCCTGACCTCACTAGTCATCAAAGAAAGTCGATTAAAGCAGCAATGAGAAGCCATTTTTTTTTCACAACTCTTCCACGGTAATGAGGGTGTAGAGAGAGGGCCACCATTGTGCCTTGTTGGTGGCACATCAGGACTGTTAAGAGGTAAGTTTCTGGAAGGCAGTTTGGAAATCTTTGGCAAGCCTTAGCCTTAGAATCTGCCCCTTAAAATTCAACCCCTTAAAATGCATCCTAAGGAAAAAAAGATACAACCAAGGGTGCATGTGCAACGATATTTCTTCTCTGTACTGTTTATCCTATTGAAACTGGAAATTGCTTAATGATTCGCCAATAGCAATGATTCACCATGGTCCATTAAATGAAAGGTGACAAATGTCATGTAGGGTACACATAACTTGTGTGGAACTCTTTCCTACCTGTGTCCCTAGACCCAAGAAGGAATCTGGAAAGGTGAGGACCAAAACCTGTGGGTGGTAGAAATAGTGGATCTGAAGTTGTGCCCAGAACCTCTGGGCTTGTTACTTGATCCCTGCTCTTATTCTAGTAGAAGTAACTCTACTGCCAGATTGGCCATGCACCTTGTGTGTAGGGAAGTGACCACAGGGACTAACCTGAGTGTATGGTCCTAGGGCTCTTGAAAAAGACTGTGACCTGACATCACTCTCAAAACCTTACTTGGCTGATACAGCACCCATTTTATAACAAATTATGTTGTCAGGAATTGGAGAGGCACAGTTAGAATGGCTTCACCATGTAAGGGCTTCAGCTGCAGCTGGAATCAGCTGGGAGTGAAAAATGGACACTGGGAGTCACAGGGAGGCTGGAGGCTACAACTGTTGAACAGGCCACCTACACATGGGCCATGTGTGACCCCTGACCATGTGGCAGTGAAGTTCCAAGGGACAGTGTCATCCAGAGAGGGAGGGAGGGGGAGAGAAAGAGAGAGAGAGAGAGGAGGAGGAGGAGAGAGAGAGAGGAGAGGCTATTCAAGAGACCAAGGCGAAAACTACAAGGCTTCTCATGCCTCAGCCTCAGAAACCATGGCACTCTATTGGTTATAAATGAGGCAGGTGACATTGAAGCAGAGGCTGGGAGATGGAGATGGGGATCTTATGGAAGTCTATGGAAAAGACAACATGCATGGGCAGTCTTTTTTCCCCAATGAACTCAAAGCTGAGAGATAGGAGGTTTCAAAGGGCCAGAGCTACCATGAAGCCAGAGGGCTGGGGAAGAACAAGGAAAGAGAGAGAGAAGAGAGAGAGAGAGAGAGAGAGAGAGAGAGAGAGAGAGAGAGAGAGAGAGAATCATTGAGTCTGATAAGAGGTTCCCTTATAGCCAGCTCCAACCCCACATTCCTCTGTCCCTTGGGCCAATAATCCCCTTATATTTAAGCCAATTTGAACTGTTGATTTTTTTAAATCACTGTGGAAGAAATAGTCCTAATCAATACAAGGGAATTTTATAGGCATTTTGCTCCTTTTTTTTTTTTTTTTCCTTTTCAGTCCTTTCTCATCTGGGCTGACTTTTCTACAATGAGGATATCATGTGGTCGGTGCTGTAGATGTATAGAACTTGGCAGCCACCAGTGGCACAGCAGGACTTTCATCACCTTGCATTTTCACTGGATCAGGCCTTTGCTTATCGTTATCTTTTGTTGGCCCAAGTGCAGTGCCTCTACTCCCCAACACCCCAGTACTTCATGGGTCTTTTTTTTTTTTCCTAAACCTCCAGCATTTTTTTTTTTTTTTGGCCAGTCCTGGGCCTTGGACTCAGGGCCTGAGCACTGTCCCTGGCTTCCTTTTGCTCAAGGCTAGCACTCTGCCACTTGAGCCACAGCGCCACTTCTGACCATTTTTTTTCTGTATACGTGGTGCTAGGGAATCGAACCCAGGGCCTCATGTATACGAGGCAAGCACTCTTGCCACTAGGCCATATCCCCAGCCCTAAACCTCCAGCACTTTGAGAAAGAGCACAGCCTGGGTTTTAGGGGAGGACTGAGCTGATAGGCTGGAGCAAAGAGGGGCAGGGCCTTCAATGCCAGGATGAGGAATTAGGGCTTTATCCTGAAGGCAGAAATGATCCCCAGGAGGGGTTGAAACAGGAAAGTGTCATAATTAGATTTTTTTTAGGGAGGAGGGGTGCTGGTACTGGGGCTTGAAATCAGAGCTCCAAGCTCTCACTCCCCCCACATCATCACTCTGCATCACCCTGTGTCACCCTTCATCACTCTGTATCATCCCTGCATCACCCTGCATCTCCCTGCGTCTTCCCAGAGCTTGCAATGCAGATTTGGCCTCCAGTAACACATTGCTTGAAAATTTCATTCCCACAGGCCAAGGCTCTTGCTCTTAGAGCCTGGAATGCAGTGGTCCACTTTCTGTGGTTGCCTCTCTGTCCAGATCAGGCTAGCAGCCGCCCACCACCCCTGAGCTTTCTCTGGGTGGCTTTCTCTACTCTGTTACCTCGGTCTGTCCTGCTTGGATGAAGTACTTTGCTTGTCTGTGCTAGAGGATGAGCTTCCCACAGAGGATCTCACTCACCTGGCGAGGTGGGTGCCCTCCCAGATTCCCCTTGAAATCTCCATCTACTCTTGTGTGAAGGAGGCATGGGGACCGGAGGGAGAGTCTTTCTTAACTTGTGTTCCCTTCATTGCTGCCACTTCTCCTTCCCCTCCTTTGCAAATTAGAATCTAAAATCAAAAGGATACTCATAATCTTCAGTTAAAGAGAGGCTGGTAACTGTCTGAGGTCCATACACCAGGGTGCCAGCCCACCCCAAGCCAGGATAAAGGAGGCACAGAGAGAGATAGGGACAGAACTTGTCCCTGGGTTGGAGGCAGATGAAGAAGCGAGAGGAAGCATGCTGCCTTCTTTGAGCCTCCTTCACATCTGAACTGCTTGGAATTGGGGGAGAAATTGGTCTAGCCTTCAAGAGACAAAACATTGGTCGTGGTGTGTTGCGGGTGGCGGCACTTAAATGCAATAGCTGATCTAATCACCAGACTCCTTCTCTGAGAGGCTTTTTGCTGCATTTTAGCAGAGAAAAGTGTTGTCTTTCTCTCTTTTGTGACTCGAGCTGCTATTTAAGAAAGCAAAAAAAAAAAATCAATATGCCTTCTCTGGCTTTCAGTCTTTTTCCCCAAAAGGTGTTTCTTTGGGGAGGGGTAAAGGTAAAGTGTGTGTGTGGGGGGGGTGTTGAGGAGCATTTTTGTCATTCATAAGCCTTGGTGACAAATCCTTGACATCATTCGCGGTTCCTATCGATCAGCTCCATCCGAGGCACCAGAGGACAAATAGAAATCATTTGTCTGTCCTGGCTCCCAAACAGCCCGAGACAAAGGGCTGGAGCAGCAATCAGCAGCTGGAGGTATTAGCAGAGGGTCAAGTTCGAAGGTCAGAGGTCAAACAGGTTGTCATCAGTTTCTCACAGCTATCAGAGCAAGGGCAGGGAAGGGGCAGAGGGAAACCCACCGACAACACAGCTGGTTCTTATTAGCCCAATCCTGCCTCTTTGTAAAGAGAGATGGTTTGCCACCACCCCCAGGGACACCCTGGGGTGCCAGATTTCATGGGATGGCAGCAAGGGTGGGGGTGGGGAGAAGCTAAAAGAAGAAATGCAGTGAGCCAGGATGCTGGGCCTCCTGTATCTGTTCTTCCCACTCTCTCAGGAGGGAAACTGGATTCTTGTCCTGGGCAGAGGGAGAGAGAGGGAGGGAGGGAGAGAGAGAGAGAGAGAGAGAGAGAGAGATGAGAGAGAGAGAGAAGAGAGGAGAGAGAGAGAGAGAGAGAGAGAGAGAGAGAGAGAGAGAGAGAGAGAGACCTTGACTTTCTCTAGGAATCCAAGCAGCACATTAGTTCTATAAAAAATCCTGAGTGGCTGAGATGGCCTGGGAACAATCGAATTAAGTCCCTATTTAAACGCCACCTGTTTTGATTTCTCTTCCCACCCCCAGAAGGAGGATCCGAATCTTAGGATTGATGAATCTAGAGAAAGCTCCGGAAGAACTGGAGTGGCAGGGCCCTGTCCCGGTAGAGTACCACACGAAGCAGGTGCCTGGGGCATACAAGAGGACATGTGAAATCGAATGCCATCTGGCAACTCCTGAATGAGCACTTACCATGAAGGCCCTGGGCCTGGTGCCCAGGTGTGAGCACTTATACACCCAGAGGGGATGCCCTGTGAGTGCACACTGGTTGTATGTTACAGTCGAGAAGGCCTAAGACTCAGAGACATTAGATCGTTGGTACAGTGGAGGCCCATGAGGTACATGCTCAAGAAGCGGATCTCAGGGAACAGAAGGGAACCATTGATGGACTCCCTGCTCAAGGATGTCTGTCCTCCTGGGGGTGGAGTGGGTGAGGGTTCTCAGTCCTTGATCTTGCCCCAAACACCCAAGATCAGTATTTCCTCATGAGGATGGAAGGACCCAGACTAGATGCTGCAGGACCAAGGAGGAGCCCTTGGCAGGAAGAGGAGGGCAGTACAGGAAATGTAGAGCACAATCAAGGAGGGAACATTTTGAATCCTCAATGGCACAGGCTGGATGGCAGTACTGTACACCATTAACTATGTACTCAGTCCAGCTCTCAGAAGCCCAAATTTCCCTTTTAATAAGTTAATAAAAGCTATAATCATAGCCACTCAGAGCCTGAGATCTGAGGATCAGATTCAAAGCCAGCAAGGCAGGAAAGACTGTGAGATTCTTATTTCCAATTACCAAAAACCATAAATGGAGCTGTGGCTCAAGTAGCAAGCATTAGCCTTGAGCAAGAAAAGCTTAGAGACAGTTACCAGGCCCTGAATTAAAGCCCCAATACTCTCTCTCTTTCTTTCTCTCTCTCTCTCTCTCTCTCTCTCTCTCACCGCACTCTCTTTCTCTCTCTCTCTCTCTCTCTCTCTCACACCACACACACACACACGAGTTTTTTCTCTTTTGTGCCATGGGTTATGATGAGGCAGGAGAAGGCAGTTTGGTACATGTCTAAGAAGAGGCTGAGAATTCTCAGCCTCTGCTGAACAAGGCCCCTTCTCCAGCCCAGGAAGTTCCCCTCAGGCAGAGGATGTAGATCATGCTTTAATGGATGGAGTTGATTTAGGAAATTTTCTCATGCACCTATTCCTATTCCCAACCCTGTAAGAATAGATTGGAATCTTTGAAAGAAACTCTGATGATCTACACAGGACTCATATCCTTCTGAGATTAAGGCCTGTGGTTATGAAAGGACAACAGTGAGGGCTTAACAGATCTGCATACACATGCACAGACCACAGACATGTGCATGCTAAACTGCTGAAACCTGAGTGAGGCCAACTTCCTGGGGGTTGGGGTGGAGGGGAGAATGTACTATGGCCATGTACTATGGCCGTGCAGGACATTCCCATTGGGGGGAAACGAGATGAGGGGCAGAGAGGATCTCCAAAGAAATGAAGTTATTCAATAGAAAAGAAACCTAAAGCTCCTTCTTTTCCACTGGCAGTTTTATGTCCTAGAAGCAACCAATGGTATATAGGCTTCTTGTTTGTTCTCAAGAGAGAACATTCAGGCATCTATAAACAATACCTTTTTAAAAGAAGAGTTCTGATGCTTAGAAGAAAGGATACCCAGGATAGAATTGTCGTGGGAGAGACTCATCCTTGTACTCATAAAATTTCTGTCTTTTTGTTTGAAGGTATTTCTTATAAACAGTATATAATCTGATCTTAGTTTTTACTCAGTCTTTAAATCTTTTCCTTCCTTCCTTCCTTCCTTCCTTCCTTCCTTCCTTCCTTCCTTCCTTCCTTCCTTCCTTCCTTCTTTTGTTTTGTTCTATTTTTATTAGCTGCGGGCTTGAGCTCCAGGCTTGGGCACTGTCCCTTAGTTCTTCAGCTCAAGGCTAGAGCTCTACCACTTGAGCCACAGCCCCACTTCCTTCTTTCTTCTTTCTTTGGACAAGGTCTTGCTATGTAGCTTAAGCTGGCCTCCAATTCATGACCTCCCTGTCTCAGCTTCCCCAGTGCTAGGATTACAGGCATGTAACACCATACCTGTCTAAGTCTTTGTCTTTTTTTGGGGGGGCGCGGGGAGGAGAGTGCCTGTACCAGTGCTAGAACTCAGGGCCTCACTCTTTCAGCTTTCTTGCTCACAACTGGTATTCTAACCACTTAAAACCATGCCTCCAGGGTCACGCATGTTGCTGGTTAATTGGAGATAAAGTCTTGAGGACTTTTCTGCCTAGGCTGGCCTCAAACCACAGTCCTCCAGGTCTCAGCCTTCCAAGAAGCTAGGATTACAGGTTTGAGTTAGATGCTTCTTATTTGCTCTTCTAAGTAGAAATACCTCTGCCTCTAGCTATGTCTAGTAGTATTGTTTTCCCTCACATCTTTATTCACATCCTTAAATTTTTAGACCTCTCACCTTTTTCTAAGCTGGTAGGTGAAAAATTATTTATTATTTACTTATTTATTTTACCATGGCTTTAGCAGCTACCTAAAACATTTTCTTGTGTGAGTTGTAGGTCCATATTGTGTGTTCACTTTAGTGTTATTTGTTTTATTATAGATGATAGTAATTCCTTATATATCCTGATAGATATTTACATATTGCAAATACCTCTTAGTCTATGACCTACCTTTTAATCTTGCTTATGCTATATTTTGCCTAAGATTTAATTTTAGTAAATTTAAATAAATCTTGTTTTTTTTTTCTTTTACAGGACATGCTTATTATGTCTTTCTCCTCTGAGAACTCATTATCCTGGGTCATAAAAAATATTTTCCTATATCTCTTTTAATTATTTTTTGTGTTTAAGTCACTCAAACATCTATATTTAATTTTTGTGACTAATGTCTCACAGCTCTATTATGAAATAGTGTTCCATTCCCTTACCGATTAGTGGTGACATCTCTACCATATACCGTGTTCCCATAGATAGACATGAATGGTTTCCTGGGCTCCCTGCTCTGTTTTATTGGTGTGTTTATCTGTGTCCGTATGAATTATGATTTTTAAAAAATGGCAAGCTACTATAACAGGAGTTCCAACATTCATGTGACTTCACGCAGAAAGTTTATATTTTATGCCCATAACACTGTGAGGTAAGTAAGCTGTGCTCTACGAAGCCATTCAGGGATTCATGGTCCTTGAATCTTGAGACTCAATCACTCTTGTTGAAATCCACATGCTGACATATTTCAGCTCATTGTGGTGGGAGGAAGAAGAAAGAAAATGAGAGGAAAAAAAAAAAAGAAAATGGAGAAAACAACCCTGCTGCTGTAAGAATGGTTAAATTGTGACTGGGGTTATGACTCAAGTGACAGAGGCTTGCCTAGCAAAGCCCTAAGTTCAACCCCTAGTACTATCAGAACATAAATACATAAATAAAACATCTCTGCCAGGTGCTTCTGGCTCACGCCTATAATCCTAGCTACTCAGGAGGCTGAGATCTGAGAATCATTGTTCACGGACAGGAAAGTCCTTGGGACTCTTGTCTCCAATTAACCATCAAAAAATCCTGAAGTGAGCTGTGGTTCAAGTGTTAGAGTGATAACCTTGAGGGGAAAAAAAGTTCAGACATGGTAGCTAATCCTTGGGTTCAAGCTCCAGGATCAGTACTCTCTCTCTCTCTCTCTCTCTCTCTCTCTCTCTCTCTCTCTCTCTCTCTCTCTCTCTCTCTCTCTCTCTCATCCAGAAAGGAGATATTATCACTTCTGCTCAGATTGCACTGGAAAGAACATATTCTCCTAGTATCCCCTAACTGCAAGGACCTGGAAATACAGTGTCTGGCTAGGCTACCATGCACCTAACCACTTCTATTACACAAGAAGGGGAGACGGGATTGGCATGGACAGATAGCATCACGGTGCTAAACCTTGGCCAATGTCATACTGTTTAGTGACTCTGCACTCATCAGCTGGCTCCCTTCTGTTGGCAAATGGCTCCAAGTTGCTTATCCTTGTACATAGTATTAGTTGTCTATTGTTGCATTACCCAGAGTTCACTGGCTTAAACAGTAACTAACAAATGATAATGGCACAGCAGAATGCTAACATCATTGAGCTCAAATCATTGTTCAAGTGGTTCTAATTTTGACCAACACTTGAAGTTCCTTTGGTTGCCTCCTAAGCCTCTGAGACCCCCATCAAAGGGAGTAGTTTTATGCTTGAGCACTTCCATGCTTTTTTGGCACTCCAAGATGCTCCAGGACCATTTTGTGGATTTCCTGCCCTAGCCCTAGAATCAGACATTTCTCCCAATGATTCAGGTTCCTTTCAATGGAGAATGCCATTCAAAAACTGAGAGATTGCCAGGTGCCAGTGGCTCATGCCTGTAATCCTAGCTACTCAGGAGGCTGAGATCTGAGGATCACAGTTCAAAGCCAGCCTGGTCAGGAAAGTCCATGAGACTCTTATCTCCAATTAACCAACAGAAAACTGAAAGTGGCCCTGTGGCTCAAGTGGTAGAGTGCTAGCCTCGAGCTGAAGAGCTCAGGGACAGCGCCCAGGCCCAGAGTTCAAGCCCCACCCCATGACCAAACCAAAAAGAGAGAGAGAAATCTAAGGGATGGTGTGATCATGTTTCTTATCACATGGATGCATATTTCTATGAGATCCTGCATGGAACCACTGAATGTGCATAAAGCTAAATATAAGCTCATACTGACATCTCCAGTTCTAGCGCAACACTATCCCTTGCTCATCTTGCTCATCTCTAACTTCTACAACAGTGAGAGCCTGGATCTCCCTCCAGTAACTTCAGTGTCCATACAGGGTGGCCCAGAACTGTTAACCCTTTCACTTCTGAATATTTTCTTAATTTTCATTAACAAAGCACAAGAGCTCAGAGACAGCACCCAGGCCCAGAGTTCAAGCCCCATGACCACCACCAACAACCAAAAGTACTCTTTATCTGACTTACATAACTGTAACGCCTCTGTGCATCACTTTTACAACAATAAAAAATTTTCAATAGTTTTTAGTTTCAGAGTGCAGAGGATTTTGTTAACCTACTTACTCTCTGGGACTGATTTCTAATATTCTTACTTTGTGGTTCGAAAACACATCTCTAAGGCTGGGAAGTGTGGTGTGCACTGTAAATCACTCTACCTCTTTTGTCTGATTCCTACCCACACCTATTCCCTCCTCCTGTCAGCTTCTCAGGGGACCTCAGCTTAGCCCTGAGAAGAATGGAAATCATGGGAGCACCAGGTCCCCAGTGCTGCTCTTCACCCCCTCTCTCTTCTTCTCCCATATTTTTCATCTTTCTGCCAAGCAGTGCTTTAAACTGAGAGGCTAGGCGTGTTGTAGTCTATCTCAAATCCATTTTGAAAGAGGATTGGACATGACATAATTGGTACTGTATTTGTTGCCTCAGCAAATATTTATTGAACATCTACTGTGTGCCAGGCCTTGCGTTAGAGGCTGGGAGCACAATGATAAGCAAAACATCTCCAGCTCTTGTTCTTAAGAAGTATACAGGTAAGCCAGGGGCAGACACTAAGAAGTATGCTCAGAGGCTAAAATGCAGTTCAGTGGGAGGCACAGGCCCTAGGTTCAATCTCCAGCATTAAAAAAGGAAAAAGAGATGTGTGCACAGAAACTATATCTCTGTATATGTGATAATTACTTTAAAAGAAAAGAAAACACTGCATGGATTTTCCAGAAGGCAAACAGCTAGCAACCTCAAGGAAAGCTGCATGAAGGATAAGCATCTGAAATTTACAGTATGTCTTTCCCCCTACAATAGAACTGCTTAACCATATCCTATCAATTTCAACATTAACCCCATTCTCATCATTCAAGTCTAAATTTTTCTCTCATTGGTTTTCTTTAAACCTACTGATAATGTAGAAGGGAAGAGGTTTTTTTTTTTTTTTTGTTTTGTTTTTGTGTGAATCCTCTGCATTTGTACCCAGGCTCTCCTACTGAGTCACATCATCAGCCTTTGGATTTTGGAGACAGGATCTCCAGGCTGGTCTCACACTCAAGATCCTTCTACCTCCAGCCTCCCAAGTTTTAGGATTACACATAGGTATCACTACATCCAACAGGAGTGAAGTTTTGGCACTTCAAAACACGTGGTCTGAACATATGTTCTATAAAATGCTAATTCCCTGAATGCTTTTCAAGACGTCCCTTGTGACCAATAAGTGTTCACACTGGGTGCTCTTCACCTCTAATTGAAAAAAAATACAATGTGTGCACTTTAATGTATCAATGTCATTAAAAAAGATTATTCCATAGATCATGAGACTTAACAGATGAAAATTGTCCAGGAGGAGCCAGGTCCTGGTGGCTCCTGTCTGTAATCCTAGCTACTTGAGAAGCTGTGATCAAGAAGTTCGTGGTTCATAGCCATCTGGAGCAGAAAAGAATGCAAGCTGTGGTGCCCACCTGATATCCTAGCTATCCTATCCTGCCTAATATAGGCAGATCACAGTCCATGTCCTTGCCCAGTCTGGAAGGCTGAAGACTGGTAGAGGGATGTCCTGAATTCAAACCTGAGCACAAAAAAAGTCCCAAAGAAGAGCATTCCAAGCTGAGGGAAGACTGTGTGTGAAGGCCTTGGGGAAGAAAGGAATTGGGGACTTTAGAGGCCTTGATAGTTTGAACTGGACAGAGGTGAGAGTAGGTAGACAGTGACCAGTGAGGTAGACAGGGGCCAAATAATAAATGGATGAACGAATAAATAAAATGGAAATGAATAACAAATAATAATAGAAAACAATAAATAACAAAAGCACATAATCACTTCCATACTCTTATCTCTCACCCAGGATTCCCTAAAAATAGTAAGGTGCAGAACAGTCTTTATGGCTTTGGGGGTGGGGGTGGAGTAAGACAACTGGAAGGCCAGCTGCATCCCTGGTTCCCAGCCGGCCAGTGAGCTTGGTTCTTTTAGCTAACTTCCTGCCCAGCCTTCTCACCTGGGGATAATGTCAACATTTCCCAGGGGTTCTGGGGCCCAGCGGAGACTCTGGGCATCTCCATCATCTGGATTTTTTTTTTTTAAAAAGGGGGGGGGGCGCGTTAAACATCACGATCCTCTTTATATTCGAGAAGGGTTAGATGGGAGGATAACTGCGTGTAAGCATTTGGCACCAAGCCTGCTACAGACGCCCTCCTTCCATACACATGCGTGTGACCCCCGGGGCCCACTTTCAGTCTCCATCTCTACCCCAACTAGCCTGGCCGGGGTAAATGTTAACTAGGACAGAGGCAGGATTGGTGGCGGCTGGTTCAGGGCCTGTGCGGGGGAGTCCTTGTCTCCCCGCCTCCATCTCACGCTTCATCCCTCCGGCCCTCCCGCCAAGGGCAGCGCCAAGGGCGACCGCGGAGGGCTCAGCTGCCCCTGGCGCGCCACGCGCCACCCCCACCCCTCACCGCGCGCCGGTGCTCCCGAGCATCCAACTTCATTTCCACTTCAATTTTATCAGCGGCTGGGGAACGGGGCAGGAGATAGGAGACTGGCCCTGACACGAATTAGCCCGGAGATTGCCCGATACGGCTCGGCCCGGGCTCCGGCGCGCACCTCCCTCGCCTCTTCCTTTGTGTCCGCCCGGCTCTCCGGCTCTCCGCCTCGCCGCCCTCCATGCCCTCCGTGCGCGCCAGCCCCGCCGCCGCCCGAGAAAGGCTTGTTTGCCTTTGAT